>NC_089514.1:20564161-20891411 GCF_036850995.1 Saccopteryx leptura | reverse complement strand
CAGCTGGAGGGAGAGATGCCTCCCCAGCTCTCCTCCAACACTGATCATCTTCACTGCAGAATGGCCACCGTTAGACGCACAGAAGGTTGTGCAGAAGGAGCCGAGAGTTTTAAGTGAAGTACCAGTTTCTAGTTAGGAGGGAAGGTTTGGTTTTGAAATTATTTATTTATTTTTAACTTGAGTTTTCCTCTGCAATTGATCAAGCCTTTGGGGCCGGCTGGCTTATATTATGACGTAAAACCGAATACTCTTTGGCTGGAGGGTGCTTGGCATATTAAGTTATCATATTCTGTAAAAATGATGATGACCCTTCTGAAATTAAAAAGATTATTTTATACAGTGTCACAGACTCTTTATCATCAAGTGTTTTGTGAGCATAATTATGCCTAATATTACAGTAGACAGTATCGCACTATGAAGTTATTACTACTCTATATGTAATTACTTTATATATATATTTGGGGTGTAAACCTGTTTAGTTAACTAGTTTAGATGATACCAGTGATTCAGATTTGTAGTAATATCTGCATCTAAGGATGTTTTATGGTTATATTGCTGTCATTTCTTTTTATTAGAATTAATCTCTATTTTAATCCATTTATATATTACAACATATCATGCTTTAATTTACACCCGTTCAGTGGGAATGGTGTAGGTTGTTCTTAAATAGAGAGATATGGAGAAATAGCTAACAAGGAGAGTCATTTGAGAAGCATATGGACATCATAAAGTCCTTCTGTATGTAGCATCTGTACCTTCTCATTAGTGAAATATTGTAGTTATGGACATTTTTTGTTATTACATCCAAATATGGCTTTTAATTCCAATGGATTTTTTTTGTTTGTTTTCAAGTGTCATTTATATTAATGTTTAAGTTGGCAGGGGCTTTTATTGTTTGAAGCCCTTCCTTTTTAATAAGGACATCATACTTAATTTTTATTGCACATATCCGCTGATATGTACAATTGTTTTGCTAGCTTGTTGTTGTAACTCTTACCTTTCATTTGGGAGAAGACAGGAAGACATACTATTCTGACTTTCAGAACGAGGCCAAAGCTACATTGATACATTCAGGGTCACACATGAGAGCATCAGTGTGAAGCTGAGGATAACATCTATATTTCCCGTATCTTATTCACAACAGCAAACTGCTCTGGTGGTTAGAGTATGATATTTTCATAAATGTCTGTATTCCTTATTTTTTAAAATCTTTCTTTTTTTTTTTTTTTTTTAGTTTAGTGAGAGGAAGGGAGGCAGAGAGACAGACTCCTGCATGTGTCCTGACTGGAATCCACCCAGCAAGCCCACTAGGGGGCTATGCTCTGCCCATATGGAGCTGTTGTTCCATTGCAACTGGAGCCATTTCTTAGCACTTGAGGTGGAGGCCATGGAGCCATTCTCAGCGTCTGGGACCAAATTGCTCCAGCCAATGTAGCCATGGCTGTGGGAGGAGAAGACGGAGGGAGGGAGAGAGGGAGGAAGAAAGGGGGAGAGAGAGAGAAAGAGTGAGAGAGAGAAAGGGGAGGAGTGGAGAAGCAGATGGTAGCGTCTCCTGTGTGCCCTGACCAGGAATCAAATGTGGGACCTCCACATGCCAGGCCGACGCTCTACCCCTGAGCCAACCAGCCAGGGCCATTCTTTGATTTTTTTTAAAAAAAATTTTTATTTTATTTTATTTACAGAGACAGAGTCAGAGTGAAGGATAGACAGGGACAGACAGACAGGAACGGAGAGAGATGAGAAGCATCAATCATCAGCTTTTCGTTGCAATACCTTAGGTGTTCATTGATTGCTTTCTCGTATGTGCCTTGACCATGGGCCTTCAGCAGACCGAGCAACCCCCTGCTTGAGCCAACGACCTTGGGTCCAAGCTGGTGAATTTTTGCTCAACCCAGATGAGCCCACACTCAAGCTGGCGACCTCGGGGTCTCGAACCTGGGTCTTCCGCATCCCAGTCCGACGCTCTATCCACTGCGCCACCTCCTGGTCAGTCCCATCCTTTGATTTTTAAAGTGCTTAATTTTGTATATTGATGTCCGGGTCAGCTTTTATATCAGTCAATACAGTCATAAGGGAATAAGCCCTTACTCTTTCATGCTGATGGGAGAGAGCTGTGACTCCTGTAACTAGTGCTCAAACAAACATACATAGCCATGTGGGGTATCCATTCTGGAACATCTCCCTGCCCATACTGGCCCCAGCTTATCATCAGCGCACTGTCCTTGATTGGCCAAAACTGATTTAAAGTGTATTAGCACAGTTGTCAAGCTTGAGGATCAACAGATTCATTGGTGACAGAACTCAGAACATGATTTTTGAGACGAGAGAGTATTGACAGAGGTCAGTAATGGACCGTCCACTATAGAGCAAGGCAGTATTGATTAGGGATCATGTTGTTCTGGGTGTCAAGATACCCACCTTCTCTTATTAGCTCTTCTTCTTCAGCTGAACTTGCAGAAATCAAAGTAAACAGAGGGTTTATGCAATTGTCTAGTCATTTCTGTCTATGTAGACTTGGTATCTGGATAAATCAGGTTTTTTTTTAAAAAGTAAAGAATAAGGAAAGCAATTTGTTCTTCTCTGAGGAAGATACTCTTATGACATTTTCTTCATTCTCCTAAATTCCTTCTCCTTCAAGTCTCTCCAGAACCTTTCAGAGAAATTGCCCGAATGATTTGTAACAGTCAAGGTCTTCCGATATTGCATTGTTAGATTCAAAAGTAAAATATATCACCCAGGATGCAAGAGAAAGCATTGTAATTTCATAAAAATATATAATACTAAGCAAGCTCATATGCATTTGATGAAAATACTTTCAGCATTTTTACATATAAGCAGGTGATACCGGGAGCTCTCTACTCTATTAAATTTTTTTCATGGTTCTTTTCACTAATTGTACAATTTATAGGAGTGCATCCAAGTCATTTTAAATGTGAAATACTGAAAGAAGTGAGTATTCAAATGTGGTTTGCTATTTACTACACTTAATTCAATTTAAAGCCCCAAAGAGAGGCCAGCCCCTCGTCTACGTAGTCTTTGCTGCACCTTAGAGAGGATAGCATGCTGCGAGTAAGGTTGAGAAGAGTCAAGGTTGCTGGAAATGGTACTTTCTTTCTGCTACAGAAGGAGGAGACGGGTGTGGACTAGTCTAGTTTGAATAAAATAGTGATGAGTGGAATTTTAAATGGCCACTGAAGGATAAGATTTGTATTACTCAAATATTACTAAAGAAATTTGATAGCGAGTCATTGGAACTAACATTAGTTATTTTAAGCATTAAATAAATGTAATGGATGATATGGACTCTGTCTGTTTTCTGCTGTTTGGTAACACATAACAGATATAGCAGCTTGAAGCAGCACACATTTATTATCTCAGTTGCATTGCTCAGAAATCCACACATGGCTCACCTGGGTCCTCTGCATAGACGTCTCACCTAATGCTGGTTAGGGCGGCAGTCATTGCAGAGACTTAACTGGGAATAACCCTGCTTCCAAGCTTCCTTAGATAGTTGGGAGATTTCATCTCCTTGTGGCTGTAGGACTGAGATCTCCATTTCCTTCCTGGCTGTCAATCGGAGACCACTCTCACAGCTCTTAAAAGTTGTCTGCTGTTCTTTGTCTTGTGACTCCTTCATAGGCACTCTTATGACATTTCACTTGACTTTTTAAAGCTAGTAAGGAAGTCTCTTGTTAGAGTATGATAAGATAGTCATCACTATTCCATTCAAACTAGACTAGTCTACATCTATCTCTTTCTTCTGCAATTTACAGCAGGGATATGCCATCACCTTTGTCATATAACATAATCTAATTAAGGATATAACAACCGTCACCCCTGCCATTTTCTATTGGTTAGAAAGAAGTCACATGTTCTACCCAATCTAGGGAGAGGGGACTACGCAAGGGCACGACTCATTGGAGGTCACCTTAGGATATGTCCACCACATTGACGAGCTCATAGAATGTATGAAGTAGACAGCAGATGTGACTTCGAAGCCACTCAATCAGAAACAATGCTTTCAGCCCTGGCCGGTTGGCTCAGCGGTAGAGCGTCGGCCTAGCGTGCGGAGGACCCGGGTTCGATTCCCGGCCAGGGCACACAGGAGAAGCGCCCATTTGCTTCTCCACCCCTCTGCCGCGCTTTCCTCTCTGTCTCTCCCTTCCCCTCCCGCAGCCAAGGCTCCATTGGAGCAAAGATGGCCCGGGCACTGGGGATGGCTCTGTGGCCTCTGCCTCAGGCGCTAGAGTGGCTCTGGTCGCAACATGGCGACGCCCAGGATGGGCAGAATATCAGCCCCTGGTGGGCGTGCCGGGTGGATCCCGGTCGGGCGCATGCGGGAGTCTGTCTGACTGTCTCTCCCTGTTTCCAGCTTCAGAAAAATGAAAAAAAAAAAAAAAGTAAAAAAGAAACAATGCTTTCAGTCACTCTGAAGAACCAATTTTGTGAGATAGTGTTGCTGTCACTGTTGTCACATCAGCTTCTATAGTGGAATGTGGGCTATGTATCTTAAGACAGAAGATTCTTTGTATAATAACGAGGCTCAGTTGCTCATGGTCCAAATGAATGACAAATTTCCACTGATGAAGGAAAGGAGAGAAAAATGTAAGCAAATGATTGATTAAAGACATGTTGATTTTTTTTTTTAACTTTTTTTTTTTTTCTTTACAAAGAGAGAGAGTCAGAGAGATGGATAGACAGGGACAGACAGACAGGAACGGAGAGATGAGAATAATCAATCATTAGTTTTTTGTTGTACGTTGTAACACCTTAGTTGTTCATTGATTGCTTTCTCATATGTGCCTTGACCGTGGGCCTTCAGCAGACCGAGTAACCCCTTGCTTGAGCCAGCGACCTTGGGCTTAAGCTGGTGAGCTTTTTGCTCAAACCAGATGAGCCCTCGCTCAAGCTGGCGACCTCGGGGTCTCGAACCTGGGTCTTCCGCATCCCAGTCCA
Source organism: Saccopteryx leptura (assembly GCF_036850995.1). Taxonomy (NCBI): domain Eukaryota; kingdom Metazoa; phylum Chordata; class Mammalia; order Chiroptera; family Emballonuridae; genus Saccopteryx; species Saccopteryx leptura. The sequence goes on along the minus strand of NC_089514.1, from coordinate 20,886,455 downwards.
ACGCTCTATCCACTGCGCCATTGCCTGGTCAGGCGACATGTTGATGTTTTTGACCAGACTAGGCATGACGACCACTTAGGGGTCGGTTGAATTGGAGGGTGGCTGGACTCATGCAGTTCCTTAGAATAAAGACTCTTCCAGGATTTAGGAGAATGGTGGTAGTGAGATCCCATTTAGGAATGGTGGTGGTAAGTAAGGCTTAGAAGCATTTAAAAAAGATGAATCCCTAGTACTTATGTTAGTCTAGAATTTGACTTAATTAGTTCCCTAATGTATTCCATATTTGAAAGATTTTTTAAGGGACTGGTGTCACTGGTCCTTGCACGAAACCAGAACTGTGCTTTGGAGGCCTACAGCATGGTCTGTCCTTTTTTTACAAGAGGCAACAGAGCCAGAGGCCACCTCAGATTCACTGTACGTCTGTGGCCCAGTAACTCTGGGGTGTTGTGTAGAGACACATGGGGGTGTATTGAGCATAGCCTCCAAGCATTTCTCAGGAATGATTTTATCTAATCTGCATCTCATGTTTAGAAACTGAGTTCAAATTTCCTACTTCTGCCTCCCATCTTCCTCGCCAAGTAAATGGAGACTTTGAAAGGTTAAATCGCTTGCTAAAAGGTCATTCAGCCAGGATATGAAATCTAGGTATGATTTCAAAGTCCTTAGTCTCGTAGTACACATCCCATACTCACAAGCGGTAAGTGAAGTTTCCAGGGGAAGAGCTTTTTTTTTTTTTTTTCCTATTGAAGAGAATGTCAGCACTATAATTGCTCTTGGGTTCCTTCATTCATCACGAGAGAACTGGATACTGGAAGATGACAGTTAAAAAGAGGAGTGAGAGAGTGTGCTGTATCATGCCTTCTTTTATTTTCCCAGCAGGAAGTACAGATTATATGTCCCTTCTATCTCAAAGTAAGAATGTGGACTGCTGTATTTTTATTTCTACTTATCATCTTGGCTACAATCAAAAGCACTGTGTCTTCTTTCTTTCCTGTATGTAGATTTCCATTATTAAATTCAATCAGGAAACATTATGAATTCTCATTGCCTCGTTGGCCATTGGGTTCTTTCTATAGCCTTTTCAGGTTTTGATCTACTTGAAAAGTCTATTCAGACATTCCTCCCTTTTTCTTCTGTTACTCAGACCCCCTTTCTACTCTGTGGTGCCTCTGTATTCTTTTCATAGAGATTCTACTTTTTTGCCTCATCTGTTTTATGTACTTAAACCTCTCTTTAAATGGGTCTAGTTCCATTGATCGGAATTGTTGGCCCAGATCCTTTTGCTGCTCAACTGTAACATCCAAGCTCAGTGGAGACTCATCTGTATTCTGTGAATTTTACTGAGTTGTACCCTGTGTCCCCAGCACGGTTGAGGAAGGCTGAGATTTCCCTGGGTATTTGAGTCAAAATGGAAACATTTAAAAGTGAATACCCCAAAGCAGCACCCTGATTGGACCGCGTCAAGTCTGAATACCCCAAAGCAGCACCCTGATTGGACCGCGTCAAGTCAGGTGTATATCTGTGGACTACGCCACTGTGGCTGGGTTGATACTGGGATGGCCGCAGGCGGGCTCAGCTGTCTGCCCTTCTCCATCAGAACTGTTCTCCCAGAGGGGACTGTGGACCACCCTCTGCCTGAGGAAGGTCGACTCTCCTAAACCAGAGCAAGCTATAACTCAGGACTTCTTGAAATAAACTCACTTCTTCATACAGGGTTTAGATTTTTTAATTTAACTTAGGCCAGATGTGACTCTAAAAGCCCCGTCTCCTTAGCATGGCACCTAGATTCTCACATAGCTTGGACCTTGTGTATCTTTATTACCTTTATATATTTTTAACTTCTTGCCGCTTCCTACTTTCTTCTGACTTGAAGGCTTTAAGCCCTAACTTTGGAGCTAGCAAATGGCTTAGATTTAAGATAATAGGGACCAACCAGCCTGAAAGAATACGTTACTATGTAAAAAAAGTCAAAAGCTGTGTGTGTTTGGTAGGTAGGGAAGAAATAATAAGAGCATTTCAGTGTTTTAGTTCCTATGTCTGGTCAGCCTTGAGGCCGTTCTACCACTGAGTCCTCTGCGATGATGTTATATAAGCAACAAATTACCCGCAAGTTGAGTTTGTGCTGTAATTGAGAATACTGAATTATACTAAATTATACAGGTTTCTTGCAGCCTAGCATGCTTAGTACATTTTCTGAACCTGCAACTTCCGGTGGCCACCTCTTACCCCAAATCTGACTTTTGCTCTCCAGGACTTTATTTTTTTTGTTTGTTTGTTTTTAGATTTTATTTATTCACTTTTATTGGAGAGAGAGAGAGAAGAGGGGAGGAGCAGGAAGCATCAACTCCCATATGTGCCTTGATTGGGCAAGTCCAGGGTTTCGAACTGGCGACCTCAGGATTCCAGGTGGACACTTTATCCACTGCGCCACCACAGGTCAGGCCAGGACTTTATTTTGAAAATGTGCCCATCAGGAGGCTGCATCTTCTCTGCACTCCTTTCCCTCTAGGCCCAACTTATGTTCTTCCTCTGTGGTGATGCTTCCTCTGACTTCCGCCCCTGACCACCATCCGCCTCTTCTCTGAATTGCCACGGTGATTTTGGACAATGGCAGTGGTTTGCACCGGCTTGCAAGTCGACTATTCGTATTAATTGCAAAAGTTCAGAATTAAAAAAAAAAAAGGCTGCTGTATGAATAAAGCCTTGAGAGGAATTTGCATTTTATTACCCAGAACTGCATCTTGATACTTTTGACATAGAGTAGCATATTTAATATAGGGAGTGCTTTGCATATGTGTTTGTGGTTTCTGTTCAAGTCCTCTGTGACCCAGTGGAGATCCATGGCCTCCCACGCCAGACGGAGTGGAGAGCGGAGAAGAGTCAGCCCCCTAATGAGCAGGCACCCTCTCCAAATAAAATGCCGTCGGAAGAGGTCTGATTTTAGCTCAGACGACTTACTGCTCTATACAGTGCGAGTCCAGGTTACTCTTAGTTTACGTTTTCCTTCAGTCTGTAAGAACATAAAATAAATACAGATGGTTTTACTTGTAGATTTCACAAATTATAAAATCAAAACCAGGGAACAAATATTAAACGAAAACAACAGAACTGATGACATTATGTGGCAAATGATATTCTACTGCTGAAATTATATCGCCACTGTGTAGAGAGTTTAAGAGTATCAAGATGTGGTTACAGATCCTGTCCTTATTTAATCTGTTTGTTTTGTATTAATAGAAATACCGGAACTATCCTTTTCAAAAGTTGATGAAAAGAAAACAATATGAACTTCAAGGCTTTGTTTGCTGGTTCGGATGAGTCAGACTTCATACATGACCCAACGTCTACCAGTGAATTATCTCCAAATGTCAGTTTTAGTGAGACCTCACCTACAAACTCTGTAACCTCTGTTTGCTCTCTTAAAGATGTGATTAGCATTGTGAAGTTGTTGAATTCTGAATCAGATCTTTTTAGCCGTATCCAGAGATTACAGGAACGGAGAACAGATTGTATAGAAACGACACAGAGATAGGATGAATGCATCATCTTCAAGGGATGATGATTGAAACCCTAGAGTGCAGGCCCTTCTGGGTGCCTGTGCCGCCGTGTGTTCTGTAATGACTCAATTCATCTTCCCCCCTTTTTTTTTTCCCTGATCAGTGTTTATTTAGCTAATTGTATATTATTTGGCCTTCACCTAGTACATGATTGATAATACTCACAGCAGATGCCAAAATGGAAATCTGGTGGCCCTGTTTAGTTTTAAAATGATTATTCAGAAACTAATTAGACTACATTCATGTGTATTTTATTTTTTAAATTATCATCTTAGTGCAAACCTAAACTGGGGGGGGGGAAATCCACATCAAACTCTTGGATCTCAGTGTGAAGTATATTGTTCTAAATATTAATTGCTATTTAAAACATTTTTCAGCTGACTCTGTGTAATGCATCATTGACTGGGTTGTAAGCCCTTTGGAGGCTGAGAGAACTTGTTTACTGTTTCTTGTTTTCTTCCACAGCAGTAAGTACATTTCAGAGAGTTGCTCCCAATAAGCGTTTGCTGGCTGACCAACTGTCTATATGTTATTTCCTACTCCTCTGTGAGCCCCTTGAGGGCAGGGACTAGTTTGTTTTAATCTATGGGCTCCAAATGCCTAGCACAGCAACTCATTTTACTTAAAAAAAACACAAACAACTTTTTATTCATTTTAGAGAGGGGGAAGGGAGCGAGAGAGAGAGAGAGAGAGAGAGAAATAATGATTTGCTGTTCTACTTATTTATGCATTCACTGTTTGATTCTTACATGGGCCCTGACCTGGGATCAGACTTGCAACATTGGTATATGGGGATGATGCTGCAACCAACTGAGTGCCCTGGCCAAGGCTAGCACAGCGACTCTTACATGAGAAACACTCAGTAAATGTTGCGAAAGAAAAAAAATGGATAAATTGTAAGCTTTGTATGTGTATGTGGCATGTGTATTCCTTTACATCTCACCTTTCATATACAAGACAGTTGTAACAGTTGTATACATCAGTGTTGTCCAATAGAATTTTCTGTCATGATGGAAATATTCTATACCTGTGCTCTCCTACACCATAGTCACTAGGCACACGTGACCTTTGAGCACATGTAATCTAGTCATGCCAAGAGCATGGATTTATTTTTATTTAACTTTAATTATAAAATAGTGTCATGTGGCTATTAGGCAGCCTAGGTCCAGATAGAAGGCCTTTATTCTCAAACTTCTTTGCCTACATCTTCAATACTCCCACAGTTTTCGTTTGTAATTGGATGTTGTTACTGGATATTGTTATTGGATGGTTAAGGTGAGTTATGTCACATTATATACAGAGCAATATAGTCCATCAAATTGGCTTCATTCTTCTCCCAAATGACTAAGAAAAGTGCATGTCATCCCACCATCTGATTTTTTAAAATCATTTCCCTATTATTCTAGAGGCCTGACACTGACCACTTTACCAGATAAGTTATACCTACACTTTTAAAAAAATAGCCCAGATTTCTTTGTGTTTCTCATTCCCACTGTTTAATCTTTTTCTTTATTTTTTTCTTAATTTTAGATAGTGTGTGTGTGTGCGTGAGAGAGAGACAGAGAAAGAGAGAGAAACAGAGGGACAGACAGGAAGGGAGAGAGATGAGAAGTATCAATTCTTTGTTGCAGCATCTTAGTTGTTTGTTGATTGCTTGTTCATTGATTGCTTTCTCATATGTGCCTTGACGGGGGTGGGGGGGTGCTACAACAGAGCAAGTGACCCCTTGCTCAAGCCAGCAACCTCGGGCTCAAGCCAACAACCTTTGGGCTCAAGCCAGTGACCATGGAGTTAGGTTTGTAATCCCATGCTCAGGCCAGCAACCCTACGCTCACACCAGATGAACCCACACTCAAGCTGGATGAACCCACGCTTAAGCTGGTGGCCTCGGGGTTTTGAACCTGAGTCCTCTGTGTCCCAGTCTGATGCTCTGTCCACTGCGCCACCACACCACCACCTGGTTAGACAATCTTTTCCTTTCTTAATAAGACTTTTAAACTAGGATTACGTATATGGTTGTCATTGTCCTCCTCCTCCTCATCACTGTATAAAATAGTGCTTATGCACTGCTAGCCTGTATTTGATCCACTAATATCTGCTGATGTGGTAAACAGATTTCAGATTTACTATCGTCTTAAAAATGCCTTTGAATATTTCTTCTGTTCTATTCATTTCTTTGCTTTTCTTGTCCTTTTTAGTTTTATTGGTACAGGAGAAGGATGAAGAAGAACTATATGCATTTAAATATATTGTAACCCAATCCTTGTATAACCTGTAACCCTACTATTGCAAGTTTCACAGCTGGTATAAAAAATGCGTGAAATCAATATAACAGGATTTTCCATTTAGAAAGTCAAGAATTGCTTAGTGTAATTGGCCAAGTCTTTTAGGCACCTTGTGGCCCTTCCAGGACAAGACTTAGATTAAAATCCATCGTACATTTATTGAGTCCCAGTACTGGGTATATTGACATACCTTGTCTCATTTCTTCAGGACTGCTGAATCTAGTAGTATGTAATGGTTATACAACTACATATTCAAACTCTTCAGCACTTTCCACTCACTCTCTGCTGCTGGAGATTTAATAGTTGTCTTAAATGGCAGAATTTGAAAGCACAGGCTTCAGCATGGAGCCTTGCCTTTCGTTCCTTATTTTAGTCTAGTGTGGTGGTGCCCAAACTTCAGCATGCACCTGAATTTCTCTGCAGGGCTCTACACACAGAAGACTACTTTATGGCTGAATTTGTCTCCTTTTCCAAGGCGGTTTTGTCTGTGCTAGGCTTTCATTTTAGAACCTGCTTTTCCCTCACTACCCAAAAGACACCGCTCCTGTGTATGTCCTTATTGCCACTTTCATTCCAGTGCAGGACTACTCATTCAGAGAACTTGTGGATACGCCTTTCAATAGATTTCACAAAGTAGGAGGAAAGCTCAGTAGCGACATGTGGTATTTTGCACTCGTGAATAGACAGTTGTGCTTTGGTCTCACAGCTGCTTTCGTCTGCCTCCTAGTGGTCAGGGACTGGTAAGGCTGCGTTGTGTTCCGTTAGCCTTCCCAGAACCATTCTTCTAAGTACTCGTAATGATGCGTGGTATGCGTTAGGTTCATTTAAGGCAGGTTGGGGGAGCAAAGGTGGGAGCTTTCTTTTGTGACTTGTGCTTTAAATATATTTTTCAATCTCCTATGTATCTGTTTGACCCAATTTTTATTTATTTTTTATTTTTGTATTTTTCCGAATCTGGAAACAGGGAGGCAGTCAGACAGACTCCCGCATGCACCCGACCGGGATCTACCTGGCACACCCACCAGGAGGCGATGTTCTGCCCATCTGGCGCATCACTCTGTTGCAACCAGAGCCATTCTAGCACCTGAGGCAGAGGCCATAGAGCCATCCTTAGTGCCTGGGCCAATCTTGCTCCAGTGGAGCCCTGGCTGAGGGAGGGGAAGAGAGAGACAGAGAGGAAGGAGAGGGGGAGGGGTGGAGAAGCAGATGGGCACCTTTCCTGTGTGCCCTGGCCGGGAATTGAACCCGGGACTCCTGCACGCCAGGCCGACACTCTACCACTGACCCAACCAGCCAGGGCCTGACCCAATTTTTAAAAGTCACCTACATTAAATAAATATTTGGTGAGTCTAGCATTGTAGTGAAGCAAGAGTTGTTTGCTTTTATTTTATAAAGTTCAGCAAAAAGTCATTGCCAAACCTTGTGAGCTAACTTGTTCACGAACAAGAACACTCTTTTGTAGTTACTGACTACTTTTTCTTTGGAGTCACTTTGAAAACCAATTTAATAAATTCAGCTTGTTATAATTTTGAAAGTATAATGCTAAGACTACTCAAGCCAAATGGGAAAGTGTAGGCCAAATGGAATGGGATTTCAGAATAATGGCTACAGTTTTAATTCCCTTAGAATAGCAAGTCTGAAATAGTCTTGTGTGGATTTATAATTTTTAAGTAACTATTGAAAACACATTAAAACTTATTTTATACCCTCTTCTGTTTTTCTTAAATATATTATCTCCACATTATATTATTATTTTTGCATGAACAGCAAATTACCTTTTAAAGAGATATTTATAATAAAAACAAATCTTTTGTATTTACAGTAGTCTCCCCTTGTATGTAGGGCATACATTCCAAGACCCCTAGTGAATGCTTGAAACTACAGATGGTATCAAACTCAATATATACTATGTGTTTTTTTTGTTTTTTGTTTTGTATTTTTCTGAAGTGAGAAGCCAGAAGGCAGAGAGACAGACTCCTGCATGTGCCCAACTGGGATTCACCTGGCATGCCCACTAGGGGGCGATGCTCTGCTCATCTGGGACATTGCTCCATTGCAACCGGAACCATTCTAGCACCTGAGACGGAGGCCATGGAGCCATCCTCAGTGCCAGGGCCAACTTGTTCCAATGGAGCCTTGGCTGCGGGTGGGGAAGAGAGAGAGAACAAGGAGAGAGGAAAGGGTGGAGAAAGAGATGGGTGATTCTCTTGTGTGCCCTGACTGGGAATCGAACCCAGGACTTTCTCACACCGGGCAGACACTCTACCACGGAGCAAGCCAGCCAAGGCTATATATACTATGCTTTCTTATGCATACATACTTATTATAGAGGTTTTTTTTTTTCTTTTTTGACAGACAGAGGGACATATAGGGACAGACAGACAGGAAGGGAGGGAGATGAGAAGCATCAGTTCTTCATTGTGGCTCCTTAGTTCACTGATTGCTTTCTCATATGTGCCTTGACCTGGGGGCTACAGCAGACTGAGTGACCCCTTGCTCAAGCCAGCAACCTTGAGCATAAGCCAGCCACCTTGGGCTTCAAGCCAGCATACATTGGGCTCAAGCTAGTGACCATGGATGGGGTCATGTCTGTGATACCATGCTCAAGTCAGTGACCATGCTCAAGCTGGTGAGCCTGTGCTCAAGCTGGATGAGCCTGCGCTCAAGCTGGAAACCTCAGGGTTTCAAACCTGGGTCCTCTGCATCCCAGTCTGACACTCTATCCATTGTGCCACACCTGGTCAGGTTTATCATAGAGTTTAATTTATAAATTAAGCAGAGTAAGAGATTAACAATAATTAATAGTGAATTAGAATTATAACAATATGCTATAATAAAAGTTATATGAATATGGTCTCTCTCTCTCTCAAAATATCTTTGTACTGTACTCACCCTTCTTTTTGTGATGATGTGAGATGGTAAAAAAATACCTTACTAAGTCAAGTTATTTCACTTTGTTATTTAAAACAGAATTTTCATCTTATGTGCCATGGCAACATTTAAAAATATGTAGTACCGTGACTAAATAGTCAGAGGCATTGATCTCTTTTTTCTTAAATTGTCAAATAAAAAAATGACAACAATCAACACAACAATAGCTGTCTGGTGTGAGTAAATAAAAATTTTACCTATTTTTTTTTTAACAGAGAGCCAGAGAGAGGGATAGACAGGGACAGACAGACAGGAACGAAGAGATGAGAAGCATCAATCATTAGTTTTTTGTTGCACATTGCAACACCTTAATTGTTCATTGATTGCTTTCTCATACGTGCCTTGACCGCGGGCCTTCAGCAGACCGAGTAACCCCTTGCTCGAGCCAGCGAGCTTGGGCTCAAGCTGGTGAGCTTTTTGCTCAAACCAGATGAGCCCTTGCTCAAGCTGGCAACCTCGGGGTCTCGAACCTGGGTTTTCCGCATCCCAGTCTGATGCTCTACCCACTGCGCCACCGCCCTGTCAGGCATATTTTTTTGTTGTTGTTAGATTGGCAAACAATATAGTCTTTGGTGTGCTGCAGAATTTTAATAATTAGTTTATGTGCCATGACATGAAAAAGATTGAAAATCGGTAATTTAAAGGAATTATTTTATGGCTTTTCTCTGTCATATCTGAGTTGCCAGCATCACTACTCATGAGCTTTGGGGCCATCATTAATTAAAATAAGGGTTGCTTGAACACAAGTACTGTGATTTTTTTGTGTGTGTGTGTGTGATAGAGACAGAGAGAGGGACAGATAGGGATAGACAGACAGGAAGAGAGAGGTGAGAGGCATCAATTCTTCACTGCAGCACCTTAGTTATTCATTGATTGCTTTATCATATGTTCCTTGACTGGGTGGGGGGATAAAGCAGACTGACCCCTTGCTCAAGCTAGCAACCTTGGGTTCAAGCTGGTGAGCTGTGCTCAAGCCAGATGAGCCCATGCTCAAGCCCGCAACCTTGGGGTTTCGAACCTGGGTCCTCTGCGTCCCAGTCTGACACTCTGTCCACTGTGTTACCGCCTGGTCAGGCTACTTTGATATTTTGACAGTCCAAATGATGACCAAGATGGCTATTAAGTGGCTAATAGGCAAGTAGTAAAAATAGTATGGATACACTGAACAACAGGATGAGTCATGTCTCAGATCGGAAGGACTAGGATGGTCTAAAATTTCATTATGCTACTCAGAACAGCTTGCAATTTAAAACTTATGAAATATTTATTTCTGGAATTTTCCATTTAATATTTTTGGACTGTGGTCGCCCATGGATAACTGAAATCATGGAAAGTGAAACCGTGGATAAGGAAGGCATTACTGTACTCATGTAGTTTCCATTTTCAATGCTGTTCATTCCTTCATTGCCTTTTGTGCTTTTCATACCATTTCTATCTGGTATCATCTTTCTTCTGCCAGAAGTGCTTTCTTTAACATATCTTGCAGCTTAATCCTGCTGGTACTGAACCTTTTCAGTTTATGCATTCTGAAGCCATCTTTGTTTTACCTTTATTTTATAAGATTTTTGCTGGGTATGGAAGTCTAGATTAACAATGTTTTCTCTTAATACTTTAAAGATGATGCTCAACTGTTTTCTCACTTACATTGTTCTTTATGAGAAATCTGCTGTCATTTTTATTTCTGTTCTTTTTTATGTATAACATATCCTTAAAGCCCTTCCCCTTTTTCCGGATTTTGAACAATTTGATTATGTGGTAATATAATGATATTCATGCTTCTTGTGTTTTGGGTTTACTGATTTTCTCAGACATGTGGGTTTATAATTTCAATCAAATTTGAAAAAAAAATTTAGTCATTCCTTCTTCAAATTATTTTTGTTTTCCTCCCCTCCCTCCTCTATTTCATGGTCTCCAGTCACATGTATATTATTAGGATCACTGATGTTTTGGTTATTTATGTTTTTATTCTTTTTTCTCTATGTGTTTAATTTTGAGTAGTTTCTATTGTGTCAAGTTTATAGCCAGTAATCATGTTTAGTGGGTTTTTCACCTCATACATTATAGTGTTCATCTCTTGTAGTTTAATTTAAGTGTTTTTATATCTTCCATGTCTCTATTGAACTTTTTTGACAATATGGAATAGATTGATAATAACTACGTATTTTGATGACTTTATTTTGCAAATTCTAACATCTATTGTAGTGCTTGGTCAATTTCATTTGTTTGATTTTTCCCTTGTTATGGGTTATATTTATCTACTTCTTTGCATGCCTGGTAATTTTTGATGGATGCCAGACATTGTGAATTTTACCTTGTAAGATATTGGTTATTATTATATCACTATAAATTTTTTTGATCATTTTTTAAGTGGGATGTAGTCAGATACTTGGAAACAGTTTGATCCTTTCAGGTCTTATTTTTAAGATTAGTTCCTGAGTGCTCTACCTAAAACTCTGTAAATGTTAAGTTTTTCGGTTTGGCTCAGGGGAATAGGCACAGTTCTCAGCCCTGTGTGAGTGTGAGGCACTGTTCCCGCTGATCCTCTCAGGTGTCTCCTTCCCCGGCTGTGGGTTGTTTGCTCGTATTGTGTGCTGAGCCATACTCTGCTGAATACTGGAGGAGTATTTATGGGTCTCTGGAGATCTTTCTTGTTTGGTTCTTCAGCCTCTGGTACTCTGTCTTGTGAGTTCTAGCTGGCCTGATCTCCCTGGTTTTTTTCAGACATATCACTATAATTCAGAGATTGAGCTGGGCTCTGCCTCAGTTGTCTTTCCTAGGGCTGTGGTCCAGAAGCTGGGACAGTCATGGGGCTCACTCATGTCATCTGTGTTCCATTTCTTTTTTTTTTTTTTTTTTGTATTTTTCTGAAGCTGGAAACGGGGAGAGACAGTCAGACAGACTCCCACATGCGCCCGACCGGGATCCACCCGGCACGGGGATGCCGCTCTGCCCACCAGGGGGCGATGCTCTGCCCCTCCAAGGCATCGCTCTGCCGCGATCATAGCCACTCTAGCGCCTGAGGCAGAGGCCAAGGAACCATCCCCAGCACCCGGGCCATCTTTGCTCCAATGGAGCCTTGGCTGCGGGAGGGGAAGAGAGAGACAGAGAGGAAGGGGGGGGGTGGAGAAGCAAATGGGCGCTTCTCCTATGTGCCCTGGCCGGGAATCGAACCCAGGTCCCCCGCACGCCAGGCCGACGCTCTACCACTGAGCCAACTGGCCAGGGCCTGTTCCATTTCTTTGGGTTTGCCTTATATTTACCATTTCTTAAGGATCATTGCTTGGTGACCACTATCTTGAAAACTGCTGTTAAATGTATTTTGTACAGGAGGTCATTTATTTTTTCAGGCAGGAGGGAAATTCCCATTTCTTTTACTCTGCCTTGATTAGAAATTGGTGTTCTTCATGTTCTCTTCCATGTAAAGTCTTGTTGGTCAAGATAATTTTGGAAACTATAATATTTACATATTTAATACTCAGTGTAATGCAGTTCATTGTGGTAGTCTATTTTTAAGTAGTTTCCAAACTTTCTATAATGAATACTTTGCACTGTAAACATTTTTTCAAAAATTACATTTTAATTGTATTCAGCCATGTCCTATAATACACTTGATGATTTAAATCATCACTCTAGCAATTCAAAACCATTTTAAGGCAAGCCAGTCATAAATCAAGAATTTACATTTGTTAAGCATAATAATTTACATACTTTTAAGTGGATAAAAGCTGCTACTATAGTGAGGTACTGTGTTCTTGTTAGCTTGTTTTTTAGGAGTGCAGCCAAGTAGCTTTGAAATAACATAATTTTGAATTTATAGATGCAAATGATCATTAAACAGCTATTATATTATTGTCTTTTAAATTGTTTTACTTTTTATGAAGTTCCTTTTTATATCAATTTAGGAAATGCTTTAGTTCATGGGTAGACCTTTAGAATGGTCATATACCAAGCAGTAGTGAACTTTGCACTGGTGAACTATTTTGTTTTTAGTTTCTCTAGTATTTGAACGATAAAAAATATCACTGTGAGCTGGTATGAGAACAGTGTCACAATTCAGGAGCACATCTTACTATAGTACATATATTTGTGTTGCTTCAAGCGTTTTCTGGCAGCAAGGGCACAATTGACTGTTAATTTAAAAGATCCTTGAGGTGGTATAGTTCCATATGCTGTAGGAATATGTCAATGATTTTTAAAAATTTTATAATTTGAGCCTTTAATGCAGTCTTTTGAAAGCTAGTTGTTAAGCATGGCAAGAAGACTAGAGTTGCTTTAGAGTTCTTAGGAGAATAATTTTGTAAGAACAAATTAAAATTAACTCTAACTTTCTTCAGCACTGTCATAAATACCAGCCTGCTGAAGCCAAAATTGTAGCGATATTATAGTGCTGTGTTTCCAATATTTAAGCATAAAGATTAGGCCAGATTTATATTCTCTGGTAAAATTGAACCAAAATATAAATTATTTGTAGAATGTTAAGAACAGAATCTTAAAAAACTGAATACCGCTCTGTGGAGACTGCTCGTTGTCTCCTGATAACCCTTTTATCCATCATCCTTTGACACAGATCCCCTGAATTTTCACTGGGGTCGGACCTCTACAGAGTACAGGTGACATTTCTCAGCCTCCCTTGCAGCTAGACATTTAGCCGTGTGACAAGGTTCTGGCCATAGAATGTAAGCAGAAGTGATTTGTGCAACTTCCCAGTGGGCCAGAGGATGGTGTGCATATGGTGGTGTATTCTCTTAGACCTTGCCGAAGAGGCCAGCACTCTCAGGAGGGTGGAGCAGCAAGACATAATAAAAAGCCCGGGGACAATGGTGATGACTTCTTTGAGCAGAGCTGCCATAACAGCTCCGGGTTTTATGCGAGCAAGTAAGAAACTTCTGTCTTGTCTAAGCCACTATTATTTTGGGCCTCTGTCACACAGGCAAAGGTATATACACTGTTCTCATGCATTTTTGTTTATGAGAGACACTAGTAGTTGCTTTTTATAACTGTAAGCTTGAAAGGACCAAGTGATCATGCACCACAGATATCTCCACTTTTTCAAAGGACCCGTTTCTAAAAACATTGAACCAGTCCATTATTATCAGTGGAAGAGGGCAATACAATTAATCCCACATGGCTCTTCTCTGAGAAATTAAAGATATGAAGTACAGGCCTGACCTGTGGTGGCGCAGTGGATAAAGCGTCGACCTGGAAATGCTGAGGTCGCCGGTTCGAAACCCTGGGCTTGCCTGGTCAAGGCACATATGGGAGTTGATGCTTCCAGCTCCTCCCCCTTCTCTCTCTCTCTCTCTCTCTCTCTCTCTCTCTCTCCTCTCTAAAATGAATAAATAAAGAAAAAAATTAAAAAAAAAAAGATATGAAGTACACAGTCTTCCCACACCCCTCTCTCCCTTGTGGTGGTTCACCAATCTCCTGCCTGCTCCCGAGTTCCATGCCTTCGCTCAGTGTTACCCAGTGACACATTCCCCCCAGAAGAATTGTACCTGTTTCTCCCTCCCTGTGCTCCTCTAAAGAGTTCCTGACTTTCCTTCAAGTTTTAGTTCAGATTTCACCTCTTCTAGAATCCCTTCTTCTACACTAGGACTGGTTACTTAAGAGTGAGATTTACGTAGATTTCCCAAAACCAAGCAAGAACACTGTGCAAAATGAAGAATCACTGTGATGAGCTTATCCTAATTTTACAAACAGAAAATCTAAAAAGAAAGTCTTTGTATTTTAGTGGCAATATAAGTGTTTATGTTATATAGCTTTTAATTTTAATTTTAAATAAAATCTGGGAGGCTCAGTGTGGTGAACCATTTAAAGCAAACATCACGTCAGAATCTTAATCTGGCTTTGTTTCCTCCACCTCCTACCCTGTCCTGTGTAGGTTCCGAGGATCTTTCTGTGACTCCCAAACATCCTGGACACCACTTGTTACCCTGAATGGTGACTATCTTTTATCCCCCTGTTTACCCACATAGATTGAGGACTGCTAAGGGGACAGCTCTTATGTCTTTTCTCTATACAAGTAAATCCTAGTAATCCTCTATGGAAAGTGGCAAATATTGAAGAAATGAATGGACACTTTCAGTGACATCAAATGTCGTCATGTGGGAGAAATAGCTTGCATTTGCTTTAATGAAGATCAGAGAACTAAAGACTGTTTAAGAAACACTGTATAATTTCATTTTTAAAATTTATTTATTTATTTATTTATTTATGTGTCAGAGACAGAGAGAGAGTTAGAGAGAGGGACAGACAGGGAAGGGAGAGAGATGAGAAGCATCAAATCTTTGTTGCAGCACCTTAGTTATTCAGTGACTGCTTTCTCACATGTGCCTTGGCCAGGAGGCTACAGCAGACCGAGTAACCCCTTGCTCGAGCCAGCGACCTTGGGTCCAAGCTGGTGAGCTTTGCTCAAACCAGATGAGCTCACACTCAAGCTGGCAACCTTGGGGTCTCGAACCTGGGTCCTACCACATCCCGGTCCGATGTTCTATCCACTGCGCCACCACCTGGCCAGGCCACTGTGTAATTTTAGATGGCTTTATTAAAATACAACCTGATCTCTCCTTTTCTTTCCCTCCACCCCTTTTTTCCTCCCTTCTCCCCCCTCCCCTTCTTCATTTCTTCCCCTCTACACATACACCCTTTAAAAAGCCATTTCAAAAAAAGTACAGTAAAAAAATGAGAATTTTCACTGTTCTCACAACCTTTACACCTGAGGAAGGTGTTAGATTTAAGGCCTAAAGTGGGTATTGAAATAGTACTTTCTCCAACAGATTTTTAAAGTGTTTTTTGTACTTTTCAAAGCAGTCTTTCCTCTTCATGGCAGAGGAGTCATAAGTTAAAATTCATCTACTAACATTAGCTCCCAGTTTGGATCTTTTCACCATGCAGTGGCAAATAGGGGCTAATGTTTTTTTGTCTTGTTTTTTCTTTGAAAAATGTGATTATATTCTATTATTTATAAGTCATCCCTCACTTTCTTTTTTACCTTGGCTTTTTAAAACTAGAAATTCCTTTCCTATCTTGTAGTGTCTTGTTTGTGCTCCCTGAGACAAAGGTTTGAAGATAGGTAGTTATTTAGGAAGCAGAGAGCCCATGAGTAGAGTATGGGGGACAGTCACTAAAGGGTGTGTATTAAGCCAGCCACCATCTGGGGCAACTAACCTTTAATTCTTCAGGGAAAACTGTAGAAGGCACCTCTTAGAATTCTTTCTTACACCAGTACTGGTTTACTTACGATCGAGATTTAGGTAGATACCATCTTAGAATCGCCTCCCTAAGAAACGGGAACTGGCGTATTCAACCATAGAACCATGACTGCTCAGTTGAGGGCTGCTTCTAGCCTGCTGCGCAGGTCCAGAGAAAAGCCCCAGGCAGCGAAATAGAAGCTTTGGCAGTTGGAGGTCAGTGGGCATGCATTTGAGTGGTAATGGTCAGAGGATGTGAGTGGGCATCCACCGTAGCCACTATTATGTGGAGGTGGTACACCGTAGTGGAAGGTGGGCTAACCTATGAAAACGATCAGAATTTAAATAAGCCTTTCTCAGACATTTACTTAGCCATTAGCTAAGTGCCTACTATGTGCTGAATACTGTGCTGGGTGGTAGGCTCTATCTACTTGCTTGCTGAGGCACTTAGCATTTTTCTTTTTTTGTATTTTTCTGATGTTGGAAACGGGGAGGCAGTCAGACAGACTCCAGCATGCGCCCGACTGGATCCACCTGGCACGCCTACCAGGGGGCGATGCTCTGTCCATCTGGGGCGTTGCTCTGCCTCAATCAGAGACATTCTAGCGCCTGAGGCAGAGGCCACAGAGCCATCCTCAGCGCTCAGGCCAACTTTGCTCCAATGGAGCCTTGGCTTCGGGAGGGGAAGAGAGAGACAGAGAGGAAGGAGAGGGGGAGGGGTGGAGAAGCAGATGGGCACTTCTCCTGTGTGCCCTGGCCGGGAATCAAACCTGGGACTCCCGCATGCCAGGCCGACGCTCTACCACTGAGCCAACCAGCCAGGGCCAGGCACTTAGCATTTTAAAGCTTGCGTTCTTTATTTATAAAGATAACTTATGTTCTTCCTTTCAAAGTGGAGACATAAATGACATGATATTTCTAAAAATACTCTGAACTGTTTACAAAGATAGTATTTCACTTTTATTCTGATGGCAGTTACCTAAATTTTCCCTTAAGAAAGCAGAGGAAATGTGGTGAGGCCATAAACTTTTATCAGGGATATGTTAGCCAGTCAAAAGCTTTATTTATTTGGGCTGTGTGAATCTGGTCTCTGTGCAGTTTGTATAAGACGGCGAATTTATAAGTTCTATGGAGGGGAGGAGGTTCCATGGGGACGGATATTTTTAGCCAGTTGGCAGTGAAGGGATCCCAGGGAACGCGGATAAAATGAACTTTAAAGCAACAGGTAAGAGTTAGCCCCGTGGGAGCAGGGCGTCTGCGGAGGAACGTGCGTTTCCGGACGGTTTTCGTCAAGGGTGAGAGTTCAGGGCCGAATCTACTCCGTGCCCGGGGTAAGCGTGCGGCCCAGGGGTAAGCGTGCGGCCCAGGGGTAAGCGTGCGGCCCAGGGGTAAGCGTGCGGCCCAGGGGTAAGCGTGCGGCCCAGGGGTGGGCCAGGACAGGGCGACCTTCTTCTCTATTGCTCACCAGCTACGTGCTATCCGACCAGTTACTTCAGCTTTGCTAGCCTTTCTCTCCTGAGCTGTAATTTAGGGTGACTACGGCTACCTGTACTGGAAGTCTGTTGTAAGGGTTAATCGGGGTGCGTTTTATAAGTCACTCAGAACACAGAGAATTCTCAGTAGCCGCCTCCGCAGCGTTCGGGGTCAGTGTCACTTCAGATTACAAGTCGCATCGCCCTAAGATGCATCCATGCCTGTGCCACGCAGGCTTTCCCAAAGTCTGTGGCACATAGACCCCCAGCCTCGGCAAGAAAAAAGGATTAAAGTTTAAAGAATTTGAGAAAAAAAATTGTGCCAAGGATGGGCTTGACGGAGAGTCACATGAAGGTATTAATAGCACCAAGTATGTGGAAAACATTTTTGACTTTGATTAATACTGTGTTTTAAATTTTTTTCAATCACCGGTTTCTCTGTCCTGCCCCACAATGTAATACCTGTGCGCATTGGACACTTCTTGGGAATGCTAATTTGAAGAGCTTAATGAGTTGGATCAAGCAAGTTACCAATACTTACAGATCCACATTAATATTGTCTATTAATATTGTCAAAGTAATCATCTGCAAGGTTTGTAAATGTCTTTCAGTTATGTGACCTTTGCCCAAAATATTTTTCAAGATCCTCTCTCTCCTCAGGTATGTTTCTGAGCCAATTTATGAGTCAGTCCCCCACATCAATCTTTATGTGACCTTTTATATATTTCATTCCTCATATTCTATACAGGATTGTAGCACTTGCTAGATCTTTCTAGGCCTCAGATCTGTTCAGAATGATGTTTTTTTGGCCTCACCTGAGATAATTTAAAAAACGTTCCCCAGACAATTCTGAGAGTTGACTTCCAAAAATGCTTGGAGTAGTGCCATTGTCATTAAACTAAGTGGATAACTTTCAAGGTGAATGTTTTTAAAGGGGACAGCAGCTACTTGGATGTATCTTTTCTCTGCAGGATAAATAGTTTGTCATTTTATCCTCATGCAAGGAGCGCTGAGTTCCTACTATGTGCTTGTCCCTGTGGTAGATATCATTGATTGGGGGCAGAGGTTCATAGTGTAGTGCAGGAGAAATGAAAGTTCAAAAGTAATCACGAGGCCCTGGCCAGTTGGCTCAGTGGTAGAGCATCGGCCTGGCGTGCGGGGGACCCTGGTTCGATTCCCGGCCAGGGCACATAGGAGAAGCACCCATTTGCTTCTCCACCCCCCCCCCTTCCTCTCTGTCTCTCTCTTCCCCTCCCGCAGCCAAGGCTCCATTGGAGCAAAGATGGCCCGGGCGCTGGGGATGGCTCCTTGGCCTCTGCCCCAGGCGCTAGAGTGGCTCTGGTCGCGGCAGAGCGAGCCCCGGAGGGGCAGAGCATCGCCCCCTGGTGGGCAGAGCGTCGCCCCTGGTGGGCGTGCCGGGTGGATCCCGGTCGGGCGCATGCAGGAGTCTGTCTGACTGTCTCTCCCCGTTTCCAGCTTCAGAAAATACAAAAAAAAAAAAAAAGTAATCATGACAGGAAGGGATATGTGCAGGCAGAGAAGGACCAGAGAGTTAGGAAAGTATGGAGGAGGGTCTGCCTTGGGGGTCAGAAAGCGTGAACCTTGACGACCTATAGAGAAGCGGGTGTCTAGACAGGGAACTAAAGGTAAGGTGGCTCAGAGATGTGAAAGAGGGTGTGGGGCTGCAGCCACTGGGGTGCAAGTGGAGTGAGGCTGGGAAGCCAGGTGGAGTCCTGGCCACAAGGAGCTTTGTAAGTGCTGGGTTAGGGAGTTTGGAGTTTATCTTCTAGATAAGGAGTAGTTGACCTTTTTATACCTACTGCCCACTTTTGTATCTCTGTTAGTAGTACAATCTTCTAACTGCCCACCGGTTCCACAGTAATGGTGATTTATAAAGTAGGGAAGTAACTTTACTTTATAAAATTTATAAAGCAGAGTTACAGCAAGTTAAAGCATATAATAATAATTACTTACCAAGTACTTTATGTCGGATTTTCACTAAGTTTGGCAGAATAAATCTTTATAAAACAACTTACTATAGTTAAATCTATCCTTTTATTTATACTTTGGTTGCTCCGCTACCGCCCACCATGAAAGCTGGAACGCCCGCTAGTGGGCGGTAGGGACCAGGTTGACTACCACTGCTCTAGATGGTACATCACCACTGATAGATTATTAAACAGAGATGACCACTGTTGCACTTAAAAGAAATTTTTTATTGATTTTAGTGAGAGAGAGAGAGAGAGAGAGAGAAAGAGAGAGAGAGAGAGAGGAACATAGATCTGTTCCTGTATGTGCCCTGACCAAGGAGCGAACTGGCAACCTCTGTGCTTCAGGATGATGCTCCAGCCAACCGAGCTTCTTGCCAGGGCAGCCCTGTTGTAATTTTAAAAAGATCGTTTTGGTGACACTCTGCAGTTGACTTGGAGTGGGGAGAGACAAGAGACCTGGGGCTTCAGGAGGCCACTGCCGTGGGTTAGGCAAGAGCAAGTCTGAATTAAGGTAGGAGGAGGGCTGATGGGGAAGAGGGAGCAGCCCTCCCTCCCCAAAGGCTGTGGAGAAGATGAGCACATAGCTCGTCGTGAATGACTAGATAAAAGAGTTAGGAGAAGGGGAAGTTGGGATCCCTCCATTGGAGCAGGTTGGAACTGGCATCATTTGGTGAGTTTGGGATTCGGAAGAGAAACACATTTTGGGGGAGGGGTCACATACTGAGTTCTGTATTGTACTTGTTGAGTGTGATATTCTTATTGGTTCCTAGAGTAACTACTCTGTGCTAGATAATGTGCTAGATTCCAAGGGTATGGCAAGTGAAGAGTCACAATGTTCCGTGTGCCCGTGAAGCTCACTTCTTACTGGGAGAGACGGGCATAGACAAATACCAGAATAGCTACTTAATTACCAAGTAAACAAGAAGGGACCAAACTCATAAAGCAGTTTGTAATCAATTGGTTCTGTAACTCACCAGAATGGCTTGGTCTGCTAAGTGATAAGAAATTTGGAGCCACAGGTAAATAGTTGCTGTTAGTAAGATAGTCCAGATCAGGTTTGCAGAACAAGCAGGAATGGGACTGAACATTTCAGGAGAATGGTGGATGAATAAAGTGCTAAGAGGAATCTGGAAAAGAAGGGCAGAGTAGCTGAAAGATGTGTGTGGAAAGGGTTGGGGCAGGATCAAAAAAGATAGGTGTATAAAAGTTCTGTGACTTGAGAACCTCAAGTCCATGTTGGCTCTAGCGAGAGCAGATAGTGCAGAGAGGTAGGTCAATGAGGCAAGTTTCTGGGAGCGGGTTTACATTGACTTGAGAGATCCAGATGTTAAATTTTCAGGAATTGTGCGAGCTGGCTCTTAAACATAACCATAATTTAAAATGTAATTATTTTGTACTAAAAGAAAACCATCAACAGAACAAAAAGTCAGCCTGTTAAATGGGAGAAGATGTTTTGTTTGCAAATGATACAGCTGATAAGGGGTTAATATCCAAACTCCGGTATATACAGAACTCATGTAGCTCAACATCAAAAAAGCAAACATAGGACATGAACAGACAGTTCTCCAAAGAGGACATACAGGTGGCCAAGAGATACATGAAAAGATGTTCAACATCACTAATAATCAGGGAAATAAAAATCAAAGCCACAATGAGATACCTCACACCTGTCAAAATGGCAAACATGCTGGTAAGGATGTGGAGTAAAGGGAACCCTCATGGACTATTGCTGGGATTGTAAATTGGTGCAGCTACTATGTAAAACAATATGGAGGCTCCTCAAAAAATTAAAAATAGAACTACCGTATGACCCAGCAATCCTACTTCTGGATAATTATCTAAAGAAATCCAAAACACTGATTTGAAAAGACATATACACCCCTATGTTCATTGCAGCATTATTTACAATATCCAAGACATTGAAGAAAACTAAATGTCCACTGACAGTAAATGGATGAAGAAGATATGGTAATATAAGCAATGGAATATTACTCAGCCATTAAAAAATAATGAAATCTTGCCATTTGCCACAACATGGATAGACTTAGAGAGTGTTATGCTAAGTGAAACAAGTCAGAGAAAGACAAATACCGTATGATTTCACTTACATGTGGAATCTAAAGACCAAAATAACCTGATGAAACAGAAAGAGACTCAGATACAGAGAGCAAACTGATCCCTAGATGGGTGGGGGTCTGGAGGATGGGCAGAAAGGTGAAAGGGATTCAGAAGTACAGATTGCCAGCTATACAAATAAATATATTGTATTGTATAAAATCAATACAAACGATTTGTATCAATTCGTTTCACTTATTGATACAAAAAATAGTCACGGGGATATAAAGTATAGCATAGGAAAATAATAATATTGTAATAACTATGTAGGGTGCTTGATGGGTACTAGACATACTGTAGTGATCCCTTTATAAGTTATAGAAATCATTGTGTTGTATGCCTGAAACTAATATAATAATTGTATGTTGACTATAAATGAAAAATAAAATTTAAAAATACTTTAAAAATTAAATTACGCACACTTACAATGAAATAAATTATGTTCAAATAAGTCCAGTAAATATTCAAATTTCATCCTTCCTAATTAATTCACCGCATTCTCTTATTATCTATCTATGCTCCTAAGATTAGTTTTGGCTAGCTATCTCAAGGTGAATGGGCTGTATAATGGTGTGCTGCTGCACGGCTCTTCTGAAGTCTGTGTTTGTTGACTTTGCTTTGGTATCTTGAAAATAGCCATAGTTTGAGTATTTACACCATGGAAATGGGCAAATGCTATAAATCAGAAATTTCATTTGTCGATTGTCTAGACTTAAGATAGTGAGCTACTGTTAATAACGCAGAGTAAACTCAACCATGTGCTGGATATGTAACAATTACATTGTGAATGGTGCAACAAATTGAGGAAACAGTCTTTTAAATATTCTTCAACTATATAAACTATTATCCAAATTCAGCAAAGAAGTTGCTTCCATTATGGATAAGCAAGAGACATTCTGACATACCTATCCACTGTGTCGCTTTCGTTTCACTTATTGATACAAAAAAATAAATGTCAGTCAACATTCATGTCAGAACATACCAGATTTGGAAAATATCAATGAAAGCATTTCGTAAGAGACAGTTGCCTATATGGAATTTACAGTAAAAATTGTATATTTTATTATTCGATGTAAATTATATACTATATTTCTTTCATATCGGTAAACTTTATAAACATATTATATATATATACACACACACAAATACACATATGGATACATAGACACATTTATTTTTATAAAAGCTGATTGCTAAACATTTACCAGCGTACAATGGATGGGAAGAAGCAAGTGCGCTTTACTCTTGTGTAAAGCATGCAGAGGAGGGGTATTCCCGGGGTGCTAGGTACCCAGGTAGACAGAAAACACTCACAGGTTGGGCATTTTTGTTTGTTTGTTTGTTTGTGTTTTCGCTTGGATAAATTTATAGCCCTAAGAAAAGGAGCTCATAAAGAGGGAAAATTGATGCTACAGGAAAAGATAGAAACAAATGCTGGGATAAGGTGACAAAGAAGCACGAGGAAATAAGAACAAAGAGCATTGTGGGAAAATTAACCTTGAAGACAGGAAGCACCCTTCTTGCTGTGACGATGAGGATTGATAACATAAGATGTGATAAATTCAGCTACCTGTACATTAAAGTCATTTTTATCCGTGAACTATAATTTCAGAAATGGGCAGGGTGAAGTCCAGAAAATAAATCAGAAAGATATCTGTTCATTTATGAATAAATTATAGAAGAAGAGGTGAAGACCGTGATTGACCGGGGGGCAGGTTTTCATAATAATTTAATCTCTGAAAGAGTGTGTTGTATTTTTAGTCTCTTTTTCTATGTGGAGATTTTTAAATAAGAAAGAGGCAATTTAAAGGCACCTCATGCATTTAAATGCCAAGTATTATTTCTTTCACTTGCTAAATTTCCATGGACACAGGTTGAATTTCTACGGGATGTATCAGAACTGGGGTATAATTTAAGGTTAACTGAAAAGCATTCGTTGCATGCATGGATAGTTTGAACACAAGGTAAAAATGTTATCCAGACTGCTGAAGAAAACAAGTCTTATTTTGGAACATGACTTTCTTCAGCATTATAATTTATGACTTTTTCACTTGGATTCTTGCTTTTAACACGCTCATATTTATATATATGCTTCAATCAAAGAAATGCATAACATTTTGCTTATACTGTCTCAGTTCTATTAGTTTTCCGCTCTTGAAATTTACACGTCTTGTTTTTCTCTCAATTGAAATATAGTAAAATAAAGAACTTTTATTGTTTCACAGTACTTTAACTTTCAAGTCTTTGCTCCTTTTATTTTATTTATTTATTTATTTATTTATTTATTTATTTACAGGGACAGAGA
Source organism: Saccopteryx leptura (assembly GCF_036850995.1). Taxonomy (NCBI): domain Eukaryota; kingdom Metazoa; phylum Chordata; class Mammalia; order Chiroptera; family Emballonuridae; genus Saccopteryx; species Saccopteryx leptura. The sequence goes on along the minus strand of NC_089514.1, from coordinate 20,862,609 downwards.
GAGAGTCAGAGAGAGGGACAGATAAGGACAGACAGACAGGAACAGAGAGATGAGAAGCATCAATCATCAGTTTTTCGTTGCAACACCTTAGTTGTTCATTGATTGCTTTCTCATATGTGCCTTGACTGCGGGCCTTCAGCAGGCTGAGGAACTCCTTGCTGGAGCCAGCGACCTTGGGTCCAAGCTGGTGAGCTTTGCTCAAGCCAGTTGAGCCTGCGCTCAAGCTGGCGCAACCTCGGGGTCTCGAACCTGGGTCCTTCCTCATCCCAGTCCGACGCTCTATCCACTGCGCCACCGTCTGGTCAGGCTAACTTTCAAGTCTTTTCAGGTCTATTTTCTCTAAATATATTAAATTATTATCCTAAATATTCTGAAGTACTGGCACTGATTATACTAAATATGGGCATTGGCATTAAATATTACATGCAGCTGGCCCCTGGTTGACATTATAGCTATTATTTTTTTGATGTTACGGTTACCTCATTTGCAGTCTGAGATCCCCTCATCCATCTGGCTGAGGATCTCAATATCTTAGCCTTGACTTTTGAAAGAATAATCCATCTCTCCCCACTGGTGTTGTTAGAGATAGAACAGTGAGCTAGAGTTGTGGCCTTGCTCAGGCAGCTGTTTTTGTGTTTGTTGATTGATTCATGATGGAAAGATGCTACTGTAGGTCTAAACCAGAGGTCCCCAAACTTTTTACACAGGGGGGCCAGTTCACTGTCCCTCAGACCGTTGGAGGGCCGCCACATACAGTGCTCCTCTCACTGACCACCAATGAAAGAGGTGCCCCTTCCGGGAGTGCGGCGGGGGGCCAGATAAATGGCCTCAGGGGGCCACATGCGGCCCGCGGGCTGTAGTTTGGGGACGCCTGGTCTAAACACTGTGTTCAAGTTCAAGGTAGAAAGAAAGGGTGGGGGGGCAGGGAAGGGACTGTGCCAGGCATGTGTGTCCTGTTGAGAGAGCTTCAGAGGCACTTCCTCAGCAGAGTTCCGCTTGGGCCTCATTGGCCACCCCTGGGTACAGGGGAGTTTGGAAAGTGAATACTTAGCCTCCCCACGTCTACAGGGGGAGACGGCAAAGGGGAATTTGGTAGCGAATGGCTTTGGTTAGTCAATTAGCAGTGTTCACCAAAAGTGAGGACCTCAAGTCCTGCTTGGCTCCAACCTTTGCATTTCTAGAACATTAATTTAAGGCTGTCTTACCTGGAAGGCGGCGACCTTTTGAATGTACTCACCTGTAGGCCTAGGAGAAGCTTTGTTAGTCCCCCTGTAGACCTGAGTTTTAATTGGTGAGTCAGTCCCTTCTGGGGGAGAGGACCCATTCTATATCAGGCTAGGTAGAGTCGTCCAGGAATGAAGACACAGTCCTGACGCTGAAAGGGAACCGCCATTCACAGCATCTCAGTACCAAGCGTGGCTGCTGGTAGAACTCCTGTACAAAAGACTAGCAAGGAAGAACGTAATTCAAGAATCTGCCTGATCCTACTTTATCTGAATGATTTCAACAGCCATGTTTAAATGATTTAAACAGAGCTATGCATAGTACTGGCAGTCTTCTGGTTGGTGTGGGACCATATAATCAAGACTCCTTGTTGGAAATATGTTGGTTTCTTTCTTTGCTCCTAGAAAAATATTAGAAAAAAGTGAAATTTGAGCAAACTGCCTGATTGTGGCCTACTTGGGAGCACTATGAATGGATCGGAAGTGACTATATTTCTAAAATTCGTGTCTAGATTATCTAGATTTTACACTATCACACCAGCAAAAATAAAATATTTCTGATCCTCTAGGTGTACAGTTCTTTGTTTTGAATTTATGAGACTAATATTTAAATGAAAAAAATTTGCAGTACATGTCATTTAAAAGTCAATTACAAATCATTTATAGAATTAAGTTTTATGCTGAAGGCATAATGAGATAGATAGTTTTTCACAGATCATATTCCAGTATGGGCTAAGTGATTCAGATATATTATTTTTTATCCTCAAAGTAGTTAGTAGTATTTTCTCTTTTTGAAGAATCTGATGCCCATGAGGTGAAGTCACTTGCCCAAGGTTTCAATGCCAGTGATTCCTAATAGCTGGGGTTTGAAACCAGGGAGTGTGCCGTACCTGCCAGGTGTGGCCCTGTGCTCTTAATAATGATAACATTTAGGCACTCTGCCAAAGATTATGCATTCATTTCATCTATTATTCATTAAAATCCTAAGCTTCGGTACTATTATCATCATCCCTGGTTTATAGCAGAGAAGACCGAGTATAGAAAGAGATGCAGTAGATGTTTTAATTTTTTACCAAGTCCGATGCCTGGCTTCTAACCCTGGCAGTGTGACCTGACTTCATGTGGACCCTAAACACCCCAGTACACTGCTGGTATAGTTTGTCACACATTTCATTTTATTTTTTCTCTTCTTTTTCCAAATGAGAGGAGGGGAGATAGATAGATTCCCACATGTGCCCCAACTGGGATTCACCCACAGCCCCAATCTGGGTCCAATGCTCTGCCCATCTGGGGCCATCCTCACAACTGAACTATTCCTAGTGCCCGAGGTGGAAGCTCCATGGAGCCATCCTCAGCACCCAGGGCCAATTCACTCAAATCAATTGAGCCATGGCTGTGGGAGAGAAAGACAGAGAAGGGGAGGGGTGGAGAAGCAGATGGTCGCTTTTCCTGTGTGCCCTGGCTGGGAATCAAACCCAGGACTTCCATATGCCGGGCCAGAGTTCTACTACTGAGCCACCTGGCCAGAGCCTGGGCATACATTTAACATGTATCTCTATAGTTCCTATAAAATGTACTATTCATTTTTAAAGAGAAAATTTCATCTCCATTGTAAAAATTCACAAAAAGCTTCATGTGTTTCTCAATGGTTTCATGCTGAGGCAACTTTTCTCAGCTCAGATCAAAGTTGGCAGCTAGTTTTCTGGTGTACATGAGTGAAAATTTGATATGGATAGCTTTGTGTCCTACACATATGATCAGAGCTTAGATTAGTTTCATTTCTTAAGTGACTGGGTGAATTTTTCTTTATCAAAAGTAACTAAATTTTTAGAAAAAAAATCCAGGCTGAGAAATTCTGACATCAAAATTCAGCTACAATGAAAGATTATGCCTGACTAGAAAAGTGATGTTTTATGTTAATTGCTGATGTTTTATGATAACATAAAAGGGATGATTTTTATTCTTCAAGTACCACTTTGCTTAAAGGATATTAATAGAAAGTAATATGTACTTCAGTATAACCTGTGAATTGTGATTGGAAAGAAAATGTGATTGCTATTCGGCCTCAAAAAAAAATCTACATTATATAGAAATTCACATGAAATTATAGTTCATTCAAAATAATAAAAAAAATTGTTACATGAAAAAATTAACACTATTATTCCAGGCACATTTCATCACCTAAGTCCCTTTTAACCAAATTCAGTGCTGTATTTTATAGTGATTGACTCACAGGAGAAGGATCTGTGACTTCTATCTTGCTGCTTGACCTTGGGGAAAATTGGCTTAAATGTATGAAAGGAAATTTCAGGCATTGACTCAGACTAAATAAATGTGCTAAATTTGATACAGTGAGTGGGAAATTTTTCTCACCACATGGAACCACTAATGAGCTTGGGAAGTAAACATGGTTAAGTAGATATAGTTGCCTTTTTGTTACAACAATTCTGAATTGGCCTATTAGCATGAATATCATTCAGTGAACTTCACATTTGTAGCTTTTGGACTGACTGAAAAACCAAACCAAACAAAAACAAAATAAAATGTCTCCAGTTGAGAAAGCTGTTTGGGGTGGAATGATGTTCCCCTCCCCTAAATATGTTTAAATCCTAATCCCTGGTGCCATGAGAGAGACTTTATTTTGAAAAGGGGTCTTTGTAGGTATAATCAAGTTAAGATGAGATCATACCGGAGTAGGGTGGGGAATTAGTCCAGGATGACTGGTGTCCTTATAAGAGCAGAAGAAATAGAGGCGCTGGTGACAGCAAGGTCGAGACTGGTGTGAGGGCGGCAGCAAGCCAAGGAATGCTAAGGATTGCCGACTAGCAGAAGCTGGGAAGAGGCAAGGAAGGGTTCCTCCTAACGGCACAGAGGGAGCATGGCCTTGCTGACACCTTGATTGCAGATTTCTAGCCTTTACAACTGAGAGAAGAAATATCTATTGTTGTAAGCCACTTATTCTGTAGCAGTTCTGGAGGGCCTAGGAAACAAATACAAGAGTTCAGAATGGAGCAGGGATGGAAGGAGGGAGCAGTGCTGCTCTGTGATTTGCTCTTTCTCCTGTCCTTCCGCATCTCCCTTCTCCTCCCATCTTATTATCATAAACATCAGAAGACTGGGTTCTCTTTCCCCTCCATCATGTACGTTTGCAGCGTGACATAATCTTTCTGGGTCTCATTTGCTTTGTTGGTGAAGTGAGGCTCTCCGGAGTAATAGTAATAATGGCTGATGTTTATGAGACTTTTCCCCATTCAGACCCAGGGCTCAGTGCTTCACATGCATTTCATTTACTTCTCACAAGAACTATGAGGAATGTATTATACTGCTCACAAAAATTTGGGGATATTTTATTGCTTCATATTCATTTTGAAATATCCCCTAATTTTTTGAGCAGTATATTATTATCCTTACTTTACAAATGAGCCAAATAATGACACTCATAAGTGACTTCTCACTTTTTCTTGCCTGTCCCGTTAGTGACTTGAACATGAGAGTCAGAGCTGAAATAGTGCATTTGTTTGTGTATGTGTGCGCGTGTGCGTGCATGCGTGCATGTGTGTGTGTGTGCATGCGTGTGTGTGCATGTGTGTGTGTGTGTGTGTTGTATTTTTCCAAAGTGAGAGGCGGGGTTGGGGTGGGAAGGAGGCAGACAGACTCCCATACGAGCCTGACCAGGATTCACCTGGCATGCCCACCAGGGGGCGATGCTCTGCTCATGCAGGCTGTTACTCTGCTGCAATCAGAGCCATTTTAGTGCCTGAGGCGGAGGCCATAGAGCCATCCTCAGCGTCCAGGCCAACGTTGCTCCAATGGAGCCTTAGCTGTGGGAGGGGAAGAGAGAGACAGAGAGAAAGGAGAGGGAGAAGGGTGGAGAAGCAGATGGATGCTTCTCCTGTGTGCCCTGGCCGGGAATCAAACCTGGGACTTCCGCAGTTGGTCTGACACTCTACCGCTGAGCCAACTGGCCAGGTCCTGAAATAATGCATTTGTGTTTCCTCAACGGGACAGGTGACATTAGACACCTGACTCGATTTACTGTGAGTAGAAAGGGGGAGAAAGCCATCGGAAAGCGATGTTACATCAATGTCACTTACTTTGGCCTTGTCACAGTTTCTTCATGTGCAGAGCAGACGATTGTTTTCCTTTTTGAGGTTCCCCTCCTTTATTATATACTTCACCTCTTTTATATTGTGAAAAAACTTTGAATGTAGTTTTTATATTTTCTAGCTTGCTGAAAAATTTCATTATTGGAGCTCCTTCAAGTTGGGCTATAATAGGGGGGTTTAATGGTACAACTGATGTCTATGATCACTGTTTCTTAGACTGCATTACGTACTGCAGCCCATGAGATAGCTGATATTATTCTAGAGATTACAGACCGAGTCTTAGAAAAGTAATTTGGTCCAAATGACTAGTCCTCAAATCCTTGTGTATTTTGCTTCTAGAGTCTATTTTTGTACTCTCTTGTTAGAGAAGGCTGTTAACACGGTGATATGGATTAATTTATCAGATTAATGATCAACTTAGAGCTAGGCATATGGGCCCTAAGAGGATACTAGCCAAGATGGGTACAGATAGGAAAATGGGAAAGATCTGAAAAATGGTCTGCTGAATGGGATAAGTGAGACCTGGGGACCTGTCGGCGTGGAGATGTCAAAGATGAACCTGGCTTTTTCAGAATACTTAATCTAAAGTTATTCTAGAATTAGACTATTACCCTTAATTACCACAATTAGGGCCAAGCAAAAATGGAATCTTTTCTCCCTAACTTTTGGTTGCTTATATTGTCCCATTGAAGAACATGGTCACAAGCTCTACACGCTATCCCTAACGTGGGCCTTTTAGTACCCAGGAGGTTACAACTTTATGATAGGATAGATGTTACATTTGAAATCACAGGGCAGAACCCATCCATTTTGTGCTGTTTCTTTCACAGACACTTTGTCACATGCCTCTAATACCAAACATTCTTAGGAAATACAGCTAGCAGTAGTATTTGCGTAGGTCTCGGAGGCAAAACTGATCTGGCTAAGCAATGCACGTTGGTTAAGCGAACTATGAAAGACTGTCTGTTCTATCCCAGCTGAGGAGGTCTGCCATAGAAAATGTTTGTCATGGCACAGTAGAGAGACTGAAGCCACCGGGTTCTTGCTACCCAGACTTGCCTTGGTAAAGTTTGTCTTCTGTCTTCTAGACCTGAGAGGACTCAGTCGGCTGAAGAACTGAGTGGTTACAGTGCAGGAACCAGGAAAAGAGTTTGAGGAGCTTAGCCAGTTTACCAGAAGGATTTTCTGGCAAAAAGTCCTTGGACAGTGAAGAGCCACTGGAAAGTCGCACCGTCTAATTTGGATTTTCCCTTTTTACCTGGCATGGTGACATGAAATATCGAGTGGCCTAGGAGTAAGTGTGTCAGTATTTTGGTCACAGATTTGCTGCAAATTTATGTTACGAGTGGGAAGTGGCGCTTCGTAGCAGTCACTTTCTTCACGTGTCAAAGCTTGGGTTTTTACATTTTCTTCAACTTCCCTGAAATTTGTTCTCTACGAACAGAAGACCATTTGGTGTCATATTGTCACTGGGTGTCAATCAACCCCTTGGACGTTGAATATACCCATGGGTAACATAAAGATTTTGAAATGTGGATGATACCGCAGGTTTTATCTGGAAACCCATAGCTGAAGGATAATGAGGACGATGAGTACTGCTCTGAAGGAAGTGAGCATTTGTTACGGGCCAGATAACTCACTGATACTCCATAGGGGAGGGCTTTGCCCCGGGGACGTTGGCAGTGTCTGGAGACCTCTGGTTTTTCACAACAGAAGGGAGGCTGCTGCCTGACTAGGTGGTGGCGCAGTGGATAGAGCGTCAGACTGGGATGCATAGGACCCAGGTTCGAGACCTCGAGGTCACCAGCTTGAGTATGGGCTCATCTGGTTTGAACAAAAGCTCACCAGCTTGAACTCAAAGTCGCTGGCTCGAGCAAGGGGTTACTCGGTCTGCTGTAGCCCACGGTCAAGGCACATACAAGAAAGCAATCAATGAACAACTAAGGTCTCACAACGAAAAACTGATGATTGATGCTTCTCATCTCTCTCCGTTCCTGTCTATCTGTCCCTGTCTGTCCCTCTCTCTGACTCTCTGTCCCTGTAAAAAATAAATAAATAAATAAATAAATAAAAAGAAGGGAGGCTGCTGCTGGCATCTAGTGGGTAGAGGAGGCCTGCGATGCTGCTACACATCCTGCAGAATAGCCCTCAGAACAGAAAATGTTCTGGCCCCAAATGCCAGTTGTGCCAACCAAGGCTGAGAAACCCTGCTTTATAGCCAGCCTTTTATTTCTTTACATCCGTGATGATCATAGATGATGTTTAAGCTCATTTTACAGCTGACGTTCAAAAGGTTCAGTCAATTTCTCAGTGTTCACTAGTTTATTACAGACATCTCAGTCTCTGAAGCTCATTCCTTTTAAACTTAAGACCTGATACCCAAACACGAACCCTTTTTTTCCCCTTTACATTGGGAAGTGTCCTTCGTCTTTCTTTCTTCATCTTTAATAGGAGAGGATTTCTTTTGTCCTTTACCTAGAAGTTTATAATAATATATTTTGGTTGGGGGGTAGGTAGTGGGGAGGAAAGAGAGGGGCTTTGGAGATTTTTCAAAAAGTTGAGGTATTATACTTAAATGTAATATTTTTGGCAAAAATCTGTAGTCATAAGCAGTGTGGGTGAAATACAAAATATATATTTAGAGTTTAGTGTTGCTCATACATATGCATTGTTTTTAGATTAAGAATGAGAGCTTTTAGTTTCTGCTTCTCTTTGTATCTTTCAAAAGCAATTTGATTTGTTCTTCTCTTGGGTGTAAGGGTGATTTGTAGAGCTTGCCAGTTGTTGAGGAATCGAACGCTCTCTGTGGGCCCTTAAGGATGAGCGTTTCCTTCTTGGAGGCGGTAAGGTGGATTGAGTGTCGTTTGGATTTAGAGCTTCAGAGAAGATGTAGAGATGTGAGAAAGGCCAAACAAAACTGCACTTTGTGGAGAGAAATGTGGAAAGCCCCATGGGGAAACTATGTTTTATTTACTTCCCTGGTCACTGATAAGTCTCAATTTTTTTTTTTTTTAACTTGACAGATAAGTAAGGTTACTGGATTATGACATAGGGAAAAGTTCATTTAAATAATTTCATTTGAAACCTTACATTATATGAGTGGGAAGTGTAGTTTAGGAAATTGACAAGACTCATTGTTCTAGAATGCTATTTTTTTTTTCCCAAATATTTAAATTGTCATTTGCATAGTGTATTTGGGGACTTGAACATTGAGGTGTTGAGACAGCTGCCCCAGGTAGAGTTATACCTGCCCCTAGAGTTTTACACCTGCACAGAGAGTGGGGTTTTATTCTGGAGATTTGTGGCAGCAGCTTCAGTCGCTTGGCATGATAATCACTCAGAACAAAGGTGCCTCTTTGAGTTCCCTGATGTTCATCCTGTCAGTTGGTAGATTTAACAATCAGGGAAGGGACAGGACAGGCAGCCAAGGTAAGGCGAGCTCCTTAACAACATGCAAATAATACAGGGAAATTATCTCGAGAGGAGTTGAAAACCGGCAGCTTCTAATCAGCATCCGAAAATTGAACATTTGAAGGCGGCAGTGCACAGAGATATGCTCAGTGTGGCAGTCAAGTTAACCGAAAGGATGAGTCCCAGCTTTTCAGCATTCATTTGCAATCTTTAAGAGCCTGGGCCTAATCTTGACTGCCTTATATTAACTAGAGACATCAGTATTCTCACAGGCATCCGCTGATCACAGAATTTTATTTTTAGGTTAAAAAAAAAAAGAAAGATATTGTATTTATTGAGAATAGTTTGAGACACTGTGAAACTTATTAGTTCCCAAGGAAAAGATCAGATCTTGAGGAAGAGATGAGAATTCTCTGTAGCATATCAAACCTTGATTTGAATTACAATTGTTTCTTTTCCGCTCTTGTATGAAACAAAGCTACCTCTAAGTTTCTTCATTGTGTGAATTCCCCAGAAGCCAACACGGAGATCTGTGGTTTCATCAGAATTTAAATGTTACAGTAATTACAGTATTGAAAAGTCCCCACTGCATTCCATCATAATGCTTTATATAAGGCAGAGAGAAATGTCAATTCATTTTCACATACAGTTGAAAGATTATGTGAGACTTGATTTTCTTAGGGACCATGTGCATATGTACCAGTGGAATAAGCTCTGGTGTGAGTTATGTGTGTCAGTTGGTGAGAACTTGGATCTGTTATTTGAGGACGTTATTCTTGTAGGGAGAGAGGAGGGAACGGGCTGGATCGGACAGGGCGATGCGCACTAGGTTTCAGCCACAGCCCTGAGGATGCTGGGCTCTGTCAGTGTCACACGCTTCTGAGTCTACATGGTATTATTATTATTTTGTTAAGATTTTTTAAAATTCATTTTAGAGAGAAGAGGGTGAGGGAGAAGGGGGGAGAGAGAGAGAGAGAGAGAGAGAGAGAGAGAGAAGGGGGGAAGAGCAGGAAGCATCAACTCTCATATGTGCCTTGACCAGGCAAAGCCCAGGGTTTTTGAACCAGCGACCTCAGTGTTCCAGGTCGATGCTTTATCCACTGTGCCACCATAGGTCAGGCTACATGGTATTATTAATTTTCCTTTTACGGTTGAGGAAATAAAGACAAAAAGCTACAAAATTAGGAAATTATTTTTTGTTCTTTTTTATCGTTCTGTTCAATTTATTGGGGTGATGTTGGTTAATAAGTCTATATAGGTTTCAGGTGGACAATTCTATGATACATGATCTGTAGGTTGCATTATGTGCCCAACATAGAGTCAGATGTTCTTCCACCATAGATTTGACACCCTTTACGCTTTGCGACCCCTGGCCCCATTCTCTCTGGTAACCACCAGACTGTTGTCTGTGTCTGTGCCTTTGTTTGTTTGTTTTTCTTGTCCAATTTGTTGCTTTCACTTTTTCTACTATACCCTAATCTGTCTCTAATATGTGGACCAAGAAATGGAAATTTTTCTGGAGGAAGGTGGATGTTCAAATTATAGTTGGTTAACTTGAACACCAACCTCAAAGGGTTTGGATTCATCCTTAAGTACAAAAATTTCTGCTATTTGGTAGTGGTGAGGGGAAGGTTTTCATACACTCATTCAAATTACTTTTTGAAATACTCCCTAATGTCCCTAAAGACACATTGGACACAGTGACAGATTTTAGCACCACGGGCACTATTTCATTTGTAAGGTGACTCACTCCTCCAACAGAAAATTACTTCAAAATGGAATGTGATAGGTTATCTTAGTTATAATTTTGCATTATTTGGTACTGTGAGATGTCACAACCCCTTTTATTCAGAGCTCTTTTGTCCAAACTGGCAAAAGCAATTTTAAAGTCAGAAGACCAAATGTGATTCTTGTAGCTGATAACTCAGTTTCAACCCTGTGTATTTTAATTATAAATAAATATGCAACCTTTCAATTTAAAATAGGTTGCATTCAAAAGTTCATTTGGAACAGAGTAGCTTGGAGTTTGAAACATTTTTCCATAGAAACAATGTTAGGTTTCCAGGCCAACCCACAAAAACCTACTTAAACCATATTGTACAGTTTCTGCTCTAAAATCATCATGGGGCCCACACAGCATATATAATAATATTTCACTGGGAAAATGCACTTGAGTTTGACTTAGAATAGACTAGAGACTTACTGGGATCTAGGTGGGCACTTGAATTCTTCCTGACGCTTTGACAATGAGAATCAGCCTTTTTTTTGTATGATAATATCTATGGTTCCCATGACCTTTGGTGAGGACTCTAGCAGGATGAAGGCCAAGGCAGGGAATGGGGCATCTTCTAAGAGTGGATACATAATTCAACATGCTTTTTGCTGCAAGCAGGAGATGACGAAAATAATCAGGTTTGTTCTTCTGTGTGAAGTCCGGACCAGGCAGTCCAGCATTAGTTAATTGCACAACTCGGTGAAGTCGAAGTTCTAGGTGAGGTTCTCTGACATCTTTGTAACCCCATGGTTGTGAGGGGCCTACTGATACACAAGTATCTTGTCCTTGCATAACAAACTCTGCCAGGTGGAAGAGTGAGGAGTGGTCTCTTAGTCTTACTAAGTCGGAAAATATCTCCCGGAAGACCTTCCCCTTGGCTGATTTTTCCTTCACATGCAGTTGATCCGAAGTCTGCTCCTAAACCACACACTGGCACTGAAAATCAGTTCGCCAGAACTAATTGGTTAGAGTCTAAGCCTTCTAAGAATTATGTTTTATCTTCCCAGGGGTGAGATAGATGCCCACCTTCTCTGAGCACATTGCCAAGTTCACGTAGAGATCTGTAGACCAAGAAGGAGGTGGGATTTCTGTTGGATGAATGTCATACATGTCTTCCACACTGTCTGCCACTAGGGAGCAAAGGCCTGGGGCTAGGGCAGGGGTCCCCAAACTTTTTACACAGGGGGCCAGTTCACTGTCCCTCAGACCGTTGGAGGGCCGGACTATAAAAAACAACAACTATGAACAAATCCCTATGCACACTGCACATATCTTATTTTAAAGTAAAAAACCAAAACGGGAACAAATACAATATTTAAAATAAAGAACAAGTAAATTTAAATCAACAAACTGACCAGTATTTCCATGGGAACTAGGCTCCTCTCACTGACCACCAGTGAAAGAGGTGCCCCTTCCAGAAGTGCGGCGTAGTTTGGGGACCCCTGGGCTAAGGGAACGTTGTGAAGTCCGAGTTTCTGTCTTAGCTCTCTCCAGGCAGCTGTGTGGTTGGAGAAGTCATGTGATTTCCCTCCTCTGGCTCCAGTTTCTGTGAAATCAGGGGGAAGGAGAGATTCATTTATTTATTCAAGGAATGTTCATTGAGCATCGGCATTGTTACAAGCAGTACGTTAGGGACAGAGGCTGTAACGGTGAACCTTCATCGGTCTTCCCCAGCTCTCTCGTATTTCTGTGTGATTCTGTCATAAGCTGTTGTGATGGTAAAGCTTTGGACATTGGGGTAGGGTGTTGTAGACGCATAAGGCTGTCTGATAATCTATACCAGGGGTTGGTTACCTATGGCTTGCAAGCCAGATGTGGTCCTTTTGATGGCTGCATCTAGCTCGCAGACAAATCTTTTTTTTTAATTTTTTTTAATTTATTTTATTTTTATTTTTTACAGGGACAGATAGAGAGTCAGACGGATAGACAGGGATAGACAGACAGGAATGGAGACAGATGAGAAGCATCAATCATTAGTTTTTCGTTGCGCGTTGCGACTTCTTAGTTGTTCATTGATTGCTTTATCATATGTGCCTTGACCGCAGGCCTTCAGCAGACTGAGTAACTCCTTGCTGGAGCCAGCGACCCTGGGTCCAAGCTGGTGAGCTTTTTGCTCAAGCCAGATGAGCCCGCGCTCAAGCTGGAGACCTCGGGGTCTCGAACCTGGGTCCTTCCACATCCCAGTCCAACGCTCTATCCACTGCGTCACTGCCTGGTCAGGTGCAGACAAATCTTTAATAAAAAAAAATAACGTTAAAAATATAGGCCTGACCTGTGGTGACGCAGTGGATAAAGCGTCGACCTGCAAATGCTGAGGTCGCCGGTTCGAAACCCTGGGCTTGCCTGGTCAAGGCACATATGGGGGTTGATGCTTCCAGCTCCTCCCCCCTGTCTCTCTTTCCTCTCTGTCTCTCTCTGTCTCTCTCTCCTCTCTAAAATGAATAAATAAAAATAAAAAAAAATAAAAAAATAGATAAAAAAAATATATAAAACATTCTCACATATTACAATCCATTCATTTCCTACCACTCATGTTCATGGTTGTGGGTGGCTGGAGCCAATTACAGCTGTCCTCCAGAACAACACCAAATTTTTATTGGATAATGCGTAACGACGTACACAGGTCGTTGTACGGCTCTCACAGGATCACATTTTAAAATATGTGGCGTTTATGGCTCTCTCAGCCCAAAAGGTTCCTGACCCCTGGTCTAAACTCTAGGGGGAGTTTTAGCTCCTATTCTAAAATGACGCACAGTCTCGCTGCATTTTTCTTATACCTCTGTCCCCAAAGGAACAGATAACTTGATTGATACTTTCTAAGTTTTTTTTTCTTTTTTGAATAGACTGTTAGCCGTGGAGGAAGCAGAGGGTGGTTGGGTTGGGGATGGAACATCTTTACCTTCCGCACTTTACCCCTTAGACCTGGAGAGGAAGTCACGCAAGTGCATAAAGAGAATAAGAGTGCTTCTTTGAATCCAACGTACTGAAGCAAGATCTACTTATGCTTCCGAGATTTGGTGAGGAAGAAGAAAAGTGTGTGGGACAAGGTGGCTGGTGACTGAGCGGAGCTACAGGAGTCCTGAGGGGGAACTAGATTCCTCCACGCCCTTGGTCTCTGCCTTATGCACCCCCCCCCACCCAGACCACTGCTCCACGGGGCTGCTGCGGTGGCACGGGTGAAGGGCAAGGACTGGAGGGGGCGGAGCTCTGCGGGCAGCGTCAGAGATGGTGGGCAGTGATGTGAGGGAGAAGACAGAGAAATCCTCAGCTGAGACAATAGCGAAAGTCTTGCTGCAACCCGAGTTTCTGGCTCTTTCCTGAAAGTCCACGTTCCTTTTTAAATACATATATTTTTAATTTTTCAATTACAGTTGATATACAATATTACAATATATAGTTTCAGGTGTGCAGCATAGTTAATAGGCATTCATATAATCTGCGAAGTGATCATCCCAATAAGTCTAGTACATAGTTATTATAAATTATTGACTACATTACCTATTTTGTACTTTATATCTTTGTGACTGTTTTTATAACTAGCAGTTTGTACTTCTTAATCCCTTCCCTTTTTCCCACCCCCCCTTTAATCTGGCAACTATCACTCTCTTCACTGTATCTACCAAGTTTGTTTCTGCTCTGTTTATTTTGTTTTTAGATTCTACATGTAAATGAAACCATATAGTACTGTCTGTCTCTGTCTGGCTTATGTCACTTAGCATAATTCCTTCTAGGTTCATCTAGGTTTTTGCAAATGGCAAGATTTTATTATTTTTATGGCTGAGTAGTATTCCATTGTATTTACATCTTCTTTATTCATTCATCTATCGATAGACACTTAGGTTGCTTCCATGTCTTGGTTATTGTAAATAATGACACAGTGAATTTAGGGGTTCATATGTCTTTTCAAATTAGTGATTTGGGTTCCTTTGGAACTTGTTGTATGAGCTTTACATATTATCATTATGATTTAAAAATACTACATCTAGCATTCTTGTAACCAATTTGGAGTAATTTCTTTGTATAAGATTCTTCCTCCTTCCCTCCCTCCCTCCCTCCCTCCCTCGTGTCCTTTCCCTTTCTTTCTTCCTTTCTTTCTTTCTTTCTTTCTTCCTTCCTTTCTTTCTTTCTTTCTTTCTTTCTTTCTTTCTTTCTTTCTTTCTTTCTTTCTTTCTTTCTTTCTTTCTTTTTTTCTTTTCTTTCTTTCTTCTTTCTTTCTTTCTTTCTTTCTTTCTTTCTTTCTTTCTTTCTTTCTTTCATTATTTATTTATTTTGATTTTACACAGAGAGGAAGGGGAAGAGAAAGAGAAACAGAAACACTGATCTGTTTCTGTGTATACCCTGACCGGGGATTGAACTAGTAACTTTATATATTGAAAAGATGGGCTGGGAAGTCTAACCAACTGAACTATTTGGTTAGGGCAGTAAAAGATTCTTAAGGAAGTATATTACTTCTAATGATAAATGATGTTGGACCTTTTTTAAGACATGAAAACCACAGTTGCATAATAGTGTCACATGAGTTTGGTTTTTTTTTTTTAACATCAATTTGCCGTTCTACTTTATCTATGCATCATTAATTGATTCTTGCATGTGCCCCAACTGAGAATCAAACCTGCAGTCTTGCCATATGGGGACGACAATTCAACCAACTGAGCCACTGGGCCAGGGCTCACATCCGTTTTTACATCCTGAATAGGGCACTTGTTTTTTTCTGAGTCAGACCAGCAAGACTTGGAGAGCTGTATATTACTGTTTATGAGCCTTATCCGTTCCTACAAATCAAGTGTTTATTCCACTCCCGAACTTAATCAGCAGCTAAGAGCTGTGTGCTTTGTATTTTAAGGAAGCATGTGATTTGTTGATTAGTTCAAAAGCAGATTAATTATTAT
Organism: Saccopteryx leptura; assembly: GCF_036850995.1. Classification (NCBI taxonomy): domain Eukaryota; kingdom Metazoa; phylum Chordata; class Mammalia; order Chiroptera; family Emballonuridae; genus Saccopteryx; species Saccopteryx leptura. The sequence continues at coordinate 20,847,206 of NC_089514.1, read as the reverse complement.
ATCTTTAGTCACCATCTGTAAACACATCTCTATTGGTGAGCTAGCTCCCGCTGAGTTACCTTGAAATGCCCTGTGGTGTTTTATGAGCTTTCAATTCTGTGTTTATTACAGTTGGCTGGAGATTTTTCAATTTAGTTTATTGGCCACAGAAGGTCCAATCCTTCTGTGGAAACTACCAGCTTCTGAGGGTGAGGGATTTATTAATGCTGGCGATCAATTTTTCTATAAACATTTTCCCCAAGTCATCCTTTTGTTTTGGGTTGGATTAAAGATAGTAGTAGGTGGATTATAAACCAAGCTTTCAAATACTTTAGGTGCCGTCTGGGTTTAAAGAAGAACAATTGACAATAAAATTAGTAACCTGCCTAAAAATTGTCTGCCAAGTCCAAGTTAGCCTGAGACAGAATTACTAAATACGTGAAGGCAAGAGGATAGAGGAATGCATTGGTATTTTAATATTCTTTTTAATTTTCACATTGCAAAAATCCTTTCCGGTTCCCAGTGATTCTCAGAGAGTTTGAAGGGATAACATAAGGTCAGCAGCGGATCTGGGATACTAACCAAAGTCATATGGCTTCTCTGCTTCCGTTCCTCGTCGCCAGTGTCTAGATTGCCAGGTAAGATACAGGATGTCCAATTAAACTGTAATTTTATCTTATTGACAAATAATTTGTTTTAGTATAAGTGTGTCCCAAATACTGCATGGGGCATATTTTTACTGAAGATATTTATTGTTTATCTGACATTTAAATTGAATTGGGCATCCTTGGTTATCATTATTTGCTACATCTGGCAACTCAAGCAGCATCTTTCTCCTCTCCCCTTCTCTAGGCGTTCAAGCCGTCCACTGCCCCCCACTGTGCTGCTGGCTTTGGTGTAGTCCGTCTCCTTTTTTCAGGCTGCTATAACAAAATACCATTGTCTGGGTGGTATATAAACAACAAAGTTATTTCTCAGAGTTCTGGAGCCTGGATAATTCAAGATCCAAACACCAGCCGATCTGGTGTCTGGTGAGAGTCTGCTGCAGTGGAAGGGGCTAGGAATCTGTCAGGGGGCCTCTTTTAGGAGGGCACTAATCCCATTCGTAAGGGCACCACCCTCATGACCTAACCACCCCCAAAAGGTCCTGCCTCTTAATACCAGCATCTTGGGAGGTAGGATTTGGACATGAATTTTGAGAAACCGGAATATTCAGACCATAGCAAATCCCATTCTTTGCTTTTTTAGTTTGAAGTTTTCCTACTCGGGTCCACTGAGTGAGGACCTTATATTTCAAAGTGTCCAGGGTTGGGTCTGGTAAAGTAGGATGGGTTAGCCTGTTTATCAGAGCTAATGGTTTCATGCATCATCTCTTCCAGATTACATAGCTTATTTAACACAACCTGATGTGTCTACTGCTTTAACACAATAACTCCAGAGGCCAGAACTTCAGACACCATGCAAAAAAAATGGAGAAGAGTTTTGAAACCCTTTTTAAAATTTATTCTGGCAGTGCTTATCCTCAAAGAACCTCAATTTGTGACTATTTAAATCTAACATCTAAAATTTGATCAATATAGCTTTTTTTTTTTTTTTTTGCTTATCATTCCTGTGAACTTCACATATTTTAAAAAACAGTTTGGGTGCATTTTTTAACAAACTTATAAAATACTTTTAAAAATTTGGTAGATAATTGAGATCTGTAGCCATTCAGAAGCTATATTTTTACTTTTAGTAAAAGGTAATGTTTTACAGTAAATTTTTTATTTCTTGTGCAATCAGAATACAGTGGCAGAAATTAGAGTTCTCAGTATCCAACTACGTGGCCACTATGTGGCCCGTTGGTAGAGATCAAGATCCTGCAACTGATCAAAGCCAGGGTCTTGCATACTCTGCCAAAACTCTGGAAAACATACTGTTACCAAGAAATCTCAGAGATTGGCTAGAAAATCATTGGGTATATTGGGGGGAGGGTTGTGTTTTATTTTTTATTTTTCTAAGTGAGAGGAGGGGAGATAGAGACTCTGGTACAAGCCCTGACCGACCAGGATCCACTCAGCAACCCCTGTTTGGGGCCAATACTGGAATCAGCCGAGCTGTCCTCAGTGCCTGGGGCTGATACTCAAACCAGTCGAGCCACGGGCTTCGAGAGCAGAAGAGAGAGAGAAGGAGGAGAGGGAGGAAAAGGAGAAGATGGCCACTTCTCCTGTGTGCCCTGACCAGGGATCAACCTGGGACTTCCACACACCTGGCCAATGCTCTATCCACTGAGCCAGCTAGCCAGGGCCAGGGGGGTGGTTTTATTATCTAGTTACCATGAAGAACTTAACAGGGGCCCCAAACTTTTTTCAGACCACTAAGCAGAGATGGTATGCTGTTAACTGTAATATGGATCAACCCATTTCATCTCTGGCCCTTGGCTTTCTCATTGGTAAAATAAAACGGGGATGGGGACTAGTGACCTCTGAGCCCTTTCCTTCAGTACTGGCTTCAGCTCAGTTGGGAAGCCCCCAGGCATCTGAAGCATTTCCAGAACTACTTCTCCAAATACTTTAGGAAAGTTAAGTGATGACAAAAACCATCTCGAGTATGCTCTGATGGAAGAGAAACAGTGGGTCGAAAAGGCTGTTCTCCAAGGTCTCTGCAGACAGTAATGTACTTAGATTTGATTACAGACAGGGCAGGTGTATTCATAGGGTTTAAAGGCATGTTTCAAGTAAATGATGGCAGTTAGGTAAAATATCTTCCTAATGGACGTTTCACTGTGCTATTCCTCTTTCCTCTTATAACTAATGCCTCTGCAACTGATTCTCTTCTCTTCTATCTCTTCCTCCCTTCTCTCTCTCCTTCTTTCTTTCCCTCCCCATTCTCTCCCTCCCTCCGTCCCTCTTGTAGTCCCTTCTTTCTTTTTCATTCTTGTCATTTTAATGATGATGAGAACAGGAAAGTTAGTAGGCAGTCTTCCAGAAAGAGTTGTATTTACTGCCTACCTAGATTTCCAGAGCCATTTGTCTCCATGAGCTTTCTAACCAGCGAGAAAATGCAACACAAGCACCTTATCCTTTCAAGTAAGTTAAGAGGATGATACGGTAAGTAGAGCAGGGAGACTGGTGTCTGAATCCTGCGTCCTGTGTTATTTACCATTGGACTAAATGTGACTATTGGAGAACTCTCATTTCCTTATATCTAAAAGGGAATTATAATCCTCCTGCACTAGTATGGTTTCATTGACACTGAAATTTTATGGGAAAGCTCTTTTAAGACTAGTATATATTACACAAATTATTTCCTCATGTGTCTAGGTAGAATTCTTTTCTTTTCTTTTCTTTGTAATACTAGACTAGTTATGACATGTCTTCCTCTCAGGCTAGATTCTAAGTTTGTTAAGGGAAGGACCTTGTTTTCTATTCATCATCTTAACCCGAATTAATAGGCCTATAGAATAGGGGTCGGGAAACTTTTTGGCTGAGAGAGCCATGAACGCCACATATTTTAAAATGTAATTCCATGAGAGCCATACAACAACCCGTGTACATTACACATTATCCAATAAAAATTTGGTGTTGTCCCGGAGAACAGCTGTGATTGGCTCCAGCCACCCACAACCATGAACATGAGCAGTAGGAAATAAATGGATTGTAATACATGAGAATGTTTTATATTTTTAATGTTTTTTTATTAAAGATTTGTCTGTGAGCCAGATGCAGCCATCAAAATAGCCACATCTGGCTTACGAGCCATAGGTTCCCGACCCCTGCTATAGAACCTATAAAATAAGTAGGTGTTTAATAGGTTTTAATTGTACCGGTGTACAATACATATAGTGGTACACATAAATTTAATTAGTTTTTATCTGACTTATGGTTCTGTCCAGTTTTTAAATATAATGTAACAATAGGAAGAAATGGAATATTTAAATTTATTATTACTATATTTGATTAATTTTTACTTCTGTTTATCTATTTTTATACATTCAGTTATCTGTAACTTGTGAAGTCTAGTAAGGCATTGGCTGTGGTGCCCACTCACCCATTCGTAATCTACTCATTTATTTAAATACTCACTTTCTCCATAAACTGTCCACTGAACTGTGCTAGGTACAAAGTGACCTACAACACGAAGCTTACAGTCAATGGAGAAGGCAATAAAAAAATAAATATATGTGAATAGATAATTGCAAATTGAGAGAAGTGTTAAAGAGGAGTTAGGATTCAAATGAGGGAGGAGAACAGTGGATTTGATCCATGGTCAGGGAACCTACCAGAAGCAACAACTAAGAATGCAGAACTAAGTGGAACAACAAGTTAGTTTGGTAGTTCCAATCAGAATTCCATGGTTTCTGGGAAATTAGGAGGTCACTTGTTTTCTGTTTAGGAAAAGAAATTAAGAACTATTGATCTTCATTTATCTTTGGCCGGACTATTTGTGGGCCAAAGATAAATGAAGATCAGGAGGTGGTGTACAGCGTTGAATGTGGGTGCAGGAGGCGTGGTGTACACCGTTGAACTTTGAGGTCAGTTATAGAAAACATCTTTGGTAGGTAGAAAAGAAAGAGTCGATGTCTTTCCTGGACCAAAGCTTTAGACATTGTTACCCTTACTCCCCTCTCACTCCCCAGAGAAGGGAAATATCTCTACTGTTTTAAGCAAGAGAAAAGGGTGAAGGCGAAGGTCTCCATTGTAAGGCAGTGAGTAGCTTAACCCTAACAGAGGACTTTAGACCCTCTCCTCAATGCTCATCCATCTTTGGTCTTTGCCAGTGATTTTCAACCTTTTTTTTTTTTTCATGGCACAAACACACACTAATTACTAAAGTCAGTGCCCCTGACTAAAGACAACCATTTTCATCTCATGGCACAAATAAATTAGTTACTAAGGAAGAAGAGGTCAGGGACCCCTTTTCTTTAGTAATTAGTTTATGAGTGCGTGAGAAACGAAGGTTGAAAATCACTGGTTTGCAATCCGAGCAATGCAGTAAACCATTTGAAAATTATGATGTAATGAAAGATAATCGGAGTCAAAATTTAAGGCGGAGCTTCCGCACCTTGTTTTAGGCAAATTGAGGAAGAGTCTGCCGTAAGCTATTTAAGAACTATTTCCGCTAATGGTAATGGGTAGATTATAGAGAATCACTGCTTGTTCTTTGGGCCAGGTGGTAATGACAGCAATGAGTTGAATGTATTCCATTCTCTAACACCTTCACACGCCTCTTTTTAAAAACTCTCTCTTGCGTGTTCCCTTGCTTCGTTCCATTTGCTCCCAGGTTCCAGCAATTAAGGCTTTTTTCTTGCCTGTAGTGTGCCAACATGTCTCAGTGACATTATGCTTCCTGTTGATGCTTCCTGCTCCTCCCCCCCTTCTCTCTCTCTGTCTCTCCTCTCTCTCTCTCCCTCTCCTCTCTAAAATGAATAAATAAATAAATAAAAATGCTTAAAAAAAAACACAACAGAAATTTATGGCCCTGGCCGGTTGGCTCAGTGGTAGAGCGTCGGCCTGGCGTGCAGAAGTCCCAGGTTCGATTCCCGGCCAGGGCACACAGGAGAAGCGCCCATCTGCTTCTCCACCCCTCCCCCTTTCCTTCCTCTCTGTCTCTCTCTTCCCCTCCCGCTGCTAAGGCTCCATTGGAGCAAAGATGAACCGGGCGCTGGGGATGGCTCTGTGGCCTCTGCCTCAGGCGCTAGAGTGGCTCTGGTCGCAACATAGCGACGCCCAGGATGGGCAGAGCATCGCCCCCTGGTGGGCAGAGCTTCGCCCCTGGTGGGCGTGCCGGGTGGATCCTGGTGGGGCGCATGCGGGAGTCTGTCTGACTGTCTCTCCCCATTTCCAGCTTCAGAAAATACAAAAAAAAAAAAAAAAAATTAGAAAAGATTGTAGTCATATGAGGAATAATAGGCAAAATATTTTGTCATATCTGAGTTCACTCAAAAGTTGTCATTAAAGGCCTATTGACATTAAAAGCCTATTCTTTGTGAAGTCCAAAAACTTAATATCAGCTTCTGAATGAAGTGGAAGAAATTAATAATTTCTAATAAAGACAGTATGTTTCTTCTGGTAAGATTAGTCAGAAAATGATATGAAATCATTAAATGACCTGGGCTAAGTGCTTTGGACTTGTGCGGCCTTAGTTTTGTTATCTGTCAAATGGATTAAAATGGAGAGATTAGCCTAAATCAGTCTTTAGAGAAGTGGGTCTTGGAAGGCTGACAACGAGGAATAGCTCTTCGAAGTGATCTTGTTTCTTTCTACCAGAATCCCAGTGTACCCTGCTCTGCCTCCCCTGAGTAAGATGACTTTATTTTTTATTTGATTTGATTTCTGTCAAACATCCTAAGGTTAACGGTCTTTTAAAATAACTCTCAGAATCAAATCAGCTGGCTGTGAACTTTGGGCCCTGGCCTACCCGGGTCCTCTGACCTTTAATGTAGATGAAATTGTTCACCATGGAAACAGTCAGGATCAGGGGTCTGTTTGTCAGAGAAAGCGAGTTTGATTCATACTCTTGCTCCTCACCAACCCCTCCCTCAACTCTCGTCATCCTTAGCTTCTGTCTGAAATTGCATTGGAAATTAATAACAAAAAACCCACAGAGATATGAACCCCGGTTCAAAGCAGAACAGATTCTTCCCAAATGACCTATGGCATGTCAGTAAAAAACCAGGATTCATCACAGAAAATAATTGTAGTCTTTGGATGTGTCAGAACCTCATAACATATCGTAGTTTGAGCTGTTTATTCCTCATACCACCCTCTTAAGAAAAAAAAAAAATTCCTCTGGGCTTTTAGTTAAGTGGTGGTGATATTCTAAATGACATATGAGAAGACTTGTCAAATATCCATGACTTGAAACTAGACACAGCATGACTTCTTGTCATTTTAGGGAGACTTAGCAGCTAAGACTGGTAGCTTTGGTATCAGCTTATTTTTAGCAGCGTGTGATGTCTGTTTTTCCTGGTTATTATCCCTGGGCTTAATTTTGCAAGTATAGAATACCCACGTTATTAGGCAGATAGGAACACTTTCACTGAGTGTATTCTGTATATACTATATGAACACCTTTTTAATGACTTAATGGGCTCAGTGTCTGTTGGTTATTTTGCACTTAAAATTGCACTTGAGTCAGATAACCAAAAGCATCAAAATGGAAAGAAAATGATTCTTGTAGAGAAAGGGAAAACAGCACATTTCTAGAAATGCTTTGATGTTGCTTACTCAGAGAAAACCATTTGACTATTGGAAGGAAATTGCTATGGGAGGCATGTAGCATTTCTATGGCATTATTTCCTTGTTTACTGGTTTGAAGTTATTCTCTAAAAACCTATATATTTGTGTATATCTATGTATACATATACATATATAAATACACATATCTGTGTGTATACATACGGCACACAGATATATGTATATATATTAATCTCTGTTTTTTAAATGCCTGAGTGCCCCTTCTCAGGCAAAGCCAACAAAGTAAAATTTAGCTTTGATTATAACGTTCACCTCCTGGAACTGGTCCATTGTAACCATTGTGTGAATAACCTTGTGGAAGCTTCCTGTAACTGTGCCGGCCCCTTGGCACCGTGGCGTGCTCTGTATTCGTGCTGTGGGATGCTTGCAAGTTCAAGCCTCCTTATTAAGAGGCTTGGTATTTCAGAGGCTAAATTCTCTTGTGACTGAGCAATGCAAAATTGACCTGCTTTATTCCTAATTCCACTGGATAGCATATTATTTTTTCACTAATGTCATAGCATATATTAATTGAAGAGTGTTAATAAAGGACTGCTAGGGAAAGAAATGAGTGACCATCTGAATTCCTTTATAACTCTGATGGACTGAGACCAATAAAACTAGTGGCTAATTTCCACCGTTAACTGAATGTATACCTGTCATTATCCAGATTCATGGATTGAATATAGCTCAGAGCGTCTCATGCATGGCTGTGTTGGAAGCAGTAGGAATTAGATATGACTCTTTCAAGGCAGACATTAGTTACAGGGACTGCTTAAGAGGAAAAAGAGAAGAGAGTCAATTGTAAGTTGTGAGCATTAGTGAGCAACCTTACTACTCATTCTTGAACACTGAGCGTGATTCTGAATGAGGTTAATGTTTCTCCTTCTCAGCTTCATCTCCGTGCCTATCCCCACACTCAACCCAAATAATATTTGACTGAAATAGGAAATATACCTCCTCTTTGTTTGCTACATTAGGGATTTCGGAGGGGGTTCTCTTTACCCAGAGAAAAGAAAATCAGGCCAGTTCTGCGAAACTAAAAATAAAGCTATGCAAAATTGTTTGCAGAATGGAATTCATTGGCATTTGTTTTTATGCATGACAACTCTTTAGAATATAGCATTGAATCAAACTATGATTCTGACATCAATGATTTTTATAGTCCTGTAAGAATATTGACTATAGATTTTCTTAAGCAGTTTATATCAAAAGAGATCTCATTTAAATCCCTCTGGCATACTAGTAATATTAATAATGATAGCAATAAGTCTTACTGAATTCATTTTATGTGCCTGACAATGTGCTAAATTATTTGCATTTATTGTCTCTTTTAATTTGCACCAGTTTCTTTCCAAGTAGATAGGATTAACCCCATTTAAAGTGTGATAAGGCTTGACCTGGGGTGGCACAGTGGATCAAGTGTTAACCTGGAATGCTGACGTCACGGTTCAAAACCCTGGGCTTGTCCAGTCAAGGCACATACTTGAAGCCACTATGAACTGATGCTTCCCACTCCTCCCCCCTACCTTTCTCTCTCTCTCTCATTCCTCTCTCTAAAATCAATAAATAAAATCTTTAAAAAAAATGAAGTGTGACAAGCTGGAGAAAATATTTTATCATTTTGACAAAAATAAAACTTTTTCTTAGCAAGAGAAATGTGTTATTCTGCCATCTTGATAAAGGCTCTGCCCTACCCAATGCCTTTCTCTCCCTCTCTCCTATCAAGGGGCTTCTCATCTTATCACTGGTACTGGGACTTCAGAGTGAGAACAGGATTTCAGAGTAATGTGGGAAGAAGGACTTGGAGTTCTGGGTTTATCTCGGATAGAGAGAGTGTGGAATAGAGATGAGAGGAGGAGAAAAAAGGGAACTGAAGAGAAGGATGAGTGGGACGCTTTGGATTGTTGTTGTTTTTTTCATCGTTATTATTATCATTGTGTATGCAAATTTGGGCTCCGGGCTCAAGTACGCTCAATGCTGGAGAAAGCCCAAACAGCAGAGAGGCGACGGTTGCAGCCTCCCCAAGAGCTGGTAGCAGAAGAGGTAGGATTACTCTGGACTTGCACCAGCCGAGGAACTAGAGGCTCACGTTTATTTCACTGTAGATCTTGAATGGCGGGAGGTGCCCAGGGACAGCTCTGTCCTCACAGATTGGCAAACTGAACATAAGTGCTGCCCCGAAGTCACTCACCTGCGGGGGCGAGGCTGGGATTCACATCCGGCCTCTCCATTCAGTGTGCCTGATTCTCTTTGTTCTACTTTCCTGGCTCTCCAGAATAAGGATTTCTAGCACGAGACGTGGCAGAGTCCCAACAAATGGATGTTATGATTATGTCTGTGTTTACTAGCAGTTTGAAAAATCTTCCATTTCTAAAGTTGGTAATCAGATGGGCTTGGCAATATTTTTTTAAATGATGTGTTTTAGAGATTAAAAAAGAATGCTGAGGAATATTAAATATGTCACTTTGTTGGCTATCATCATACCATTATTATCTAGACTTTGTTTTTTATGATACTTTATCTTACCCCAAGCAACAAGAAATTATGGGACATATGATCCTTTACTTACGCTCTGCACATACTGTGTTTGGCTATTCGTTTGTTTTCTGTGAGTCGTGGAGAAATAAATCGTCAGGTTTTGCAAATGGTTTTATAATATATTGGACTGTATGAGATACTTGTAGTAGGTTGAATAATGGCATCCCATAAGATAGCCTTGTCCCAATTCTCGGAAGCTGTGAACGTCATCTTATATGGCCAAAAATGGACTTGGAAGATACGATTAAATGAAAGAACCTGAGATTATCCTGATTATTATGTGTTATCTAGGCAGGCCCAAAAGGCAATCACATAAATCTCTATAAGAGAGAGGCAGAAGGATATTTGACGCATACACAAGAGGAGAAGGCATTGTGACTATGGAAGCAGATTCGAGTGATGCTGCCACAAGCCAAGGCGTGCCAGTGGCTATCAGAAGATGGAAACACTAAGAACAGTGTTTCCTAGAGGCTTTGGTGGGATTGTGGTTCTGCTGACACCTTGTTTCATCCAGTGAAACTGATCTTGGACGTCAGGCCTTCAAAACGCATGTGAGATAATAAATTTTGTTGTTTTTAGGTACCAGTTTGTAATCATTTGGGATGGCAGCCCTAGAAAATCAATACAACAGCACAGAGAAGTCCAAGCCACCCCCCAACCAGCCTCAGTCCAAGGAGAAAAGCGAGGGCAGAATGCAGGCTTGCCCCCCAGAGCCAGGGAACTCATGGCTCAGGAAAAATTCACAACTTGCCAAAGTGAAATTTCCAAACACACAGGGAGCCTTCCACCTGTAGAAAGGAGGCTTTAGTGAGAAACAGGTGGCGGCTGAACAGTCTCCCGCTCGGGAATCCTTGCAGCAGGGAAATGGCCTTTATCTTCTCAAAGACAAAACTGATCTAAAGTGGAGAGTGAGTGTTCTGAATTCTGTTGGATTTTATTTTAAATTTGGACACCAGCACACAACTTATTTTACAGGTTTTTCTCTTTGGGCACACCAAAATAAAAAAATAATATGTCATCTTCCCCAGAACTTAGAGAAAACTATATGTCAGTCACTCTTTGACTAGATCCAGTTTATCTCATCTCTCATTGTTACTATAATTCTAATAAAATGAGAAAACTGTATTAAAACTTTATATTGTATAGGAGGAATTTCTTGGTAACTATGTTTAGACAATTGATTGGTCAAGATTTTCCTTTTACTCAGCTGTGCAAATAACTACCCCCATCTAATTCTATTAACTTAGAATTATTTCTTAAGTTATTGCTCAGCATGCAGTACTTTGAAAAATAAAATTAGTTTTTTTTCTTTTCAGTACCAAAAAGTTTACTCTGTATGCCTATGACATTGAATATAAAAGTGTGTGTGTGTGTGTGTGTGTGTGTGTGTATCCTTTACCTTAAATTTCTTTAGTCATAAATACCAAATTAAGAACAAAGCTGCTATGTTTGACACAGCATTTAATTTGGAGGTCACCCATATTTTGAAGGGGAATTCAAATTGCAGGCTTTTTTAAAAAATTAAACAACTATAATAGAATTTGACTTCCTGTCCCTTCGTAAAACTACAATTCTCAATGAGCTGGATTTTTCTTTAGAATAAACTAGCCACTCTGAAAACAAGCGTCTTCAGCTGGTGAGAAGCCATGTGCCCTGATTAGCAAGCCAGCCACTCGAGGCTTCAAGCGTCTCAGAATTGAACCAAAGGCCCCGCTGAACCGCTTCCCTTGTTCTGTAATGAGTATTTTGCGGAGTCCTTTCAAAAGTAAACTGTATTGTTCCCACGCTACTTACAGTACATCTGAGTGAGGTGATTATGGTTTCCTAAAAAGCACTTTCAGGATTGCAAAAAAATATATATATATATCTATTTGAAAGAAGATTTTTCCCCCCCGTGTCTGGTGATAAATTTAAGAACCTCGAGCGTTTCCTGAGTACCCGAGCAAAGGCTTAAAAATTATCTGAAAATCCTGCCTTTGATCCCAGGTGCGTGGAGTCTAAAAACCCATCAGAGCCAGCAGGCAGGGCTCTGCTTCCTGAGCGGCGGGTTGGGCAGGAAATTTTGCATAGTAAATAGTTTAAAACTTCGGTATTCAGGTATTCAGAAAGTCGAGGGAGGACTAATATATCTGAATAAATAGAACAGATTTTCAGGATGCCAAGGTCCTTGTGGTGTGGCTATTGAGGCAGCATTGTTCATCATATCAAATGGGACACTTGGAGCTCCTTGTATTTTCTGATGGACTATGAGGCTCTCAGATGGGGGGTTATGGGGAGGGATTGGGACTTACTTCTACCTCTCTGCATTTTCATACCTCCTTTCTTCTTAGGGACTTGTGTTGCTTCATTATTAATAAGTTGAAATAATCACAGTCTTGGTCCTACTCTACCATATTATTTATTTAAATGTTTGTCCTATAGATTTTAAATGTTAGTGTAAGCAGCATTTAGAATATAGGGAAAAAGTATTGGATAGGATCTAGATCACGCCCTGTCCGTTCATTGCATCACGATTTCCCCATACAAATCCTTGGGTTCTGAATTTATTAAATTGACCTTAGTCCTTTATTGTTTCTGGACTTTTCTCCTACATCCTAATTGAGTGAAAGTCCTACCTGAAGAATTCTTGCCCCAACCTGCTGTCAGTATAGAAGTTACTCTGTTATTAGAGAAGTTGGAGCTAAGTGGCGAAGAAGCCATATCTCTAAGGGTCTCCCCCCTTTCTCCATCCCTTGCAAGCATATTTTAGGGGCTATAGAAGGGATTAAAAGTATCTTAGTGTGGCCTGGAGAAATAACTTAATTTGATCCAATGACACTATTTTTAAAATATAAGGTGCTTCCAAAATCATCAATCTTATGCACCCTTCCGACTCCATTGGCTGTTGGCTGTTCTTCCTTCCTTCCTTCCTTCCTTCCTTCCTTCCTTCCTTCCTTCCTTCCTTCCTTCCTTCCTTCCTTCCTTCCTTCCTTCCTTCCTTCCTTCCTTCCTCCCTCCCTCCCTCCCTCCCTCCCTCCCTCCCTCCCTCTCTCCCTCCCTTCCTTCCATTTGTTGACTTTAGCAAGAGGGGAAGGGACAGGGAGAAAGAGAGAAACATTGATTTCTTGTTATTTATGCATTTGTTAAATTCTTTGATTGATTTTAGAGAGAGAGAAGCATTCATTTGTTGTTCCTCTCAGTGTTGAACACACTGGTTGCTTTCCGTATGTGCTGTGAAGGGGGATCGAGCTTGCAACCTCGACATAGTCCGATGATGCTCTAGTCAACTGATCTACCCAGCCAGAGCTTGTTCTTATTCTTATACCTGAGGTTTTTCTCCCCATTGAAAAAATACATATTTGAAGATTAAGTACATTGGAGTCTTAGCACTGCTCTAACCAATGAGCCATCAATTCTGTTGTTACTGGGATGAGGTCAACATCACCACATACACTTATTGTCCCACTTTCATCATATGAGAGAGGTAGAGTTTGGTTAATTCCCTAGTTGTTTCTGTGTTCCTAGCAGGAAGGACATCTAGCCATGCAGTTTCCTTCCTGGGACCTGCCATCCGAGGCCAGTCTGATAGCTTCCCAACGTGCCTCGTCCAGGACCCTCATCTTGGGTGGCGCATGCGTTGTGGAAGTTGACCTCCCTTAAGGTAGAGCAGTCAGCCTCCATCCTGTGGGGTTTAGTGGGTCAAGCATATTCAGCTTTATGTTTCTGTCTTGTGATTCAGGTCTTTTTGCCTCCAAGTCTGTGGAGTATACTTACAGCAGCAAACGTCGCACCAAGCTGATAGGGCCTCTTCCCTTAGAATCTTCCATTAGATCAGCAGCATCACAGAAGCACTGGGTTTAGTTGTTGGGCACGTTCAGTCCCGCTGGCGTCCGTTAATCCCACTCTTTAGAGCACACAGACTGGTGGCTACCTAGTGGAGGGACTTCCCTACTGTTTGCTCTCCCAAATGTCAGCGTCATGAGGTGGGGAGTTATTTCTACCTTCTCTTTTGTGAACTGGTGTTTTCCCAAGACCTACTGTTGAATAAGTCAATGAAGTCTCTGCATTGGCAGATTTGCATTTCGTAACAAATACTACTAAGAATTCTTTTTTGAAACCTGGAAGGAAAATTCCTCAAAGAAATCCGGAGATGGGGTTACTTGTTAATCCTAACCACACAGCTGACGAATTGACACATTTGAGAAAATACTGTCTATAATATAATGCCCATGGTCAGTCTGATTAGCATGAAAGTCTTGTTTATTAGCAGAATGATAGGATCTGTTTAAATTACCGTTTCAAGATGTTTAGTATGTAAGATGTGTTGTTGCTCTAATGAAGGAAAAACTGAAAGCAACATAATTAGTTCATAGGAAGTGAGTGTCCCTTTTGTTTTACGTATTAATTTGGTGCAGACCATGGCTGTGCGTGACATGCCCTAATAGGACGCCTTACACAAAAATTCTGTGGCCTGTGGCAGATAACCTCATTAGAAGAGGAAAAGAAGCCCAAGCTGACATGAATCACCTGGTAGTGTCATAGTCTTTTATTGCTGGTTATATTTAGGCAAAAAAAAAAAAAAAATCTCTAAACTTCTAAATGTATCTATACGTCATACCTAGTTTTGATTTTAATGAATTTTACACTCTTCAGTGGGAAGTAAATCAAATAATGACACTGAAAATTTTTGAAAAAAAATTTCTATTTATGAATAATACATTTTTAAAGAAAACTCAGAAATTAAAGAAGGCTGGAGAAGTGAAAACCCCCTTACAGAGCAGTTCTCAGAGAGAACCGTCACGTGTTGATGTGTCTGCCTCCCTCAGTTCAGGGAAAGCGCAGTCTGCTGAGCTGCCCACTTCTCGTTCCTTTTTCCTGATTTCTGTGATGGGACCTCCTTCTGGTCGGTCCTTGAAATATCGGGGGCATCACTTTGGGAACTATTGACCGTCTAACCACTATGTTGTACACCTGAAACAAATACAAAATAATACTGCATGCAAACTTTAATCGATAAGTAAAATAATAAAAGCAAAACAATTCCATTAACAGAAGAAGAAGACAGCGCGGGCTCATCCGACTTTCCCTTTCACTCCCCCCTGCCCTGGCTGGCCCTGTGGGTCCCAACTCCTGGCGTGTCCCTGTGCTCCATTCTCCCTGGTCCGACCCTACTCTCGTCACTTTGTCCAGTCTCCCTCCATCTCCTATCTGGAATCCCGTTGCAGCTTCTGACCCCATCTCCCTGTCCCCAGTTATCCCCACCTCTTCAATATGCTTGGTGGTCACAGAAGAGAGAACATTCTTCCCAAGGAAAGACCCTGACTGGCCAGGCTTGAGTCACGTTGCTATGCTTTTAAATTCGTTTTGTAATGCTGAGCTGAAGTAATATACTCCTTTTCTCTATTAGGCCCAATTAGGCCATATTCTGGTGTAAATTCTTCTAGTGCCTCCCAAAGCCCCACTTTTCAGGATTTGCCCTGATAACTCCCTGGCCTCCCTTTTTGCCTTTCCCCTTCCCATCATCTCCTTGGTCATCACGTCGGTCAGTCAATGGCAGCTCCTAGATTGCCTTTTTCTTAATTCCATGATGTTCACATGCTCTCTTCCCTGTCCCTATAATACCTTTCTTCCAACCTCCTTGAACTCTCAAGCATTCCGAAGGCTAAAAAAGTGAACCAGAAACATGCTGAAGTCCTGCTTGTTTACTATACATATGTATATATTTTGAGCGATATCTCCGTTCCTCCTTTAGAACCCAGCTTGTCATCTTGGGAACACTCCCTGTCCTCAAAGACTTAAGTGTCCCTTATTTTATGTTTCTTTAATTTATGGCCAGCACTTAGGCATTGTGTGATTTGGATCAGTTAGTGATCCTGAATATATGTCAGGCGAAAAACATTGAGAAGCAATATTTTAAGTAGATTTGTATTTGAACAGTCAACAGTATCTATGGATGATCTGTCATATGCCAGACACTGTCTTCTGGTTCCTGTAAATTAGACATCACCTTTACTTTTATGGAGTTTGTGGTCTGACAGTAGAGACAGACACAACAGGAGCAATGAATAAGTAAGGTAATTTCTCATGGAGATAAATGATTTCAAGTAATAAACCCTGGGTGATGTAATGGGATTGGGTGCAGTAGTGTGCTTTTAGGCCGAGCTGGGAAGGGCAGTGTTATTTTCTAAATGCCAATCTATTATCCAGGCATAAACCAATCCTATCTCTGGGTAACATGTATTATTGGTATTGAGAACTGTGCGTGCTCATGGGGCTAAAGGTATTAGAGATGGCTTATTTGAATGAATAGAGGGTATTTAATTAAGATTTGAAGAAAATATAATAGCATTCAAGTAAGTGAATGAACATATGATGTAATAGAGATTCTGGGTCACCCACGGGAGACTAAATGAAGTAGTCCAGTAAACAGAATTTATAGAAAGGTATATCTCAACTAATGCAGAGAACATCTTTTAAATGATTCCAGTTTATTTGGTGGGTCTTTGGGGATATGTTCAGGTGATCTATGAGAGGTCAGTGGGGAATTTCCTCTAAAGGAAAGAAAAGCAGACAGGAAGTTTCAGGGATCGTTACTGTGTGAAGGTTAGGAAGCCCAGCCTCAGAGCAGTGAGAGGAATGATCCTAGCCAGAGAAGGAAGACCTCAGAAGAATTGGATGGAAAACGGGATGACATTTCTCTGGAGAAGGGATCACGTCACATAGACAATGTATAAGAATATGGATCCACCTAAAGAAGGGTCTTCAGCTGACTGATTGAAGCAAAAAGAAACAGAAAAAAGAGAAGATCAAGATAGGAAAAGGCTCTTATTGAATAACTCCGTCAAGTGATTCTGGAATGCGAAATACAGTCATGCTCTGCATCAATGCAGGGCATTAATTAAAGGGACAAGCTTTGATTAAAAAATCATATCTGGCTGGGATATTTCTTAAGTCATTATTTCTTAGGAAATAGTTCTTATTTCGTTAATACCCTCAATAGTATTATATAAATTAAAGTAAACCGGAGTTGAATGTTTATCTTTTATTTTAGGCATAGTAATACGGCAACCCTCATTTCTGATATTCACTACTGTTGATTGAGGCATATATATACTTGGACTCAGGTTTGGCTTGGTCAGGAAAACAAAGAAACATCATTTTTTTTTTTTTAGAGTTGGTATTACTGCCTTTTGTTTGTGGTTGGTGTTTTGGAAGGCACAGGTATTAAATCGTGTGCCACCCAGAACTAAATATAATCCATTTAATTTTCTAAGGCTTAAAAGACAAGGGGCTTGCCTGGTTGAGAGTTGAAGTAGGCTTTATTTGAATGACAATGGTTTGTAATACAATGATTCCACTTTTACCCATGTCATATATTTAAGTTGGCAAAAGCAAATTAGTGCCAATATTTTGAGTTGTGACTGCTTCCTAGAGGAAGAGTTAAAGTTTTCCATTCATGAGGAAAAGCAGTTAAAGTGGAAAACCCCCTCATTTTTTTTTACGTTTTCCCAAGAAACGGAATAGTCACTTCCTAATCATCTCATAATGCCCTCAGGGCATTAGACAGACCTTGCCACTTAAGAGAGGAATAGGAATTGAAACATGTTTGATGGAAGTTTAAATAATAAAGAAACAATATTAAACCACAAAAAGTAGACTTATATCTATTTTTCTCAATATTCGTGTCTAGAGCTAATAGGCTTATTAATCCTTATTGATGGTGGGTTTTGATAATGGTAAGTAGAAAATTGTTTTGTTTATTTAACAACTTATTTAAACACTGTATTTCTAAATGAGCCATCCTGCTTTTTGTTTGAAAGGTGACAGCATATTTCTTATGGTCCATTTCATAAATACCCACTTACAAAAAGACTCCTTCACCGTGGGGTGTGCCTATTTGCAGACACGCAGAAAAAATCCTCCCAATGTGAATGACTTCTTGACTTTCAGATGGGAGGTGAAATTGCTTAAAATAAACAGAAAAATAAAAATCTGCTTGTTTCAGTGTACATTTGGAAGGTGACAAAAATTGGGTCAAATATTGATATTTGCTTTTTTGGTATTTTTGTCTTTTAATTGGCAAGTTAATAGGGAGACTTCCTTGGGTGAGATCATTTTCTGTGAACTTGGGAAGTATCAATTGCCCGGCTGCCAGTGGACACATCAAAAACACATCTTTGGAGAATATGTTGTTTATTTTTTTGATTATGAAAGATTTCAGTAGTACAGAAAAATATGAATAATACATTTAATTGTCATCTACTCGCTCTGGACTTGACAGACCTTTACTTTCTGTGTTATTTACCGCGGGACTTCGTATTTTTGTTTCATGAATTAGAGTATTTAAGACATGCTTGAAACATTCTGTACAATTTACTGACTCCTCTGAGATAGTCATACCCTGAGTAGGGTGTCTGTCATTCCCGTTCATTTATTTCTTTAATTATAATTTATGGTATTTATCCACAAATATCATCATATCATTTTAGTATGTTTTTTGAATCTTGTAAAAATAGTATATTATACAAATCATGCTTTAGCTTATTTTATTAATTTACCCTAAGTTTTGAGTTGTATCCATGTTATATATAACTCTAGGTTCAATATGTTAATTACTATATACTCTTCTGTTTCATAGATTACCAAAGGGTTCATATATCTATTCTCCTGATGATGAAGATAAATTCCAAAATTTCTGGTCTAAATAATCTCACTGTGAACATTCTTGTGACTTTGCCCAAAAAGACATGTGAGAGAATTTCCCTAGGAGTAAAATTGCTGTATTATTAACTGATGTTGGCAGGGCTGTGGTTTTTTTTTTGTTGTTTTTTTTTTTTTTTTCATTTTTCTGAAGCTGGAAACAGGGAGAGACAGTCAGACAGACTCCCGCATGCGCCCGACCGGGATCCACCCGGCACGCCCACCAGGGGGCGATGCTCTGCCCATCCTGGGCGTCGCCATGTTGCAACCAGAGCCACTCTAGCGCCTGAGGCAGAGGCCACAGAGCCATCCCCAGCGCCCGGGCCATCTTTGCTCCAGTGGAGCCTTGGCTGCGGGAGGGGAAGAGAGAGACAGAGAGGAAAGCGCGGCAGAGGGGTGGAGAAGCAAATGGGCGCTTCTCCTGTGTGCCCTGGCCGGGAATTGAACCCGGGTCCTCCGCACGCTAGGCCGACGCTGTACCGCTGAGCCAACCGGCCAGGGCGGCTGTGTTTTTTATGGATCCTGTTGGAGGGGAATTAATTTCTTGCCTTTTATAGCTTCTAGAGTGTTCTTGCATTCTTTGGATTGTAGCCTTAGTCCTCTGTCTTCAAAACCAGCAACTCTGCATCTGTCTGGTTACTATTCCACCGTCACGTGAACTCTCTCTGCCTCCATTTTCCACTTTTAAGAACTCTTGTGAATACACTGGGCCCACCTAAATAATCCAGGATAACTTTCCTATTTAATTAGAAACTTTAATTCCATTGGCAATCTTAATGCCCCTTTGTAAGGTCACATAGTCACAGGTTCTGGGAATAAGGTTCTGAACATCTTTTTTTTTGAGGGGGAGGGCATTATTCTGCCTACCTCAGGTCATAGGGTATATGATAGATCTTCCGCTTGACTAGATAGCTTTAAATTGCTATGCTATATGGTGCCTGTATTTACACTATCTCTGACAGTGTATGAGAATTTCAGTTGTTTCATATCCTTGCCAACACTAAGATCGTAAGATTTAAAAATGATATTCAGTCTGATAGGCGTGATTGGTATCTTCATTGAGCATGTTTTCGGATAATAATTGACTGTTGAAATTTTCCCTTTTAGGTCATTGTTCATTCTTTTTCCTATTTCTAAATTGTTCTTTTTTGTTTTGATTTATGGGTGTTTTAAAAATATTCCCATTACTTGTTCTTTGTTGGTTTGCATTGCAATATTTTTTCTTCGGTGTTAATTATCTTTACGCTTTTATTTAATAGTTTCTCTTCTTGAACAAAGGTTTCCATTTCACAGTTGACAAATTCTGTCCTAAGAAATAATATCCTACCTGAAGTCATAAAGATATCATCTTTATTTTTTAAAGGTTTGTGCAGCAGAGCAAATTTTACATTTTAATAATATCCTTTGTCTCTAGCGATACACACTTCTATCTATATTTGTGAGCTGTAGCTACACAAACAAGTTTGATTTATTCGGTTGACTCAGTTTTATATAGGCTGCAACTGAGAACTATGTAATTTAAAGATTGAAGGGTTTATGAAATGTTATCACCTGGAAGAACTTTAGAGGCAATTGGGTCCAAAACTAAGGCCCACAGGGTCGGGGAGCGGCCATTCAGAATTAATTTCATTGACAGGGGGAACGGTGGAGATATTGCATTATGTTAGCTTCGTGACTGAGGAGCCGCCTTACCTGGAAGAGAAGGTTTGTACCACTGGTAGATAACAACTCTTGGACTGAGTAAAACAATGGATGCTGATTTACATCCAAGAAAATGAAACAACATTGACATAGTAGAAATTTTCATGATATGGTAGAAAAGCACTTTGCTTCTAAGTCTCCAAGGTGAACAAAAGGCAGCATGTGAAGCAAGGAATAGTTGATTACTGTGATTCTAACAGTTATTCTCCTTAAGTGATGAGCATATGACCATAAAATAACTCGACATTAGTTTTGTTGAGAATCACCTATCTCTGTACCCTCCTCAACCCAAGTGCATGTATCTTTTGGACACACGCCTCTCCTGTGGACCAGGTTCCAAAGTGAAGCTTGAACAGAGTCCCTCAACTTTTCTGTCTGGGTACTCGCCCACTTCACTGCCTGTACGACCCCTGCCCCTCTTCCAACTCACTCAAAATGTTGATTTTCTCAATATCATTCAATTCTCTGACTCTCTAAGCTCAGAGATAAAGTTAAGTGCATTTCTTATGCCCCAAATAAGCATCTCAATATTTTTTTCCACTATATTTTTTTTCTCAAAGGAGTATTGCCGAGGAAGTTAAGAGTGAGTGACAGTTGACAGAAGATGTGGTTGCCCAGCAACTGGCAATTTAAATAAGTAGGAGCTGATTTGATTTACCAACCTGATAAACAGCGAGCGCTTTAATACAATCTTAAGGACTGGTACAGATGTTGCATTGAGCTATTTATATGTGCTGATCTGTCTCAGTCTATTTTCATATATACATGTATATATGCATATTTTTTCCTGCAGGACTGGAATATGAAAGCCAAGGCTGTATCTTTCCCCTCTGTGACATTAATAGCAGTTGCCTGCAATAAAATGAGTTGTTTTAGCCCCTTCGTTTTTATACAGATACTCAGTTTCAAAGGAGGCTTTTTCACTCAGAGGGAACACATGCTCTATGGATTGAATACAGAGCTTGTTTTGAGCTCTAGGATTATATTTATATACTCAGTAATTGTTGTTACCTTGTTTTGCAGGTTTTATCATTTGATACTTCTCTCCATTTTTTTTTTTTTAGTTTTTTTTTTTTTTTGAAGTGAAATATTAATTGCTCTTTATTCTTCACAGGGATAATAAGGTTTAGTATGATTGGCTCTGAGTTTGCTTAATTGAGTAGTGTGTTTTACTAATAGGATCAAGAAACTTGATCCCATCATGAGCCAGGTAGCTTTCTGGAGCAGTTAAATTTTCATTTTGGTTAAAGACAGCCTTTCTGACTCTCAGTGGACATCTTTCACATGGTTCTTCCAGGAGACGATAGAAAAGCTGCAACCCACCTAGTAGTGTAGTAACCCAAAGAGCGCCCCCTTTTGGTGGGAGGTCAGGACTTTTTTTTTTTTTTTTTTTGGTGAGAGAAGGACAGACAGGGACAGACAGGAAGAGAGAGAGAGAGAGATGAGAAGCATCAATTCATTATAATTCATATTTGCAGCACCTTAGATGTTCATTGATTGCTTTTTCATATGTGCCTTGACCGGAGGCTCCAGCTGAGTCAGTGACCCTGGGCTCAAGCTAGTGACTTTGGGCTTCTGTCTGCCACCGTGGGGTCATGTCTATGATCCCATGCTCAAGCCAGTGATCCCATACTCAAGCTGATGAGCCCCATGAACCTGCTCTCAAGCCAATGAGCTTGGGGTTTTGAACCAGGGTCCTCAGCATCTGAGGCCGATGCTTTATCCACTTCATCACCACCTGGTCAGGCCAGAACTATCATTTTGTATGTAAAGAACATGATATACTTGAGAAACAGTCTGTATAATAAAATTCTGCATCTTGTTGGGAATGGAATATGTGACATAAAACAGACCACCAACATCCTATGCAGCACAGAACTGAGGTAATTTTATGGATAATTTTAACACAGAAAATATTTTATAATATGACCGTACAAAAATAGATCATTTTAATTATGAAATAGTTGAAGGACATAACAAAGGTAATTTCAAAATTGTTTCTTGGAACTAGTTACAAATTCATTGAGATTAGAAGGTCAGGGACTTCCGGAAATGAGGATATTTTTTGCCAGCCATGCATCTTTGAATGAAATTCAATATCCTAAAGGCGCATTTTAGTCCCTTGTAGCACCTTCCCCTTCTCCCCCTAATTACAATGAAAATGCTCTTCTCCAAATTCCTGTAGTGCTTGTGCTGTTCTTTTCTTTTTAAAAAATAATACATATGCCCTGGCCGGTTGGCTCAGTGGTAGAGTGTCGGCCTGGTGTACAGAAGTCCCGGGTTCGATTCCCGGCCAGGGCACACAGGAGAAGCGCCCATCTGCTTCTCCACCCCTCCCCCCTCTCCTTCCTCTCTGTCTCTCTCTTCCCCTCCTGCAGCCGAGGCTCCATTGGAGCAAAGTTGGCCCGGGCGCTGGAGATGGCTCTATGTCTTCTGCCTCAGGCGCTAGAGTGGCTCTGGTAGCAGCAGAGCGACGCCCCGGATGGGCAGAGCATCGCCCCCTGGTGGGCGTGCCGGGTGGATCCCGGTCGGGCGCATGCGGGAGTCTGTCTGACTGTCTCCCCGTTTCCAGCTTCAGAAAAATATAAAATAATAATAATGATAATAATAATACATATTAGGGCTGCAGTGTTTCACAATTCCAGGGGCGATTTGTAACACAGAGGCCCCGCCAGAATGATATCTCTCACGTATTGACTACCATGCTAAGTATTTAAAATGTATTGTCATTTGTCCCTGGTGGTCCTGCAAGAAATATTAGAACCAGCAACTTACCGGTGAACAAACCAAAGGTCAGAGTGTTAAAGTCATTTGCCTGTGAAAATATAGCAGGAAAATCACAGATGTGGTGATTTCATTAAGGTCTGTCGGACTGCAAAGCCAGTGTATTTTACCCCACTGCATTACTCTCTCTTTGTGCATTTTGTTATTTTGCTCTCATACCTTAGCTCAGTGATCCAGGAAGTCTGAATAAAGGCTGCATTTTGAGGGGATTCCTTGGACCAAATTCCGAGGAATCCCTGAGGTGACATCTGTGAGGTAGGAATGCTGTGAGCTACCTACCTGCTCAGCTTTGTACCACACAGCCGCAGTGAGCGCGCAGTAAGTTCATGTTAGATCCAAGCATGGTGAGCACTGTGGCTCCCAGGCTAAATATAGCCCACAAAGTTCCATAGCATGAACCTCGGTTGACCTTAACTTGAATATAAAGCGAGTACGAGTTAAACAATTCACTACTAATTGATAGGGTGAAGTTCAAAGTTTCATTTCTTACCTGTCAGTGTCTTCTGGAAATCGAGGAGAGTATGCTAAGATGTGGGCATGCGTTTGGAGGGAGTCTGTGGAGAAAGAGGAACAGCGTAGGTGAACAGAGATCCAGAGAGGGATGGAATGGCGGTGAGTCTTCGGAATAGAGTTCTTTGCGGGCGGTGAGAAGGAGAAAGAGAGGGGAGATTGGGAGGGTGCTTCACTCCTTAGTGAAGAGCGGTGCTTTGGAAAGAGGTCCAAGAAGTAAATGACCTATTCAGTTGGAAGACATCCTGGAGAAGACGAGTGGAAAAGGTAAAGGGATGAGGAGCAGCAGGAGTCAGTGATACCGCGGGTGTTGCTGGGGAGGGTCCCACGCCCTCACATCTTTGGCAGCGGACCTGGTGGCTCAAGACTTAGTGTGTTTTCCTTCTCTCATCATGTGGATATTCTGTTGTTGTCATTTCTTCACCCGAGGGGCCTTTCTGTCCATGTCTGGGGATGTATCTTGGCTGACTTAAATTTGAACTGACCACTAGCAAGAGCTCGAGCAGTGAGGGAAAGTATCAGGGAAGTGCTCCTCAGGATGGAGAGGCTGTGGAGTCTGTTAAAATTCCCGAAGTGATCTGTCAAAACGATAGACAAGTCCTTTACAGAAGGATTTCTGCAGTACCCAGGGGTTGTGCTTCTTGTTTCTCTTCGAGTTTCTACAAAATGAGAGTTGTTCCTAACTTACTGTTTTTGACATTCTTGATTTCCTTTCCATCAATACCCAAGTGATTATTTTTTTTTATGTTAGGAACATCTGTGAAAGAGGTGGGTAAATGGTATACTCACAAGCAAACGATCACGCAGCGGCTTTCCTTAGAGCGCACATTGCCTTCTAAAAGAACAAAGGGAAAAAGCTTCAGTAATTGGATCCCTGTTGTAACCCTGGTGGAGCGAGAAAGATTAATGGCTGTGCGGCAGAACGCCATTCCAGGGTTCCGGGGCGAGAGGCGCCCGTGTCACGGTTTTTCTCCTGGGATGGAAGTTGGCCTGAAGTAAAACACTGTTTCTATCTAATAATGATAATAACAGCCAACATTGTTAAGCACCTTCTTTTTACCAATTACATTCATTTCCTCCGAGCCTCACAGCGACCCGGGAAGTTAAATAAGTCATGTTTAAACAAACTGAGGCTCAGAGAGGTTAATTGACTCCCAGACCTCAGCTAGGGAGACGTTTCGCATGGGCACTTTGCTGCATGAATGGATTATCAAGTCTTCAAGAGGTAGGTTGCAAGCTTTAAAGAAATCACAGACATTAATATATATATTATATATTATATATTTATTTTTAAAGTTTTATTAATATTTATTAATATATATATTTAATATTAAAGTTTGAAACAGAGAGCCAAATTAGTCTACATTGCAGTGATGGATGGATAGCGATCTGTGTTTTGCTAGCTGATCATAACCCGGTCTCGCCCTGGCGGAGTGTAGTAGATCTGGAGCTGGTCCTTTTTATTACGCGCGAGCGGACAGTTTCTCCAGGGAAGGTTCCAGCGTAGGAGTTACAAAGCCCTCCCACCACGCAGGTGTCAGGGGTTGGCTGTGACAAGTGCCTCCACTTCCACTATTACTTCCTTTCCACAATTCTATTTTGGACTTCTGTCTCATGTGTATTTACAGGTAGACAAAGATTTTTCTTTTCTTTTCTTTCTTTCTTTTTTTGTTACAACCCCTTTGTCATGCCTGAAAAGGACCCTTGTATGTCCTGCAGTTTCTGGGCACTGTGAATCTTGTTTTAAACAGAGATGGGATAATAGTGTCTGTGGCTCTCTGTTCCCTACTGCCCAAGAGGGGGAAGTTACAGGTGGGGCACTTCAAAGATGATTCAATAAAAATCAGTGAAGGGAGGCTTTTTGATAAAATGGTCTTTATTACGTAGACACTGTTGGAGACCCTGAGGCTAATCGCAGTGTTTTAAAAATCAAGCTTTATTAAAAATAAGTCTGTTTTTATTAATGCAGGTATTGTAGGTTGGCAGAATTTCTTCTTATGAAATAAAATATCTAGCAGACCATTCCTGATTATGTTATGTATTTTTAGATGTTACCATTGAGTTTTATTTATAGTGTAGACTACTGAATCCTATCTTAAATATGCAAAATATATGCATAACTAACCTCCCAAGCTGCGTTCCTGCTCTATATTACACCCTACAATGTAGCCTGTGCTTAAACGGTTCTTCTAAAAGTTTTAGAGGCTTATTATTTGCTTTTAAAATATAAGCACAGAGCATGCATGGGAGATGTGTGGCCCTCAGGGTGACACGTTCTTCTCTTAGCTGTTCTTTAAGAGTGAAGCCAACAAGCGTCTGGCAATCCGACTGGGATTGAAACCAATAGTCCTTTCATAGGTAACTAACTGCCAGGAGCCCGGATGAGACCGAAGGAGCGGATGCACCAGTTTTCCTAGTGTGTTCAGTGACTCTGAGCACCAGGTGTCTTCTGTGGTATTAGGGGAGGTTAACTCAACTGACTGTCATTGGTGTGGCTACTACCATTTGTGCCCATCCATTTCCCAGTCCCCAGAGTCTCCAGGGTCCTGTTCCATAAGACAACGTAAGTCTTGTCAGGAGCATTGCTTGCACAGTCCTGCTTCTGCTACTAAAGTTGTAAAGAATAAGTATTCTTAAATCTATGCATTCCATTCCTTCTGTGTCAGGACGAAGAGCGTTGGATTGTTTTGATGTCATTATGAGGTTGTAGAGCTTGTTTAAAAAAAATGAATTTCCTTTATAGAAGAAAAAAACTGAAGCTAATAAGAAGGTGAGAAGCTGAACTCTTCCAGTGATCTAAGAAATGACAGTATCTTGGACATCATAATCCTAGGGGTGTTTTGGGGTGTCTGGTGTGTTCTGCTGACCCAGAAGTCACCCACCCCATCTGGGTCTGCTTTTTCTAGATGGTGGCCCAAACTCTGGAGTATTTTTTTTTCTTCCTTTGATTCAAATCAAGGACTGTGTCCTAGTCCTTCAAAATACTGTACTCACAAGTTGGATAAATGAATCTGCCCCAAAGTCAGGCAATGACAGAGTCATTGGTTTAACCCTTTTCCTTTGTTGATTCATTTATTTATCAAGTGTTTATTGTGTCCTGACATGTGCCAGGCACTGTGTTGGGTATGGAAATTACTGAGATGAGTATAGAGTAATCCCTAAACCAAGGAACATAGTCTCGTGGTAGACAAAAGCACTTCATCAACATAAGGGCCGTCATTATTCTCTAACCTAAGGTGTGTAAGTATGGGTGTGGTATAAGACCCAGTGGGAACATAGATGAGGAAATAGACCATTTCCTTGGAGAGGTTGGTTAATAATGCTCATTGAACATGGCCTTAGAGAATTTTAACTGGGATGTAGAGAAGAGGTGATAGTATCCTTTGCAAAAAGCAGCATAAAATCATGGAAACGAGAACACTATTGTGCAGGAAAAATCTGGACTCACAGCCACCTTATGTATTTAGTGTTCATTCTGATTGGTTGGTGCCTGTGCCTCAGCAGGAGTTCATGATGTTGCATGTCACCCTCGGAATAATGACAACTTGCCTAGAACCACAGGAGTTTCATGAGAGGGAAAGAAAGGAAGAAGAGAAAACGGGGTGGGAGGAAATGAATTATGAAGAAACTTGAATGCCAGCTAAGGAGTTTGCAGGTCACCAGGTTTTACTTACCCATTTATTCATTCATACATTCCCCAGAGGCAGAGATGCCAGATAGGAGGCTAGATGAAGCATATTACCAAGAACAAACGATTACCTGAGCCATGGCAGCATTGAAACAGAAAGGAAGGCCCAGATATGAAAGGTATTTTTAAGCTATCAGTGGATTGGATTTGGTAAATATATGTAGGAAATGCAAGAAACAGAAAATGAAATAGAAGCTGAGGTTTCCATAATGGGTAATGGAATGTCTTGGGTGTAGCCGATAAACGTCTGTGGAATTGAATGGCATGTTAAGAGCAATGTTGTTATATTTTTCTCTAAAGATGAAATTATGGCAGGATTTCAGGTTCTGAGGCATAAGAGAGAGACTGTGGGTCTGAGGGAACCTCCTGACACTCAGTGAACTGGCACAGAAGTCTTATTCCACTTACAAACTATCTCTACAGTGGATGTTATGAAGTGAGTCAGCTCAGGAAGCCTAATTCTCATGAAGAAAAGGACCTGCAGACTGAACGGTGCATTACAACCTGCCCTAAATCTGGGGAAGATATATTAGAGACACGTCGTTTTTGCTAGCTACATAGACTACAGAAGCATTCTGCTTTCTTAGTGCCACACCATCCAAAATAATACCAGTTTCCCACAAGGGAAGAAGAAAACGATAATTATAATAATAAGCTCAGTTAAAAAAACCAACAGAAAAGTGTGGCAGGAGCATGACGTCTAAGTCGGATCTGAAAGCGTGTGCTGAGAGAATTCTTGCAGACATTTATTCCAACTTTTTGGTTTATTTTATTATCTTTTGTGTCTGAGTTCAATGTATTCACTGGTTATATAGGATCTTAAGTAAAGAAGACCTGTAACTCAATGAGTCGTTATTGAAATTGGGATGAGCAAGTAGACAAGTCTTGATACTCAAGTGGCTCTTCTGGAATTTATGGTGATGTGACATAGGAGGGCACTGGGCTAAGAGTCAGAGGGCAAGCCCTTTCATTTACCACCCACATGTCTGTGAACACATGCCTGAAACTCTCTAAGCCTCCAATTCCTCATCTGTAAAATGGGGATAATGATGGCTTACTCAGTATACTCCAAATGGCTGTTGTGAAGATCAGAGAAGAGAACCCTTGGACAAATCCTATGTGATTTGTAAAGCTCTACTGATTTGCCATTTATTACTCTGGAACCAGCCATGTAGGTGGAATGGTTCAAGGACTTCTGGAATCACCACCACAATGATAATGAGAGCAATGTGGGCTGGGGTGATGTAATGTGACACTGCCCTCTCTTCCACTGGCTGCACAGGCAAGCTTAGACTTCGCAGGATGTCCCCCCTTGGGCCATTGCCCTGTGCTGTATCCCAGAACACTATAGCAATAACTTGCAGGCAGCTGATCGGCATGTAGTGCGAGATTTTGAAGCAAGGACTCTTAGCTGCTTCTTGTGGATCCAGGTAGCTTGAGGAGAATCAAGAGCCAAAATAACAATTCTTGGATCTCACTAAGTAAAAGGTTCATAGCAATTGCATGCTTGCGTTTATCTCCTTTAATGTGCACATATTTTTTACAGCATAAGCAAATTAATGTGGAAATGAACTAAACTATTACTTGAAAACATATGCGTATATCTGCTTTAATAATCTATACTCACAATCAGCATTCTTTCTTTTTTTAATTGTTTTCATTTACTTACCCACTTGAAGGCCAGTTTTCTACTATTTCTAGTTGAAGTCTATTGTAAAGGTGACTCAGATAGGCGGAGAAAACCCAGTGTTTTCTCTGAAGCCCATCTGGATAAAGAAATGTGGGAAGATTTAAGAATAAATTGCTTATTCTCATTGACAGATGTTCCCAACTTTGTGACCCCTCTTTCTTTTCCAAACGGCTCAAAATGAGCTTCATTTCTAAAGTTTTATGCCAATTTTTGTCCCTAAAAGGTGTTAATAAGAGCTGCTAATCTGTTGATTTGTAAGCCACCAGGAAAGGGAAGCTTAGGTAGTCAATGGTATGCTCTTTCTCTCTCTCTCTCTCTCTCTCTCTCTCTCTCTCACACACACACACACACACACGGTGTGAACATTTGTGTAGAGGATCAGTACTTTGTAAACCTTTTAGGAGAGCTCTTTAAATAATCATTTCAGTTATGAAGCTATAGTTATGAGAACTTTGGTTCATTGTGCTTCATTAAAAATGGAGAAGCAGTCGCTGGAAACTAGTACATATCAGTGTAGAAATGCATATTAATTTTCTTTATAATTGTTCAGATAACAAGGCTTTCATACTGTTAGAAGAATATATCATGATTAGGAAGTTATTAAAACGATTGAATGGCAAAGAGTAGTTTAAATTTTAAAATGTACTTAATGATGATATTTTAGAAGTAGAATTCGTATTTCTCTCTGAGATCAACTTCGCAACTCAAGTCTACAGCTAGAAGGCAAAGCCTGACAATTATGTAACTAGCCATAAATCAGCATGTCATGGACCATGGTTGTTTATGTTTGTGGATAACTCTTGGATATTATTGGTTAAGTTGAATTATATTTGTAAATATACAAATATCAGTTGTACAAATTGGCGATATAGGTTAAAATTATTTTGCTTAAGCACAGAGTAACCATGCCTCTGATGGAAGGCATCTTTCAGTGTTGCTTTAAGATTGCCTGTTCCTGGCCCTGGCTGGTTGGCTCAGTGGTAGAGCGTCGGCCTGGCGTGCAGAAGTCCCGGGTTCGATTCCCGACCAGGGCACACAGGAGAAGCGCCCATCTGCTTCTCCACCCCTCCCCCTCTCCTTCCTGTCTCTCTCTTCCCCTCCCGCAGCCAAGGCTCCATTGGAGCAAAGATGGCCCGGGCGCTGGGGATGGCTCTGTGGCCCCTGCTTCAGGCGCTAGAGTGGCTCTGGTGGCAACATAGCGACGCCCAGGATGGGCAGAGCCTCGCCCCTGGTCGGCAGAGCCTCGCCCCTGGTGGGTGTGCCGGGTGGATCCCGGTCGGGCGCATGCGGGAGTATGTCTGACTGTCTCTCCCCGTTTCCAGCTTCAGAAAAATACAAAAAAAAAAAAAAAAAAAGAAAAGATTGCCTGTTCCTTGCTTTTTGTTATTCTTAATTAAAAATCAAACCATGCCACCCTGGCCAGATAGTTTGGTTGGTTAGAGCATCGTCCTGAAGCACAGAGGCTTCCAGTTCAAGCTCTGGTCAGGGCACATACAGGGGCAGCTCAATGTTCCTGTCTCTCACTCTCTCTCTTCCTTTCTTGATAAAATCAATCAATAAAAATTAAAATTAAACCATGTCATTGAGAACCAAAATGCAGCAAGAACATTTATGAAATGTTTCAGGCTACAATATAAAAAGGTAAAAAATACTAACCATCTCAACGTCTACACGCTCACTAATTTCAGCTACCCTATAAATTTAAATCTTACTGTTTTAATTTTGATTTATTTAATTAAGGATCAGATAGCAACTCAATTTCCTCATCTATGAAGGCAGTGTGGGGAGAGTTACAAGCATCTATTAGCATGGTTGATGTGAAAATGATGTCAACTATGGTCTGTCTAAAAGCAAATGATTTTTTACTTTAAAATATGACATTGACATTTTTCTACTTAGAAGCCAATATCAGAATGTCTACTTGCTGGTATAAAAATCAAAAGACTTTACTGCTCTTTCTTTTTTCTTTTCTTTCTTTCTTTTTTTTTTTTTAAGAAATACTACTTAGCCATAAGAAATGATGATATATTGCTATTTATGACAAAATGGATGGAACTTGAGAACATTATACTAAGTGAAATATGTAAATCAGAAAAAGCTAAGAACTATATGATTTCACACATAGGTGTGATATAAAACTGGTACTCATGGACATAGATAAAAGTGAAGTGGTTATGAGGAGGGGGGTGGAGGGGTAGGGAAGTAAAGAGGGACAGATATACAGTGACAGAAAATGACTTTGGGTGATGGGCACACAGTGCAATCAACAGTTCCAATGCTGTAGAGATGTTCACCTGAAACCTATGTATGTACTCTTGTTGATCCATGTCACCCCATTAAATTTAATTTCTAACTAACAAAAAAGAAAAAAAGAAATATTGCTTTCTCATCAACATGGAAATTAAAATTCTTCAAATAATGTTGATAAAATAAGCACATCAGTATAATTTTGAAGTTTTATAAAAATATACACTTTATTGTTACTAAATCTTAGTGCATATCTAGCACTAAAGATGTAATAAGTAGCCTGCTACAAGTAATGACTGTATGGAACTCTTCTAATAATGAGCGTATTTCTATTTAGGGACCATTTAAAGTATTATAGATATGCTTAGAGAGGTTACATAGTTCTTCAAAGGAAATACGTATTTATATCCTGCTTTATACATTTGGGCAAAAAATAGTAATAACACTTTCAAAATGCTGATGGGAAAACGAATCACAATAAATATGTTGGGTTCTCAAGATAAAGAAATGTATAATTCTCAAGAGTTAACAGCACTCTGTATATAAAAATAGTGCAATCGGGCTATCCTATTTTTGCAAGAGACTCATTAAGTGCAACTCTAAAAGCTTCTTCTTTTTCCTCTTCTTCTTTTTTTAAACTTTGACAAATTCCAGTAAACTGTGAGGAAACTGTCCTTTCAATTGCTCTTCCTTTGCCGAAATGTCTAGCGGTGAGAGTGCATTTGAACTTAAGGCAGAAAGTCCCTTCCATTCCTTTCAAGAGGCCCATCCTGTAAGTGCCACTCCTAGAAAGACTGCGGCTGTTATTGCTTTTGGCTGGAACAAGATTGCACAAGTCTTCAAGAAGAGATGGAAATTGTAATGGGAGTTTTCTGTCACTCTTATAGTTTATGGTTTATGTATTCTTTTTTTTTTTTTAGTCCATTAAAATTCCTTTGCCAAGAAGTCTTATCTCTAGAAGGAAATCTCTGACAATGATAAAAATACTATGTAATGAGAGACTTATATTCAAAATTCAAAAAAAACTTTTTTTTTGGAATTTCCATAATAATAACAAAAAGCAAACTACAGTGACTACTAAATAGGAAACTGATTATAATTATGTGAAGTGGTTTCCTATTCATAGATGCCTGCCACATCTATTATTTCGTTTTGGTGTTCACATTATTCCTGCATTTTAAGTGTGACTGGTAAATTTGCTCCTTTTTAGATAAAAGTATAATAGATGTATAAATAATATTAACTGTATATAATACCTGTCTATATACCTATAATAGATCATATTACTGATATAGATGATTAGAGATGAAGATTTAAGACCCGTGGGAAGTTAACGTGGCTGCCTCAGAGACCCACGGTTCAGTCGTGGCTGAGCTGAGACTCTAGTTTCTTTTCCTTTGTGGTTTGACAGAACCTGTATCATCCGCATTTATTTTTCTTGCACTCTAGGTTTGTCGTCTGCCAGCCACTCGTGGACCGACATTGCCAGCTGAAGGGAAGCCGTGACTCCACCTCCCACCCATCGCTCCTCCTCCCGGTTCTCATGATGAGCTCGCCAGTGCAGCCCGGTCAGTCCGATTGCTTTTTCAACCATTAACAGGCTTCATATGACAGGGGTTGTTTTGTGTTGCTTCAGACCAAAAATTTAAGTCATGAGATGACTTTTTTCCTGATGAAGATTGGTAGATATAATGCATTTTTATTCTATAGCGAGTCCTCTGTTCCACAATCCATTTGGCTTTCCCGGTGACTGCTTTCATTTGCCTTGTTATCTGAGCACGGGGCTTTCAGTCATGTGCTTCGAATGTTACATTTGGGTTGACTTTTATAAAGCTGTAACTGTTTATTAAATATGACATCTATGGACATCTCATTCACACTGATAGCCTTTCTGACCCGATCAGTATCTGTATGCTGTCAGATTTGTCTGTGGACTTGAAGTCTGTATGGGAAGTCACTCCTCATCATCTCTTGACACATGGGAAGAATGTTTCTCCTCCCCGCCCTTCTTTACTGTCCCTTCTGTTTCCTATATACCTATTCAACTATAATCTCAGCACCTGCTTCCTCCGAACCCAGGGTGGCTTGTGTGGTGTTGGGACCAATGCTGCCAACACCCATTCCTGCAGGGACAGGGTGTCACCTTTGGAACAAACACAATCCATGTCTTAAGAAGGATGGTGGGGATGGGGGGGGGGTGGTCAGAAACCACGTGTTTAGCGTGAATACATTTTAAAAGAATTTTCCATTCGGGTTATTAGAGGAGCATTTATTTCTAGATCACTTAAAACACTCTCAGCATATTGATATCTTTGTCTTATTCAACTTCCAAGACTGGAGCCAATGTAATATTATATTCAGAGTTTATAAAAGGATATCTTTTGCCAAGAGTTTCATGCTGTGGAGTGCCACACCCGGATTAGCTGCTCTGGAATTTCATGGCCTCATCCGTCTTACCCCACACCCCCAAGAGGCCACCAGCTTGTATGTTGAATTTGGAACTGGAAATTATTGGAGGGTATAACAGTGATTGTTATTTGAAATGAGGTAGCAAAGCTATTCCAGAGTCTTTAGTCACAGTCATGATTTAATATCAGCATTATCATCTGAATAAGCAGATGAAGTATTACCTAGGCCTCTTAGCAGAGTCCCTGTAGCCCAGAGTTTCTCCAGCTTTACCATACATTAGATTAGCATCATTAGGAGGGAGTGTTCAAAACAAGCCCCTTGCCCATAGTTTTTGACTCAGTAGGTCAGGAGTGGGGCCCAATAATTGCGATGTTTGAAAATTGATGCTACTGCTGCTTGGAGACTACACTTTGGCAACCACTGGTCTAACCGGCTGTTCCTGTTCCTTCCGCGGCCCCTGCCTGCTCCCCACACCCTCCCAGACAGACTGTGTGAGCTGCATTGCTCATCACAATTGTCGCCTAGTCTTCTAATCCTTTCTGAGATGAACTTAAAACCATGTTTGCATTTTATAGATAGATGTATCTATTGCATTTTAAATATATATTATATATTCATTTATATATAAATTTAATGTTTCAAAATTGCATAATTTAAAAGAGGCATTTAACTTAGAATCCACAGACAAATTTTTTTTTTAATGATAGAATGTGTAGAAATCATTAAAACACATAGTAAAAGCAATAGGAACAACTTGGCCAAGAACAGAATTGGCAGAAGACTTCCTCCATGTCCAGTAGTTAGTGTTTAAAATTTGTATAGGGGTAGGTCTTTAATTCTCAAGACCAGAAACTAGACTATTTATATATATATTTAAAAATTTCCCATGTCCTTTTTTTCACTACCTCATCAGCATACACACACACATACACACACTAACAGACACACACCTCCACCCTTGGCTTCGCAGGGGAGCCACAGAGTGACAGGGCGATTTGAATGGTGGGAAAATGAACTTAGGCATTGACAACAACTGTATTCAAATGGAACATTTGAAACGGCACTTCTACCTGGATATGTAATCTTACAGACACAAAGGGCCGTTACCATCAAGGCTAATGAAAGAGGAAGCTAAGCAGGAAAAATCTGAATCCAAATTATAATGTAATTCAACCTATAAAACTTAATATCTTTCAAATAGTGCCAGTGTAGCAATTCCAGTGTCTTGATGGTCTCTGTTTACCGTTGTTCTAACATGTGTAGACTTGGACGCACTTGATTTTAATGAGAAACACAGAGTCCCTCCAGAACACTGTTGTTAGTGGTTAGATTCCCAGTCTGGCCCATCAAGGCCTCTATAAAGGTAACTAAATTGCAATGAATGAATACAGAAATAGTTTGATAACATTTAGCTGAAAAAGAGAATCAATGCAATGTAACAAGAAGTATTTTTCAATTTTACTCGCTTAAAGAGAAGTGGATCAAATGGCAGAAAGTTTAAGAGGTGGGAGATTTTATGGTGATTCTTAGTGTGAGGTATGGGCACCTTAGAGAATTGCTCAGGTCGGTCTGTATTACATTGAATTTCATTCTAAGAGTAATACTTTTGGAGAGGCGGGTGATATCACTCTTGGTTTTCTCATCTTATGTGTGAAGCAGAGGGCGGGGGTGAGATTTTTGTTATTAATGTTGTTGTAGAGGTAACCGCTTGAGATGTAAAGTGTATAAGGCAGGAAAGCTATAGAAACGGTGTTTATATGTACAGAACAGATGGGCAGAAGCAACATTTACTGAACTGCGTGAGATAAGAGAGAGAAGGAAAACAGAAGAGTGAGTACAGCTAACACCTCCTGAGGGAGAAGAAACAAATCAAGAGCATTTGAGATGAAATAGGAGTCGGTTGTCCACCCAGCACAGGTTATTGGTTGCGTAGAGAGTGAGTGTGAACCCATGCTTCAAGGCACGAATGAGAAGGAGGGACTGCCATGCGTAGCTCTGCTTCTGGTACTCAAGATGATAACAACTTGTAGCATCTGGAAAAAAACTCAAGAGTTCCTATACGGACATGTATTGTAATACATAAGATGGTCAAATCCACTGGACTCTTCTTTCAAAAACAAAACACAAATATCGTATATACCTGAGCTATACATAGCTCACAACTGGGGGTATGTGACAATTGAAATCAGCATACCCCGCCCCTCCAAGAATATTGAAGTTATAGTATGAAAATATCCTGTGAGGCTTCTGTTTCAATAAGGCAGGTCATGGCAGAAATGAGACTTGTTCAGTTAAGAGAAAGGATAAACGTAATAAATGAGACAGCTACTTAGTGAAGCTCATTTGATTGCAGAGTCCTTAACATTTCCA
Source organism: Saccopteryx leptura (assembly GCF_036850995.1). NCBI lineage: Eukaryota > Metazoa > Chordata > Mammalia > Chiroptera > Emballonuridae > Saccopteryx > Saccopteryx leptura. The sequence goes on along the minus strand of NC_089514.1, from coordinate 20,811,391 downwards.
GGTGGACTTTCTTAGAAATACTTTTGCTGTGTTGAGAACAGCATTATACAGAGGTCTTAATCAGTTCTGTTTGGGAAGATTTTATGAGTGAAATCTGAACTGAGGAAAGTCATAGCAAATGGGCCAGGTGAGGGGGAATCTTTTCTGTTTGTTGCAAGACCCGAAATACATTTGGTATCTATAAAGGAAAGTGTTGGCCACAATCATAAACACATTATTCTGCTCTTAGCCTGTTTTGTACAGCATGATGAATAGTATACCGGTGAAAAATAACCTAATTGTTTGACTTTTAAAAAAAGTGTTTTTCTTACACCTCCTTTTTCTTAACTCTGTGGAAAGAGAATTAGGTTGGTCTTATGCATTCGCCATCCACTTATTTTGCTTTTGTTCCACAAAGGTCTCTAAGGACATTTTGTGCACCAGAAACATAGACTCACTCCAGTTATTACAGAAATTCTTTAATAACCAGTCTCTCCGGTGGCATTTCTGTTTGTCTTGAAAATTGGTTCTGGGATGGTGTGAATTCTTCTTTCCCCACCTCATACAAGTTCTCCGTCCATATTCAAGACTGGTTGACATCAAGTACGGAATAGTACTAGCTTGCTCATGCAGTCAGTCAAACAATAAGCGCTGAGTTTTGAATGTAGAATCACCCACTGGTTTTGATGTTCATCTTGCTGCCCCGGTAATGAATGTTCTAAGCCAGGGCACCGAGAAGCCTGGATGGAGGGAAGACTAAATGGACAAGATTGGGAGCAAGCTGCTGCAGTTGCGATAGTCGTTTATCCAAAACTGATTCAGCATCTGTTTTGTGCCAGGTAGTGGGTTCTTTAGTAGGGACACAAAGAGTACTAAATCATGGTTACTGGCCTTACAGACAGCAGCCTTTAGTGGGAGAGCCGGAAGTGTAAATAGTTTTGGTTCCTTCAGTGTGCTGAGTACTTTAAGGAATATACGAGCAGAAACTAGTTTCTGTACAGCAGTGTGGATGCCACTTCTAGTCATTTAATTTTTTATCAGGCGTGCCAAATCTCAGAAGGAAAGACTTCGGGGCTCATCTAATCTAGAGTTTCCCAAACATGTCCGATAATAAAAATCACCGGAGACGCTTGTTAACAAGTCTCAGCGCCCTCCCCTAAGGAGACGTGTGTGGTAGACCTGGAGGGGTAAGTAGTATCAGAGCACAGCGCTCTTCACTGTGACTTGGGGAAGTGCAGAAATGTTCTTTAATCTGCCTAACAAGCTCTGGTGTTTCTTACTCTGAAACGCTAGAAAAACAACAACAAAAAATACATCATTAAATCTGATCTCCATATAGGTGTATTCTCCTGTGAGCTAAGATATAACTCAGTTTTTTTGCTTTCTGGTAAATCAAATATCAGTGCTGTTGAAAACTAGACAAGGGAGTAATTTGTGGGAAAATTCTAGTGGTTTTATATGTAGTCTCTGCTCCCTGGGTCATCCTGGATTTTTGTGGCAAGGAACCAGAGATTCCTTTTTTTTTTTTGCACCCAGACCAACTTTGCTCCAATGGAGCCTTGGTGTGGAAGGGGAAGAGAGAGACAGAGAGAAAGGAGAAGGGGAAGGATGGAGAAACAGATGGGCGCTTCTCCTGTGTGCCCTGGCCAGGAATTGAACCCAAGACTTCCACATGCCAGCGACTCTCTACCGCTGAGCCAACCAGCCAGGGCCTCAAAGAGATTCTTAGAGGTAGAGTATAGTTCTCGTCATCCCTGCTCCCTCAAAACAGGTCTCTGCCTATTTTAACCCAGAGAAGGTGTTTTTGTATGATACCAAGATTGTAGATATATGATTTGAGCTTGAACACTTTTAAGAGTAATTAGGCCACATCAGCCCTAGAATGATTTCAGTATGACTTTTAATTTTGATGAATCTAATTTATATAAAGTAATTTTGTTGAAAATGTGCCCAAAGAATTTTCCAAATGTGGAACACAAGGTGCATGATGCCCCCTGGAGCTAGACGGTGATGTGACCTTGTGGGCTTCCAGATGACTTTGGGTGGTAGAGTTGTCGTAGCAGAAATTGCAACGTCCTGTCACTTTCGCGTAGGGTAGCTAATTTCTCTTTTCTTCACCACTATGGGAACACATACTAACCACTCCACCCATGTGGAATGAGGGGACCGGGCTATTAAAATAAGCTGAAGGTGGGTGGCAAGATCTTACATTCTCTTCCTTTTCTTTTCTCATTTGTTGAATTTTCCCTATGTGCCTCTGTTTTTCTAAACAGCTGAGTTCTCTTATAGACGTGTAGAGTAGGTTTAGCTAATGATCAAAAAGTTCTTTGAAATATAACTTTGTTATGGAAATGCTAAGTTGTAGAAACAATTTGAGGGCAAGCATTAATAAAAACTTCACTGCAAGCATTTTTAAAGAGGACTAATAAAAGCTTCACAGTTCAATTAATATAGCACAACACTGGGTTTTCTAGGAGCATATGGGGCCCAGAAGGCCTGCCCCTGTTTTGAAAATTTACGAACTCTTTAATGATTCACCACTTTCCTCCAGTGCATTCCCCACTGTGCTGCCATTTAGTCATTAAGTAGGAAACGAAAACCAGGACAAAGCTGCAAACAAATATCATAATGTCCAAGTGGGGACTTTTTCTTCAGTGTGTTTGCAATGTGCTACCATAAAAAATGAATGGTGTATGCCAACAAAGTCAATAAAATAAAATAAAAAATGAATGGTAAATGAAATAGAGTCATAGGACAAATCAAGTAGGTTATGCTTCCCCAGATGAGTGATTCGTTGGCTTTTTAATGAAATACAGGTCAAACATCATTGCAGTAAACTCTATGTAACCGAAACGTTTTCAGTTACCTGGCTAATGATCTACTTCAAGTGGTGTACAAGAAAAATATTCTAAGATAATCAAATAAATTAGTTCCTTTGCGTTTGCTTCTTTTTTTTTTTTGAAATAAAATTTGATCACAGAGTACAGTATTGGTTTGAAACACAATATTAAATTTATTGCATATTATTTTGAATTTATTTTACTAATATAGCTTTACAGTTATTTATTCTTTTGCTATTTCTAAGTCAAAACTTTTCCATTCGATATTCAAATTTAAACCATAAAACAGTATTTTATTTCATTCATTCTGCAATTCTTGAGGGACAGTATTTTTTTTGTTTTTGTATTTTTCTGAAGTTGGAAACAGGGAGGCAGTCAGACAGACTCCCGCATGCACCCGACCAGGAGACGATGCTCTGCCCATCTGGGGCATTGCTCTGTTGCAACCAGAGCCATTCTAGCACCTGAGGCAGAGGCCATGGAGCCATCCCCAGCGTCAGGGCCAACTTTGCTCCAATGGAGCCTTGGCTGCAGGAGGGGAAGAGAGAAACAGAGAGGAAGGAGAGGGGGAAGGGTGGAGAAGCAGATGGGAGCTTCTCCTGTGTGCCCTAGCCAGGAATCGAACCCAGGACTCCTGCACACCAGGCCGACACTCTACCACTGAGCCAACTGGCCTGGGCCTTGAGGGACAGTATTTTAAGAGTGAGGCACAACCCTTTCCCCAAAGTGTTCAGTTTAATTATTTTCTGCATGTTTGTTTGTTCCGGACTGTCCTAACTGTAATGTCAGGTTATCTGAAATTATAGTTTCATATATGCTGAGGAAGAATTCACTTAATATGCACCATTCTTATGGTTGCTCTTTATTGTATATTGCAGCGGTTCTCAACCTGTGGGTCGCGACCCTGGCGGGGGTCAAACGAACAAACCTTCCGATGGCTTCAGGCGATCCCTGTGTTTTGGTCGTTCGACCCCCGCCGGGGTCGCGACCCACAGGTTGAGAACCGCTGGTATATTGGAATCACTTTTTACACACCCTCATAGTTTTACATATTATTATGAAAACCTAGGCCAATTATACAACGGTTAATAAATATTTGTTTTACACTGGTCTTTTCATGAACACAGTTATTAAATAGTGCTGGGCTTTATTTTCTGAAGATCTATGAGCAAAATTTTGGTCACTGTGTAAAATACACAGGAATAGCCTTTTGTTTTCAGCATTATTTGGGGCCTTTATAGAAATTTTTTTCTCTGTATACTTTAGGGTTTACCTTTAGGAGTACCAAAACTTTGCATATGTGCAAGTTGTGTGATATGTGAGTGAGTGTCTTTGTGTTTGTGTTACAATACTATAAAATACTCTTGAGGTCTCCAGTTATATATAAAGCCATATTCCTCCCACTAAATAACACTCATATGCTTTACTTTATATGGTTTTCTGTTTATTTCTTATCTTTTGTCTGTCATCTATTGAGAATGTCAATATATAGCAGTCTCCCCCGTTTATGATCGATTGCCTCTAAATTTTTGTAGGGTTAGAAAGCAAAGAACTGTGTTAAATAAACTTGTTAGTAAGATAAGAACAAGTTTGACAGGTTCTAAGGAAATGCACAAAGATCTCTGTTTTGTTTTATACATTTAAAATTTTCTTTATTTATGGATTTTAGAGAGAAAGAAAGGGAGAAAGAAGGTGAGTGGGCAGAAGACAGGAAAATTGCTCTGTTCCTGTAACCTGTCCTGACTGGGGATCGAACCAGCAACCTCTGTGCTTGGGGAGGAGGCACTCTGATCACCAAGCTATCTGACCAGGGCAACAGCCTTCTCTTTTATGAGCAGAATACATGTTTGTTTTTTTCTTACATATAGTTATTATATTTCAACTGTCTCCTGACACCCCATATTTTCTGGGTTCTCTCCATCTTTGTTATGTAGATTTACAAAATTCTGAGCTTTTATGATAGCTGGGTCATTGCCATACATATCTTGAAAATTATCATCAATCAGTTTTACCAGTGCTTATCCAGGTGTTGACGTATCTGTGTTGCTTCAGAGTTTCTTTAATATCCCAAAGGAAAAACACATGACTAAATTGTTGGTTTTTCTCTCAAATCTTGTATTGAGTTACAGAAAATGGAAAAAACTTGAGATCGTCTGTGAAATGGTTTTAAGTCCTTTTTTCACGATAACTTTCTAGCATTTGATTATATAGGCCTCTTTGCTCCTATGATAGATGGTTGCTCCATAGATAGTACTGTATAATTAACCTTTCTCCCCGGACTCCTCTTAACTTCCAAGACGACTTGATCTTTGTGTTGATTTTATCGTCCCGCTGACAGTGGGCTGAGCTGGGGAATTTCCTTTGGAGTTAGAATAATAATTTCAGCCTCTTTGGAATTATGTGAGTCCTGAGAGGGGGCAGATAATCATAGCAGCGCACATGTAGGCATTCGTCTTCTATCTTTCGCTCTCTGTGGAAATTGTCCTCAGAAAGAAATGCTGAAATAACATATAAACAAATTATTAATAAGAAAGGCTAGTTATGAGGTTTAGACTCTGGGAATGTATGCATGTTTGAGAAAAAGCTAGTGACACCTTCTGGGTCTGCTTTTCCTAGAAAGGTTACTTGATTACCTGACCTGTGTTTTTCTGATTTTGAGATTTCAAGTGTTTTCTTTTTTTTTTTGTATTTTCCGAAGCTGGAAACAGGAGGCAGTCAGACAGACTCCCGCATGCGCCCGACTGGGATCCACCTGGCATGCCCACCAGGGGGCGATGCTCTGCCCATCTGGGGCGTCGCTCTGTTGCCATCAGAGCCATTCTAGCGCCTGAGGCAGAGGCCACAGAGCCATCCTCAGCGCCCGGGCAAACTTTGCTCCAATGGAGCCTTGGCTGCGGGAGGGGAAGAGAGAGACAGAGAGGAAGGAGAGGGGGAGGGGTAGAGAAGCAGATGGGAGCTTCTCCTGTGTGCTCTGGCCAGGAATCGAACCTGGAACTCCTGCACGCCAGGCCGATGCTCTACCACTGAGCCAACCGACCAGGGCCTCAAGTGTTTTCTGGAGATCTAAGACTCCTGTACTGATGGGCAAAGCGAGAACGTTATCCTGAACCTCTATTTTAAAAATCTCTATCTCATAGGAAAAAATGTGGCAAGTCATTTATACTTAATTGGTTTGTCACTGGGATCGCAAATATCTGCCTAATGTGTTAATGGCCATGGGCATTTAGGAATTTTACTGTCATTTTGGGTATACTGTCTGTTGAAATAAACTGTTAACCCAGTGATTGTGAAATAAGTCTCCCTGAAGTCCTATCTTCTCTTATTATATGTTGTGTTTAAAAAAATTACTATAATTAAAGACATAAGTAAATAAAAGCACATTGCTATAAAAAACTCTTTTGGGTAGTTTTTGTTTTGTTTTTAATGTATCTGAAATTTTGTGCCAATAATATGGTGCTTATATAGATGTTTTTATGATGGAGAATTGAATATATCTTATTTTGGCTTTATGTTGAAAGTGAAACAATGAATTAGAAAACAGATTTTAAAGGTAATAATAGTATATTAGTGAAAGAGCCTAGAGATTAGTAGAAGAAGTCAGGAAGCCAATTATAGAAAGAGGAAAAATAATGCATACCATAACTTGTGTTAGGCAATGTGTGCTTCTGAACCTCCGAATTTCAATTAAATATGTCAAAGTAGAGTTCATTTTCCCTTCTGTTGGGAGAGCGAATAATTTGCCTACCCATCTGCCTTCCTACCTTTCTTAATTTTCTCTCTTTCTTTTACTTTTATCTTGCCTAACTCCAAAAAGGATTTGGGATCTATATAATATGTTTTAAAAAATAAAATACATAAGGAGGCAAGGACATAAAGGAAGGGAAATTGGATAAAGTAAATACCCTTAGTACACGCACTCAAGCTCTATCAAGTTTCTAGAAGAGGAATAGGCTCTGAGCTTGCTGGGAGCAAGTCTGTTTTCTGTTATGAGATTAGTCTTCCTTCAGCCTAGATCTGATCAAGTCACTGCTGTGTTTAAGAAGTGTCGATGGCTTTCCATGGCCTCTACCAGGGGTTCACAAGGACCCTGCCCCCTGTTCAGGTCTGTGTTCCTTTCTCTTCTGCATGAACCCTGCCCCCCTGTTCTGGTCACACCTGGTCACCACCTGTTGCTGTGTGCCTTCCCCTGCCCTGCTCTCCTGCCTTTCTCACTATTGGGAGCTTCATTGTCCCACTTTGCACCATTCCTCCCTCCTCTACACACTACTCTCCCCTCCCTCCTGGTTCTTGAGAAATGTCTTTACTTATCCTAGAGACTTGATTTCAAGTCCATTCTCCTGTGAAGCCTTCCTGGGGGACCCTGGGCTTCTCCGGCATCTGGTACTTCTGTTGATTACAGAACTTATCCCTTCGTGCTGGGAGTTGTCTTAGTAATAGACTAAGCGTTTTGAGAGCAAGGGACATCTTTCTAAGATTTTTTTTTTCTCTTGGTCTAAAGTAAAGCAGTGCTATTTATTTTACTCACAGTTGCTCGCTTAGTTAAGTAATACACTGCCTAGCACATAAAAGGAGCCACAGCAGTGAGGGGAAAAAGGACAGTTTGTGAGGAGGCTGATAGTGGTGCTATCATTGGAGGGTGGGGAGGCGGTTGACAATATCTGAGCAAAACCAAGCTGCTCCATCTCTGGGAAATCATGTCCCTTCCGCATTGTTTTTTTCTCATTTACTCATTTGTTGACTTTCTGTTCTTTTCACTTCTTTGGAATGACGGTTTTGAGATGTTCTTTTATTTCTATTTAGTGCTACCCACTAAAGTGTTTTCTCCTCTCTTTCTAGGGAGGCTTGCCGATTCCTTGAACAATTAACATTGCAATCGGGCGGTTATTGTTTACAAGATTTGTGGCCGCATACTGAGCTCCCTAAATGTGGAGAAGCCTCTAAATTTGGAAGTGCTTTAGCTAGCACAGTGGTGTGGAAAGCAGCCTCACCAGTCTCTTTCCTTTTAGTAACTTGGACCTCTCCTTGTTCTAACACTTATAAGCTCCCTCCCTCTCCATAAAAATTACACACTGTAGTTAAGAATAGAGGAAAGAGTAAAAGGATTTTGAATAGTGGTTAAGCAAAAAATTGTTTTAAGTTAGTTTAGAATTCATTAATCCTTTAAACTTTAAGCATTAATACATTTTTGCATACTGTATTATTAAGTTACTTTTTATATATAATGTTTCTGAGGGCCTTCAATAAAATATATATATAAACAGCTGGTTTAACATTTATGACTTTTCTATATATGTATGTTTTCAATTCTTATTTACATAATTTTATTAACCAATATCACTCTAATAGATTTAATACATTTTTTTTCTTTTTGGATCCTTCATAGTACCTAGTTTATTGTGTTGTATGCCGTTACTTATTCAAACTATCTGCTACAGATGGACATATGGTTTATTCCTAATCTTTAGCTATTGCAAATCATATCAACAAATAATATTATATAGTCATAAGACACTTAATGACAGGCATGCAAATGTGTCTGAGACGATTTTGTGGTTGTATGAACATCATCAAGCATACTTACACAAACCTAGATGGTAAAGCCTACTGCACACCAAGATTGTAGGATATTGGCTACTGCTGCTAGGCTGCAAACCTGTCTATATATATTACTATACCAAACGACACAACATTAAACCAAGCACAAGAAAATGATGCAATCAAGAGGCGCAGCAAACACAAGATGAGTGAGGCTGCTGTCAATATAACATGGCATACTGTTTTACTACAGACATATTTTAAAGAAAAATTTTTCTAAGTAGAAAAATTACACTGTAACAAAAATGATAAAATGTATAGTGTACTAAATAGATAAATCATTATCGACTGTTATGAACTGCGCACTGTTATATGTAGCATACTTGTACATGAGTCAGTGCAGTGGTTTATCTCTACCAGCATCACCACAAACACCTGAGTAATGCATTGCCCTACAGTGTAACCACAGCTACAGTGTCACTAGGCAACAAGGGTTTTGTAACTCCATTGTGATTTTATGGGACCACCATTATATATGCATTCTGTTGTTGACTGAAATGTCATTAGTGCCACATGATTCTATATAAGCTATTTTGTCACTTTTGCCAATCTGTCTTTGGGATAGATTTCTAGAAGTGGAATAGCGTGGTTCAAAGTTTGATATAGGCCCTGGCCGGTTGGCTCAGCGGTAGAGCATCGGCCTAGCGTGCGGAGGACCCGGGTTCGATTCCCGGCCAGGGCACACAGGAGAAGCGCCCATTTGCTTCTCCACCCCTCCGCCGCGCCTTCCTCTCTGTCTCTCTCTTCCCCTCCCGCAGCCGAGGCTCCATTGGAGCAGAGATGGCCCGGGCGCTGGGGATGGCTCTGTGGCCTCTGCCTCAGGCGCTAGAGTGGCTCTGGTCGCAACATGGCGACGCCCAGGATGGGCAGAGCATCGCCCCCTGGTGGGCAGAGCGTCGCCCCTGGTGGGCGTGCCGGGTGGATCCCGGTCGGGCGCATGCGGGAGTCTGTCTGACTGTCTCTCCCTGTTTCCAGCTTCAGAAAAATGCAAAAAAAAAAAAAAAAAAAAAAAAAAAAAAAAAGTTTGATATAATTTGACTAAATACTGCAAAGTCCCTTCTGTAAGATTTGTAACACTTTGTGTTCATATTAGTAATGTATGACAGTGACTCTTTCACTTCATGCTCACCGTGAAACTTTTGTTTTATTTTTTTTAATCTGAGAGGTAAGATATGTCAGTGGTTTTCATTTATTTTTCTCTTTTTATGAATGAATTTAAACATTCTTCCATTTATTTAATGGATATCTGTGTAATTTTATGTAAATTATTCATGTCATTTGCATTTTTACATTCAGTTGCTGGGTTATAGTTCCTTCTTATTCTAGAAGCTTTTGCCACTTTAGAGATGTATTTCCTTGGGATATAAATTGTGAATTCCTAGTTTTCCGTTTGTCTTTATATGTTCTTTCTCTTTCATGTTTTAATGTTTATTTAATCAAATATATTATTTCCTTTTTATTCTTACCAATTTTGAATCATGATTAGGAAGGTTTTATTATGTTAATTATATGTATATAATAATATATTATTATCCAGGAATAAAATAATTCATCCATGCTTTCTTCTAGTACTTGTATAACTTCACTTTCTTATATTTATATATCCAATTCATTGGAAATTTATCTTCTTATATAATGTAAAATATGAGCCCAATTCTGTTTTTTGTGTGTGAATGGAAATCTGTTTCTCCTAATATTGAAAATATTAACCTCACTAATATTCTATATGAACTTTTCAATATTTATCAAATTCACTTTGGTCTATGTCTGAAATTTTCCCTCTTTCATTTGTCCACATGTTCATTCCCAATTTTATTTATAAAAGCATTGTCATATGTATAATTATTAATATTACAGCTCAATTTTTTACAAATCTCTTAGCTATATATCTTTGTTTATTTCTTAATTTTTATTTTTTATGACATCCATTCTAACAGGGGTGAGATAATACATAGTACCTCATTGTGATCTTTATTTCAATTTTCCTGATGACTAGTGATTTTGAGCACATTTTTATGTACCTGTTCGCCATGTGCAAGGTGTACTTTGTAAAACGTCTATTCAGGTTTTGCCCATTTTTAAATCAGATTTTCTTTCTTGCTACATAGTTATATGGTTCTTTTTATATATGAATATTAACCCCTATTAAGATATGTTGCTTGAAATTTTTTTTATTTTGTTGTTTCCTTTTCTATGCAGCTTTTAAGTTTAAATCATAAGGAAATAGGAAAGCTGAATAAACATATAATTAGTATGAAGATTTAAACAGTAATCAAAAATCTAGCAAGAAAGAAAATCTCAGAACCAAATGTCTTCACTGGTGAATTCTACCAAAAATCAAAAGAAGAATAGACTCAATCCTTTTCAGTCTCTTCCAAAAAAAATTGAAGAGGAAAGTATACTTCCAAACTTTTTTTTATTCAATTAAATTTGTTGGGTTGACATTGGTTAATAAGCTCATATAGGTTTCAAGTGTACAGCTCTATGATATGAGGAAAAAATAATGAACTTAGAAGTACTTTAATATAATAGTTGAAGTCTTCAGAAAGATTAAATTAGGACCTTAAACTTTCTGTGTGTTTCATTAAAGATGGCTTTACTATTTGCAGTTTAATATTTGATAGACAAAGTGATCTCTCACCTTACATATCTAGGCCACTGAGGTTCTTCTCCTATCTGCCCAGAAAGTTCATTTCTCTAAAGATCGTGGGAAGAACAGATGTGGAACAGGCAAGCCCTGCTTGTCCTTTACCCAGAGCTCTCTGGGGAAGCCCTTTGGGGAGGCTCTTGTTTGTCACACACATAACAAGTATGTCTTTACCCTGAATGATGCAATGGTCCAGCCTCCTGTGGGGTAACATCCACTGACAACACTATAACCCATTAGTTTGATCGCAAACTCCCTGAATCTGTAGGGATTTGCCCCAAGTCTAAATGAGTGACTAAATCTTACAGTACGAGATAAACCTGAAGTCTTTGGGGAACAGGGATTGTTAAGGTTAGATTGTTTATTTTGCTTGTTGTAACTGTAGGAGTGTTAAGGAAATGTTTACATCCTGTTGTGGTTGTATGTTCTTAACCAATACATGAGGTGAAGAACTTTGATCTTTTGCTTCTGCCTCCCTTATAGTCCTATTATTCTTTATCCCCTGCCATATGAAAAAAGTCTGCACACTCATGACATCTAAATACACCCGTATCTCTTGCTTTGAGCACTTTGTTACCTTATCTAGTTAAGATAAATTATACAAATGCATATTTGGAATTATTAGTAAAAGCCCACGAATTTAAATATAAGCTCTGGAAACAAGTGTTACCTGTCATCTGTTATTCACTAAATCTTCCTTTGTCCCAGTTTCCTTATTTGGAAAATAGGTCATGAATTTGTTGTATTGGTACATAAAAGGTATAATTGTTAAAAAAAAAAAAAGGCAGTAAAGGATCTAGTGTTCATTTAGAATTTTTACACACAAGTTTGTGTTTCTTTCTCCACTGTAACCTGTAACTATCCTTTTGTGAATGTCACTGTAAACTCTGATGTCTGTAGGCCCTACGACAGTGATGGTAAAGACTATCAACTCTAGGTTTCCAGTTCTGTCTCTGTCCCAGATTTGCTCACTTTTTTTTTTTTTTTTTTTTTTTTTTTTTTTTACAGAGGCAGAGATAGACAGGGACAGACAGGAGCGGAGAGAGATGAGAAGCATCAATCATCAGTTTCTCGTTGCACGTTGCGACTTCTTAGTTGTTCATTGATTGCTTTCTCACATGTGCCTTGACCGCGGGCCTTCAGCAGACCGAGTAACCCCCTGCTGGAGCCAGCGACCTTGGGTCTAAGCTGGTGAGCTCTTTGCTCAAACCAGATGAGCCCGCGCTCAAGCTGGCGACCTTGGGGTCTCGAACCTGGGTCCTTCCTCATCCCAGTCTGACGCTCTATCCACTGCGCCACCACCTGTTCAGGCAGATTTGCTCACTTTTGAGCAAATGAAATCATCCCATTCCTCTTTGATATTATATTCCAGCCCTCAACTTTACCCCACCCACAATGATCAGTGACTTTCTAGCTTTTCTTCACCTTTTTGGGGTTCTTTGTTCACTGTTTTCCATGCCAGCATTTCTTGTGAGCACACCCCTTCCTCCCTTGCTCTCTGGGCATTTGCTGTTGTACATTAATTACATACAGTTGAATGAAAATATTGGCCATGAGTATCTTTCTAAACCTTATACTAGCAACATGGTTTTGTCATTTTTTTAAATGAAATTTTTTTTGTCATATCAGGTAACATATCAGGTGAGTGTAAGAGATTTATTGTTTTTTGCTCTGTCTATCCCATGTTCATAAAAGGTCTATTTGGTACCCAGGTTCAGATCAGAGCATTTGGAGAACTCTGTGGGTTTTATCGTCTGTAGCAGGCAGCTGAGTAACATGGAAAGAGAAAGAGAGCCAGGAAGAGTCAGGACATCTCTGATCAGAAAGCCAGCTCTGCCCTGACTACCTCGGGGCTTTGGAAAAGGTACTTCACCTCTCTGGATATCAGTTTTCCATCTTGCATTCATTTCCTGTGGCTGCTGTCACAAATTACCACAAACTTGGTGGCTTAAAATGACAGAAACTTATTCTCTCACAGTTCTGGAAGCCAGGAGTCCAAAATCCGGGACAGAAATCTAGGTGTTAGCAGGGTGCTGCTCCTTCCGGAGGCTCCAGAGCACAGTCTGTTCCTTACCTCTTCCAGCTCCTGGTGGCTGCCAGCATTCTGTGGCTTGTGGCCGCATCGCTCCACTCTGCCTCCATGGTTGTCCTCTTCTGTGTTGTCACCTCTCCCTCTGCCTCCCTGTTATAAGGATACATGTGACTACATTTAGGGCTCACCTGAGTAATACAGAATTATCTCTCCATCTCAAGATCTTTAATCACATCAACAAAGTCCCCCTCCTTTTTTTTTGCCATAGCATCTACAGGTTCCAAGGATGTAGGTATCTTTGTAAGAGATAGCATTATTCAGGCTACCAAACAGCCAAAATAATTCCTGAAGTCCAGCTGGCTCATAATTTCTATTCATGCATTTGCTCATTCATTTGCCCATTCACCAAACTTTTATTTCATGCCTGCTGTGCTAAGTATTATGAATAACACACTGACCATGCCTTTAATAAGTTCATTAAGTTGTGGATAATATATGTGTACCATATAGAGTAAATGCAGAGATCGAGGTAAGAGAGATAATGATTCAGACTGTAAGATTCTTTGTATGTCTCCTTTTGCATAATTCTAGAGCATAGACCCCCATCATTCCTCAGTGCTTGTAAATTATTTCAGTACCTGTAGGGTTTATGTGCAGCGTGTAGACCAGAAAGTGTTTTACAGGGGGAAAAACATAATCAAAATAATGTGTTTAGTATAAAGTAAAACATAGATGTTGACCCTCAAGGAATTTATCATTTTATACAATTCTTATCAACCCTGACTGCCCATCCACATAAAGAGCAGAGCTTAAACAAATATCTATGCCCTCTCCCCACCCAATGTTGCGCTTGGTCCTAGATGGAACCAAGGGCTCTATTTTTTCTCCCAAGCTCATCAGGAGGTTCTTACCTGCTGCTACCATTGAGCACAGAGAATCTCTGAAACAGGAGAAGCTACCTGTTGGTCAAATAAGTTTGTAAATAAGATATATAGGTTTGCTCGCTTATAGTTTGCATTGGGTGTGGGGACAGGCTGTAAGCAGGCAGGGTTGTTATAGCCTAAGGCTTAGTTTTAAGACTAAGCTTTCCCCACACCCTTGACTGTTGCATGATAGGGGGTGGTGCACTCTTATGAGGAATTTCATCATGCCTCAGATAAATGACTTTGTATCAGAGACTTCTTTGTTTGTATATTGGATTAAAGGTTTTGATTTCTACCCTATAAAATGGGGCAGACTGGGAGCTTGCTCTCTCTCTGTTCCTGAGATTAGCATTAGAGAGAAGAGCAGAGAAAGGCCAAGTGGAGGAAAAGAGAAGCAGCTAAGATGGTGGAATGCTGAAGGAGAAGCCAGTTTGTGCAGAGAGAGGGAGATGGGGAACAGAGATGAATGAGACTGGTGAGGTACAAACCTTTGATTGTAGGAAACTCGGATAAGTCAGTGGCTTTGGGAGCCCTGAGTGGGAAAGGGAAGTGTTTTTCCACTGTGTGTATTTCTTGCCTGTCAGGTTCAAGCTAGAATTAAAGCTAACGGCCTACCAGTTCTTGGCTTCGTTGTTACATTACCGTCTGTCCAAATCAAATGTGAATCTGCAAGGGCCAGGCAGCTGTGATGGTGGCCGTGGCTACTGGCTTTACATTACCTATACCCAGGGAAACATACAGGCAGTCCTTGGGTTATATGACACAGTTCCGTTCCTGTGACGGTGATGTAACCCGAATTTTGGTGTAAATTGAAACACACCCTTCCTAGCCTAAGTCACTTATCTATCCTAACACAGTTGTAAAGTCATAGTCTATATTAGAACATAAAAGCACAGCTAAGTCACAGAAAAAGGAAAAGGACATAAATATACTGTACGTGTATTCTTCTGCCACACGCAACCAAACTGGTTTGCCTACTTATCCTGGAAGTCCGACGCTAACGATGTAAGCTGAAACACTCATGTCTCAATTTTTAAAGTTTTTATGGGAGCGAGCATTGTAAACTTGAAATGTCGTATGTCGAGAATGTTGTAACCTATGGACCACCTGTACACACGTATTGATAAAAGTGCAAGACAAAACTCCATAGTTTCATTAAGATATGTGGAAACAAAATAATTTGGATGCCCTGAGGATGATTAGCTCATTCCTGGCTCAAGGGAATTTGGAGGAGGAAGTATTTGAAATGTCCTTGATGGCTGGATAGAGCGTCAAAGGGCAGCAGGGGAAGTTGGTGGGAGGAGAATGCACGGAGGTGAGGAGATGGTTGTCCCAGTGGAGCCCAAGCTCCATGTTGATCAGGCGTCCCCGATTCGACTTCCCCGTTGCAGTGGGACTCTCCTGCTTATCAGCAGGGCTGGCAGCCTCTTCGAGACTACTCTTGAGGTGGCTATGAGGATGCTACTGTTAATTGCCACTGGAGGAAAGACACGATTGACACACAAGTTAGTTGCAATAATCACACAGGCAATTTATTACTCACAAATCCTTTTGGCATGCCTGGGTACAGCTTAAGGGGGCCCCGTCGGCGTGCTCCTCTCGGCTGACTTTGGTCAGAGCTCAGAGCGGTGTGGAGACAGTCCACATCAACGTCGGAGTCTGGGCGACTACTGCAGCAGGGGGCCCTCAGCTTTAGTACCTTTTCTGGCCAACGCCTTCAAACAGGTGTCAATCTACAGGATTATCACCTCAAACCTCCTTTTTGGGAGTTCCTCGCAGGGAATCTCCTCTATGTCAATCTACTGAAATGTTTACATTAAACCACTTTTTAAGATGTTCTTATTTTTATTAATTTACAAAGTTAATGTAAATAACACCAAGCCACTTCTTATCTATGTATAATTTCACACACATACTAACTGGGCTCTGCTTGTAAGTCAGAGTCTGTTTATCACATTACAGAGTTATGGCACTAAGCCACTATATTAATTTCTATCCAAATGGCATAACTTTATTTAATTTTAATAATTATTTTTAATATATTTTATTTTTCTATATTTAATTACTATAACCTTATATTACTACAACAGTGGGGAAAGGACGAGGGCGGGGCTGGAGACAGGGGCTAAGCATAATTCTCTCCAAAACCCAGAGGAGTCTGAGAAATCTAAATTTAAGCTTGGTCTTCTAGGGCATTTTGAACGTATATTTTTCCAAGGTAGGAGGCTGGAACATATTTTAAGTAACACTTGATAGTTTGATTTATACTTTCTAAAAATGTAGAAACATGAAAAACTGCCTCTATTTGTAGTCTTGCAGTAGGTCCTGTAAATGTCGGGAGGAGGTTTTTATCAAGAGAAATAAAAACAAAGAGGAACATTTTCTTTAAAATGTTTCAGAAGAAGAATAGCAAAGATATGGTGACTTACTAGAGGAAAGACAAATGCAGTGGGAAGTAACAAAGGTAATTTTGAGTTCAGGAATGATGCTCGAGTTAGCGAGAGTGCGGGATATTGACAGAAAAGATAGCTAACGTTTGCTGAGTTCGTCCCACAAGCCAGGGGCTTTCCTACTGTGTTTTCTTTAGCTCATGGAATTCTTTTCATAACTCCTGAGGTAGATGCAATTCTTGTTCCTATTATACTGCTAGGGAAATTGAGAGAGATTAAGTATCTTGCTCTAGCAAGGTCTCACAGTAAATTGAGTGGAACGTCTGGGACTCTGCTTTAGTTACCTGGATTATCTAGAATGTGTATTGTTAAACCATCCTTCTGCCAGTTATTAGGAAGCTAGCTTGACAGCGAAGGTGATGAAGTTCAAACCAAAGATAGAAGTTTACTTAATCAACAAATGACAATAAACAAACAGGTCTTTCTATCCTGAATTTTTCTACTATGCTTAAGGTTCTTCTTAATAATTTCAGTGGCTCAAAGGAGGCAAATCTAAACACTTTCTTAACTTATGTTAATTGTATTTGGGTACCTGTTTCAGTTTTAAGTCCTGGGATGGCTTGTTGGATTCCATTTATCTGCCTTACTCCATGTGGAAAGCGTTACTCCTAGAGAGGTTATGCTAGTGCAAGAGATTGGCAGAGTAGTTCAATATTTTTGTCATTTTAAAGAAAATAACCTAAATGGTGAGGTGTCTTGGCTGTTGAGTGTCTTTCTCCTCCCACTCCTCCAGAGTACCTGAAACTTTATTTCATTCCAATATTATCACAGCGTAGGCATAAAAAGGCACTATTAAATAATCCAGAGAAATAAAATGATTGCTTTTGGAATATGTTATATTCTTTTTTTGTTTCCTGTTAGTATAATCAGATCAAATGTCCTAGACTTGCCTTGTTCTTTTAACCTCCATTGTTGCACAATCCAAAGCCAGCATTTTTTTTAGAAGGATTTCAGCATCGAATAAAAAGGATTTCAAAAAAGCTACATGGTTATGTCAAATATTTTAATGTTATAATGCTGTGTTTCTTGTGTTGGTTTTCTTAGACTCAGATTTTTATCATTGATTTATAATTTGAAATATTACAAAATTAACATCACACCTAAACTCTGCAGAGCTCTAATCTTTATCCCACGTGACCTGTTTTTTCCTAGCACTGTAATCAAGTACTGTGTATAATGTGATCTTCTTGCAAATCTCATCCCACCTAACTTAGAAAAGTTAATATAACAGAACTCTCACAAAAGTGTGGGAATGGAATCAAAGGAAATCAAACTATCATATTTTAAAGGTCAAGATTGGCTTTCAGAGTAAGCTATTTTATGGTTGGAAGTAAAACAACTTTCTTTACAAATAGCAGTCAACAAGGCAAAAACAAATCCATCATTCCGTTGTTTGAAAGACATTGGGTAAGTCATTGATTCTCAATGTGGGCTATGCATTAACATCATCTGTAGAGTTGAAACAGAAACAAAACCAAACCTGGATCATGATCCCCAAGATCAATGATTCGACTTATTTGGACTTCCGTGGGGCCTAAGCACGGGCCTTCATTAAACCTCCAAAGTGATTATGATATACATCCAATGTTGAGTTCCACTATAAAAAAAACCAGCAGGACAGTATAAGAGAGCAGGAGACAGTAAATATAGAATTCTTACCAGTTAGAAAAAAAAAAACTTTCTAAAAAAGAAAATATTGTCTAATTAGTTATGAAAACTAAACTCTTAGTTCTATTTTGAAAGGAGACAAATTAATTTAAATTTAGAAATTGTCACAAGGACGTGTGAGAGTACATATTTATGTATTTAAAAAGCCCTTTTCTGCGTGTTCCTAAACTTACTTATTTTCTTATGTTTGAGATGATTGACTATCAACTGTGGGTCTAGACCCCCACATCCATTATTCCAATTTACAAACTGAAAAATGTACATTAATTTACAAACGAAGAAGTTAAAATCATTTGAGTGAATGTGACACTTGCAATCAATGAAAAATTCAGTGATTATCTTGGGAGTGTTTCTCCATAGAGAAAGCATGGTTACTATTACAAAGTGATGTTTGGTCACTTTTTGCAAATTATTGTGATCATTTTGGGCCTGGGTTACTTTCCCTCTAAGATGGGATATCCCACATTATTGAAAAGCAATGGCCATGTATTGAGTGTTCATTATATTTCAAGTTCTTATTGTGCCAATTGCTTTATATCATAGAATCATAGTGAAGAACCTTATGGAATAAGTGCTGTTATCTAAAATCCCCATTTTGAAGATGAAAGACCTGTCTCAAAGACATATAACATGCCCAAGGTCATGCATCTAGTTAGGGATGGGCCACGCTATGCATTCAGGTAGTTAGACGCCACGAGTAGTACAAGGTAACTGCGGTCACCTAATATGAAGAGGAATTTTTCTGTTTCACCAATAATTAAGATCAGAAAAATTAAAGCTTGTGCCTTCTTTATAGGAAATCTTTCCAAAAGACGATCCTGATATTGCTCATGAGAACAGCAGATTTGTTTCTGTTGGAGCTACAAGGGTCAAGTGAACAACTTTCTCTGGCACTGGACTCATGGGCGGATAGGTGCTCTCTGGTGCTGGTTGGATTTCGAGAAAAGGGCAGTATCTTAGCACCGCGGAAACCCACAAGACTCCGCCCACCCCTTCGCTTCCGATTGGAGGAGGGAAAGGATAGGGTGGGAGGGAGCATAGAAGAGAGCTCCTCTGGCATAACAGGAATGGGCTTGAGAAGCCTGGGTAGTGGGAAGCTCAGAGTCCTTGTGGTCAAAAGACCTCAATTAAATTCTCGGCTCTAACACTCAGGCCCTAAAAGTCACTCAACTTTTCTGAATCTCTGTTTTCTCATCTTTCAAATAGAAATGATAATTATGGTAATTGAGTTCCTTAACTCAAAGGGTTGAAGATCAAATGAGATAATATACTGTCAAAACTCTAAAGCATAATGTGTTTTTAAAACTGTTCATGTTAATAAAGTGGATTTTTGTTTTCTAGCTGGAAGCTCTTATTTCTTTAACGTGAAGAATAAAAATCAAACCAGTAAAACTCAAGAAAACATTGGCTCAGTAAGACTGTATTTAGCATGTCCTCACCAAAACACTTAAAACTTACACTTCATTCAAGTGTTCAAAACCCTGAGGCATTTAAGCCTAAGTGTACCAGTTGCTGTCTACTGGGCAAATCCCGTGACCCCTCCTCATTCTTCGATAGAATTATTGATATAATAGCAATAGTAATTCATTCACAAAAGTGTATACTGAGTACCTACTATGTGTCTGGAATGATTTTAAGTCATTGAAAGTAAAAATGAAAGTAAAAATCGGTATAAATGAAATTGATCAAATGTCATTTTAATCTCATTTAATCTTCTCGGCAATCTTGCAAATACGTTTTACCAGCATTATTTATAAATGAGAATACTAAGGTTCAGAGAGTTCAAGTGACCTGTCCAGGAATAAAACTTTTTTTCTGTCCCAGCAAATGATCTTTCTTTTGACCACTCATTTTATTAATCCATTTACTCACACTTCACCCGGTCTGTATTTTTTCGACCTTCTTTCTGTGAACATCACAGATTATCTTCTTAGCCACCTGTGCTTAAAACAACGGTGCCATTTTTTTTTTTTCTGTATTTTTCTGAAGCCGGAAACGGGGAGAGACAGTCAGACAGACTCCCGCATGCGCCTGACCGGGATCCACCCGGCACGCCCACCAGGGGGCGATGCTCTGCCCACCAGGGGGCGATGCTCTGCCCCTCCGGGGCGTCGCTCTGTTGCGACCAGAGCCACTCTAGCACCTGGGGCAGAGGCCGAGGAGCCATCCCCAGCGCCCAGGCCATCTTTGCTCCAGTGGAGCCTCCGCTGCGGGAGGGGAAGAGAGAGACAGAGAGGAAGGAGAGGGGGAGGGGTGGAGAAGCAGATGGGCGCCTCTCCTGTGTGCCCTGGCCGGGAATCGAACCCGAAACTTCTGCACGCCAGGCCGACGCTCTACCACTGAGCCAACCGGCCAGGGCCTAATGGTGCCATTTTTGAAACGCTTCCTTGGCCCCTTTGCACGTGAGGTTGGCTTGAATCTTGATTTCCTCTGTCTTCCATATTTGTTGCCAACCTTGCACACTCACTACTTCTGTGACAACTATGGCAGTAGGCTCCTAGCCAGTCTTTGTGTTTTTAGCCTCTACTCCCCTCAGGCTAATTTTATCATGCTGCCTAGTGACACCTACTACAGCAGTGGTCCCTAACCTTTTTGGGGCCACGGACCGGTTTAATGTCAGAAAATATTTTCACAGACCGGCCTTTAGGGTGGGATGGATAAATGTATCACATGACCAAGACAAGCGTCAAGAGTGAGTCTTAGATGGATGTAACAGAGGGAATCTGGTCATTTTAAAAAATAAAACATCGTTCAGATTTAAATATAAATAAAACGGAAATAATGTAAGTTATTTATTCTTTCTCTGCGGACCGGTACCAAATGGCCCACGGACTGGTACCGGTTTGTGACCCGGGGGTTGGGGACCACTGTACTAAAGCACAAATCTAATGATTTCTTGTTTTCCAAAGTCTTCCATGGTTTGCCATGGCCTACAAAATGTCCCAATGCTCATGAGACAGTCCTAGCATCCAGGGTCTAGCTGAACCACATTGCCAGACTTCTCCTCCATCGGTGCATGCGCTCCCAGGCATGGTTTCGTGTTTTCTTCAGGCTTGTCTGTTAGGAGTCACGTGGGCTTATTAATACTGCATACAAGTTCCTAGGCCCCACTTGAGCCTGCTGAGTCAGAACCCTCGGGGCCTCGTGGGACATGGGACAACCTAGCGGTCTCTGTTCCGGCCCAGAGCACAAGCATGGGTGTGATTGCTGCGGACTTCTCCTGCCACTGTCTGTTGAGGAAATCAGCCAGCATCCCCTGACGGTAGGACACTTAGTCACACTTGAGTTCCCCTGGCTGCCCTTTCGCACACATCACTGAGGTGTAAACCAAGTACTGAATATCCAGATGCATTAAGTAAAGCAAATTCTTGAAGGTGATTTTCTCACATTTGTGTGAGCATGAGATATTTTTATGCGTGTGTATGCAATACGTGAAGGAGTTTAACTTGTAAATAAGTGTTTAGCTAGCACATGAATTGTCCCATTTCCAAATTATATATAGAGGGATGTATATAATTGTAAGTATTAAATATGTGTAGAAATGACTATAGGCATATGTATTTATGTGTATGAATATATGGCTTGTCTTTCCCCGCAATGATATGAACTGGCTTATAAAAAGATCCCTGATAATATAAAAGACATTAACAGTAAGATTATGAAACAAGAAAAATAATGACCAGAGTGTAAGATGAAAAAAAGGCATTTTTTTTTCCTGTAGAACTTTCTACATTCTCATTGAAATGTAGTATAAATAATATACTACAAAGAAATAAAGATCATTGCTTCTCATTTTAGCCTTCTGAATTTGCACCACTAACAAGCAAAATTACCCAGTTTTAAAAATCTCTTGTATTATCACCTACATATTATACATATTTTTTTATTCTCAGTAATTTCTATTTTCCCAACATTCCTTTTAAGTATAGTACTTTTATGAACCCCAAATTTAAACAATTGTATGTAAAGCAGTAGCATGTAACTGTTCTTTTTTTTTCTGAAAACAAAACATCTAGACCCTTTGGCTATTGTACAGATTGGGCTTAGAAGTAAATATAGATAAGTGGTTAATTGGAAGGTGAGAAAATAATTTTGAAAACCCTAAGTAAAATGAGATAGTTAATTACACATTTCGGACTGTGACCAATTAGTGTGACTACTAGTTCATTCTTCCCTGCATCCATGCTACCATCTACCCATTCACCCGTAGTGTTTATTAAGTATCTGCTATGCTAAGGGCCAGGTACTACGCTAAGTGCCAGAATAGGTGTATACCCATAAAACGTTGCTATAGTCTTGATATTCACGGAGTAACAGAGCTGAAGCAGATGAGTGTGTTATGTGTCACTATCCTCGGTTGATTTGTTTCAGCATTAAAATAATTTTTTAAGTATTGATTTACTATTTCAAATAGGGATGCATCTTTATTCTCCTGTTACTTGACTTATGAAATAGTTTATGAGAATTATAGTCATCCTATATTTTTGGCCATGCAATCAGCGGCTCTCCTGTCTTACTGGGTAGAATGTTCTCCTTTCCAGGAGGGACAGGTAATGTGCTTTGAATTAGTTCCCTGACCTGTTTTTATTGTACCAGCATTTGGGCCTTAGTTATCTCTCTTACAGAGAGAGCTTATATGTGTGCTGTGTGTTTGCACCTGGCTCCTGGAGCTACTCTCTTTCTTGGGAGGGAGAGTGATGCTCTGCACATCCTAGAAGAGGCAGTGAGGGAGGCTGTTGTTGCCCTTGGTTACAGCTCTCCTGTTCTAGTAGAAAGAGGCTAGGCGCCTGACCTGTGGTGGCGCAGTGGATAAAGCGTCGACCTGGAAATGCTGAGGTCACCGGTTCAAAACCCTGGGCTTGCCTGGTCAAGGCACATATGGGAGTTGATGCTTCCAGCTCCTCCCCCCTTCTCTGTCTCTGTCTCTCCTCTCTCTCTCTCTTTCTCTCTGTCTCTCCCTCTCCTCTCTAAAATGAATAAATTAAAAAAAAAAAACCCAGTTCACAGTTGTACACCCATTAAAAAATTATATATAAAAAGAAAGAGGCTGGGCTTTGAAGCTAAGTAGATACATGTTTAAATCTTCCTCACTTTCTCACTTTTTGTGTCTTGGACAGATGATCATTTCTGAGCCTCAGTTTTCTCACATGTAAAGTGTGGAGAATATTGTCTATGTTATGGATTTTACTCACTGTCAAAACTTAACTTCCCTATAGTCAATAATATTGTGATAACTATGAATAGTGCCAGGTGGGTCCTGGAAATATTGGGGGACCACTTTGCAAAGTGTCTGATTGTCTAACCACTGTGTTATACACCTGAAACAAATACAAAATAATAGTGAAAATCAATACAAAATGTAATGAAAAGGTGAAAAATAAAAATAATTTAATGCTTGAAAAAACTTCCTTTTTCTTTCCACTATTAATAACTATTTGTTTAATGTAATTGAATGATAATGTTTTTGAAATTACATGTATCAAGCTAATATGATTAATTTTTTTACCTGTTGGGTTTCTGTTATGGGTTGAATGCTTGTGTAACCACAAAATTTGTATGTTGAAATCCTAGCCACCAAGGTGATAATATTTAAAGGTAGGGGTCCTTGAGGGATGATTGGGTTTTATATTCAGTCATAAGGGTAGCATCCTCATGATGGGATTGGTGCCTTTACAAGAAGAGGAAGAGAGCGATCTGTCTCACGTGAGCATGTACCCTAGACAGACCATGTGAGCACACAGCAAGAAGGTAGCCACCTGCAAACCAGGAAGACGGTTCTCACCAGACACTAAATTCATAAGCACCTTGATCTTGGACTTCTCAGCTTCTAGAACTGTGAGAAATATTCTTCTGTTGTTTAAATCACTCAGTTTATAGTATTTCATTATAATAGCTTGAGCTAACAGTTCCCTTTCTAAATTCCTCCTAACTCCATAAGATAAGAGCTATAATTGCATCTTTGTTTAGGATTCGTGGTATGCAGTTTACTACCTAGTACATAGGATTCAATAAATAGCTATTGAACAGATTTAGGGTGTAGAATGACCAATGAGTCCCCATGTCCTTATCGCAACAGCCTCCATTAATCACTTTCCACCACTCATACATGGAAACCCATCATGATTTAGACAAATAGGCTAACATAAAAACCTACAATTTGATCAAAAGGCTCATTGGGAAAAAGTGTGATATAGTTTCCACCATGAAGTGTTGGGTATGACACAGAATGGCTTTTAAGTTCTAACTCTGCCATATATTAGCTGTGAAGAAAAGTTATTAAATTTGACCAACTCCATTTATTCATCAGATAATCTCGGCAAACCTGTTGTTAGCATTACGTGACATCATCAAATAAAAAGATGTGAAGGTTTTCTGAGTAGTTTTATCACTCTGCCCCATCATTTAAATATGTTTACACTGTGTCTCCAGTGCTGAAAGAATTATTTGAGAGTCACCCAGAGAACGTTCCTTTGAATATCATTCTTTGTTTCAACGACGACGTTTCCTTGTGGCAGGAAGCGATAAAAACACACAGTACAGACAGCTAGTGACCGAAAAGGAAGTTAATGGTGTTTGTTTTTCCTCCAGAATTAGTAGTTCAAAAATTAAAAAATAAAAATGTGTCGTGCCAAGTTTGGGAAGCACACAGAATGCTTTGATTACAGAATCACAATAGATCTAAATTTTTCGGCATCCGTGTTTCTTTCATATTTATGAATTGAAATACTTTTTAAAATTGAGGGTGTATGTTTTGTTTTATCACCTGTAATGATGCAGATACCCAAATGCCATTAAACACATGTGGAATTCATGTCTTCTTTATCCTGTAGACTTAGAAACGAAGAGAAGGTGTAGAGTAAAGCATCTTGAAATTGTTGACAAACACAAAGGATACTGTTAGAGTTCCATGTGAAAATTGCAATGCCTTTGAGGAGACCATGACTTAGGTGGTTTTTAACCTCTAATGTGAAGAAGTAAATGAAATAAACAAGGCCTTTCCCCAGGTACGTACTGAAAACCCCCCAGTTGTGATTGGGAAGTATTGTTTGATTCAGATGTAGCTCTTTTTCCCCTAGAGATTCCTACACCTCCGCAAATTTGGGGCATTACGAGAGATCGTGGAAACAGAATGGATTAGGTGGGGGGTGGTTGCCAGAAGGCAGCCAGTTAGGAACTCTGCGAAAGTGACAATAGATGCTACTTGAGAACGTTAGAGTATTTTATTGCAGGGACCACATTTTATGGTTTGGAAGGCAGAATGCCTCTATTTAGAAATCTCTCCTTTTTAATTAAAGTCAAGTTCATGTGGTGTTGGTGTACCAGTGCTACATGAATATTATGTTGACTTTTGCTTAGTTAAGTGCCTGATAGTTTACAAAGATTCAAATGGACTTGGTTGTAGGCAAAAGGGAGCTCCTTTGATAGATGTTTAACTTTTTAAAGCAATATTCCTTGTGCTCACTTCTGTTGTCAGGTTGTACCAGGTCATGCGCCCTGGGAAAGTAATTTTCAGGCCTGTTGAGTGGAGAGGATCATGGGTAGAAGGAAGAAGGGAAGGCAAAGTTGTCAAAGAGGTTATATCATTTCACTCAGGAATTATTTTTGGAAACGTCATTGAGGGACTAGTATTTGGGAGCAGTGCATATTGTTAGGTTGCTTCTAAGTAAAGTCATGTTTTAGTTTGTTTTTTTTTTAATGAACTGAAATGAAGTCATCTAGTTCATTGTTTTCCAAACTGCATGTCATAAACTATTAGTTACCCATAAGATCAATTTAGTAGGGGGAAGTTAAACAATAGAATAGAAAAAAAAAAACACATCATCACACCACATACCAGAGTCCACACACATGGTAAAATTAAGTATTAACATGTGAAACTGATGTCTGAGTTTTAGATAGATAAGCAAGTTTCTATAGCTGTATAAATATAGTGCATTTACTATGAAAGGTATTTCATATGTGGGTAGAAATTGAAGAGGCTTGGAAGCCACCAGTGGAGTCCTAACCGCCTCTTCTGATGAGGAAATGGAAAAGGCTGACTCCCGGGTTATCTGGGTGGGTCTCGCTGAGATGGCTTATCTCTGGGCAGCTCTTTCTCCTGTTAGGAGCTTCGTTTCAGTTACCTATGCATCTTCTACTTCCCCCCTGCCCCCACCATGCTGTACACTTTTTATGTTTTAGTCACCAGGGATTGGGGCAAAGATGGTGATTCTGGCGAATCGAACCTTCACTAGCTCTGAACACCGTGCTGGGTGGGTGGGTGGTGCCTGTGATACCAAGAGGAAAAGAACAGAACTTTCACAGTTCTCTCTGCAGATAAAGCAGAGTATTTTCCATCAGTGAAGTCAGGTGGAAAGCTGGAACCATAATCAATTTCATCAATAGATACAGGTAATCTTGATTAGCTTCTACTAGTTGTTTCAGGTCAGTGAACAAATATTTACTCAGCGCCTGCTTTGTGCCAGGTCTCTGGCCAGCTACTGACTTCCTTCTGTATGGGGAATGAATGCGTAGGTAATTAAAGTGAACCCTCACTTGACTTGAGAGATATCCCAGAGGATTTACCGAAGCACGAGGTGTTAGGGATTGTCTGTCAAAGGTAAGAGAGAGGTAGCTCCATGACAATTTGGAACTCTGTTCTATGCTTTATCTAGAAATGTTCCTGATATCTCAAACTTGGGCTTTCCCTGCTTAGAAAGTGCTGCAATGCTCAAGATCATATAGAATGTTTTCCTTTTTCATGGCTTTCATAACACATTGATTTTTATGGGACTTTCTCCGCATCTCTGTTTGTATGGTGTCAGTTCTGTACTAAGAGCTGATGGAGATTTTTAATTTGTCTCTGACAACCTGAGAATCCAGGCAGCAGGACCAAGGGGGCTCAGTGTCTGGATGCCACGTGGGGTCTTGTCCTTCCCACATTGTTTCTGCTTCTTGTTTGCCTTTCTGTGTGGCAGTTCCTGAAGGTGGTGTCTGTTTTCTGTCTCTCCTTTTGCTTTTAAAGTCTTTGTGAAAAGTGTATTATTCTCTTCAGTTCTGTTATTAGATGACTGTTGGCCACTCAAGTCATTGCCTGAGGCAGTCACAGCATCAGGAAGCAGTCCCCAGATGGCACCATGAGCCTGCTTTTTCCTGATGGCTGTCAGCTTAGAGAGGGGACACCCTCTAGGTTCAAGTCAGTGGAGGGAGATGTGTACAGAGAGACTGACCTTGATGGTGGGTAGAAAAAGATTTTTTTTTTTAAATGTTATATTTCAGTTACAGTTTACATTCAGTATTATTTTGTATTCATTTCAGGTATACAGCTTAGTGGTTAGATAATTATGTATTTTACAGAGTATCCCCCCATATTTACAGCACCCACCTGACATGATACATAGTTATTACACTAGGACTGACTGCATTCTCTATGCTGTGCTTACATCCATGTGACTATTTCATAACTACCAATTTGTACTTAAAAACCCTCAATCTTTTTAACCTTTGCTAATTTGAAAGATTCAACATAATAGCTTAGCATATTTTACTTGAGTTCTTAATGATTAGTGGTTTTGAACATTTTTTCCATATATTTATTGGATTTTATTTCTGTTTTGAATTTCTGTTTGTGCCCTTTGCCCATATTTCTTTTGGTCGTCTCCATTTTGTTATTGTTCTGCAAGCAATTTTTGTATATTCTGAAATTATTTTTTTAATTTGGTAAAATCTATCTAACATCAAGTTTATCATTTTAACACTTTTTGAGTATATACTTTAATGGCATTAAATACATTCACGTAATTGTGTAAGTATCACATATCTCTCTCCAGAACATTTTTCATCATTCTAAAGTGGGGAGAAAAACAAATCAAATCAATAACAACAAAAAACATGGTTAGATGCCAGGAAGTAGAAAACAGTTCTCAACTATATATCTTCTTTCCCCATGTATAAAACGTACCCTTATCTAAAAATTGTGGGGTCTCAAAATTGTTTTTTTTACACATTTTTTTCCCCTGGTATTCTTGGCATTATTAGGGGGAAGAAAAGGGTTGACTTCAGAGTTCACAATCTTATATAATAGTTGTAGATTTTTTCTTTAATACTTGCATTTCTCACTTTTTCACGCTATTTTTTTCCTCCAAATTTCAGGCCCCCAAATTAAGGTGCGTCTTCTATATGGGGAAATACGGTATGTGTTGTGTAGACCCGAGGACGTCTTTTATTTTGCCAAAAGGAGTGCTACCCTTTTCTTCTTTCATACAACATGAGAAAAACTTCTTGAAGGAGAAAATCTCCTTAAGTGTTTCTCTGGACCCTAGTCTTCCTTGATTGTGGCTACTTCACTTTAAAAGATGGATTTATACATTAAATAAACAGGCAAAAAGCTGTTTTCACATAATCATCTCACTGAGCAAGTTCTATTTTGTTGAGTCTTTATAGTTTCTCCACTTTTTATTTAATCTTCTGGTGTTTGATGTTTTCCTTGCTTGCAAATGCGGCATTTCCAGCTGTGCATGGAAATTAATTTTCTATTTGAATAGACAATTCCCGGAAACTATCTATTAAGGTTATAGGAGGCAAAGAGAATGTTGTTTTACACATTTTTTTCCCCCTGGTATTCTTGGCATTATTAGGGGGAGGAAAAGGGTTGACTTCAGAGTTCACAACTGGCGATTTATTTTCTGTTTTAAACTAATATTATTTAAGTAAAATAAACTTTGCCGCTGATGACAAATGTGGTTAATAATTGAATGTTTGTGGCACTGAGAACTTCTTCATTTAACAAAACAATTCTGAATGGATCGTCCATGAGCCCTGAAACCTTTTTTTGGACAGGAGGCCCCTTTTTTAGGACAACAGCGTATCTGACTGATGCTGCAGGACTTCAGACTGAGGTTCACAGGCTCCTACCGAAAGCCTAGGGCCAGGCGTGCTTTATAAATGAGAATGTCTCATGTTTGAAAAAGGCAGTCTTGAGCATATGCCCTGTGTTACGTATCAAGTCACCTTTAATGGGATCTGAGACAGCTCTAGTGTAAGGCAGGGAATAGAAAAATTAATATTGCAGCAGTGGAATTCACTGATATTAATACTAAGTGAGGGAAAGAATAAATAGCCCCATGTCTTTTTAGGCCAGTTTTTGTTACCAGGTGAGCTGAGATTTGTCACCAAATTGTTTATGAAAAATCTTTGTTCTTTATGATCAGGAATAAGAGGCAAACAAAAATTGAACTATGCTGTAGGGACTTCCAGCTTTCTGGGTTAGAAGTGGCTTGGTCGCGTGCTCCATCCATGCCTGCATCTCCTCAACCCCATGCAGGTTGTGACTTAGCATTCTCAGTATTGCAGACATCTTTGCTTCTGCAGCTCTGTGCCGATTACTCTGTGGTTCTTCTGCTGAATCAAATCTCTTGTTTTTCTGCCATCTCATGGTTGAGTTCTGATCCTTTCTATCCAGTATGCTTGCCGTTGTGGTGAATGTCTCATATGTTTCTACAGCTCTGGTGTAAGGCAGAGAATATATGAATAGAAATTAATATGTATAATATACATATATTCTTTATTGCTTCTTTCTGTATGTATTATTCTTCATCGTCTCTATTCCCTTTACACTGTTATTCGCAGTACTTGAAATGTCTTTTCCTCTCCTCCTCCTCCTGTTAAGTTTAACCCTGACCACCTTGTTCTATTAGGGCTAATTTAGTTTCTCCCTTTGTTATAGGGCCCGTCTTCCCTTAGAGCTTTGTTATAGCATGCATTTCATTGCTGCATGATTTGAATAATGATCTATCTTATCGCAACATAAGGTTCTTGAAAGTAGTGCCTCATTGGATACCCATTGCCTTACACAGCCCACGATAAGTGGAAAGTTAGCATATGGAAGTA
The DNA here is from genome assembly GCF_036850995.1 of Saccopteryx leptura. Classification (NCBI taxonomy): domain Eukaryota; kingdom Metazoa; phylum Chordata; class Mammalia; order Chiroptera; family Emballonuridae; genus Saccopteryx; species Saccopteryx leptura. The sequence continues at coordinate 20,781,389 of NC_089514.1, read as the reverse complement.
ATAGGGTGAGATTGGAAACCAGGGAAGAGGGATGTGCAGTAGAAATAAATTAGAGAACAAGACAGTGGTTTAGAGAAACAGTGGTTTTGTTTAGAGTAAACGTACATGAGAGTTAGAAAATGAAAAGATTTGTGTTGTTTGGGAATGAGGAAAAATTCTGAAAAGATTTAAAGGTAGAGGCAGACGTTGACAGGTAGGTGGGATTGGAGTAGGCAAAGAAAAGTGCACAGTGCTTTCCAGAGAAGGGGGTATGTTGAGGAGAAAAGGGGGGTTGATGAGTGAAGAAGGCAGTTAAGCTACGGCCGGTTATAATGTATTAGGAGAGGGATGGAAGAAATAGGTCAGCGGGCCAAGGAGGGCTGGGTTATGTAGAACAACCTGTTATAGGAAGAAGAATTGTCTCTGTTTAGAATCAGATGGTATAGTGAGTTGAGGAATAGGACATAAATGATATGATAAAAAACGTTTCTGAAATGAAATGTGTTCACAGCACACCCAGTGATACCTAAACTAGGATGAGGGTGGGGGTCGGTATACATCCTGTCGCTGAAAATCAGTCAGAGGTAATAAGGGTCTCAACCGAGGTCATGATGTGGGAATGAGAATGGGAAAGAACGTGAAACTTTTGAAAAGTAAAACCATAGTGTGATGGTTTACGTTTTGTGTGTCCGTTTGGGCTCCCAAGTGCTGGGATATTTGGTCAGGAATCATTTCTGTGCATGGGTTTTGGATGAGATTAACACTTGAGTTGTAGCCAGAGGAAACACATTGAGTCCCATACTGTAGGCGGGCCTCATCGAATCAGTGGAAGGGCCTGCCTAGAACCGAACACTGACCTCCCCCCAAATGTAGGATAAGGCCCGATAGCCTTGGAGGTGGGACATTGTTCCTGGCTGGTTCTACAGAAGCGTGCTGGCCTTCAGACTCAAACTGGGACACCAGCTCTTCAGGGTTTGGACTTGCCAGTCCCTTGTACAGCCTGAGCCAACTCCTTATAAGAAGTTTCCGCTCCTCTGGAGAACCTCAGCTAATGCATGTGGCGTTTGGAGACAGACTAGACATGAGAGTCGTAAATAGGGGAGGAGTTAAAGATGACGTAAAATTCGGGACTGAGAAGCCCTGGAGAATAACGGTGCTAGTCCCAGGACTAAGGAAGTTGAAATAGGTAGTCAGATTTGCAGGAGAATATATTGCTTTTGGCTTTGTTGACACTCAAGGGATATTGGAGATTCATGTGAAATAATTTTTTTTTTTTCATTTTTCTGAAGCTGGAAACAGGGAGAGACAGTCAGACTCCCGCATGCGCCCGACCGAGATCCACCCGGCACGCCCACCAGGGGGCAAAGCTCTGCCCACCAGGGGGCGATGCTCTGCCCCTCCGGGGCGTCGCCATGTTGTGACCAGAGCCACTCTAGCGCCTGAGGCAGAGGCCACAGAGCCATCCCCAGCGCCCGGGCCATCTTTGCTCCAATGGAGCCTTGGCTGCGGGAGGGGAAGAGAGAGACAGAGAGGAAGGAGGGGGGGGTGGAGAAGCAAATGGGCGCTTCTCCTATGTGCCCTGGCCGGGAATCGAACCCGGGTCCTCCGCACGCTAGGCCGACGTTCTACCGCTGAACCAACCGGCCAGGGCCACGTGAAATAATTTTAAGCAGCTGTAGGAAGGTGGATAGTCTGTGTGGGTTAGGCTGGGCGTGGCATGTTGGAACTGCCTGTAAGCAGGTGAACAGAAGTCTCAGGACAGAACAAAGTCCACAGGGGAGTGAGAGAGAGTGAAAATTTGAGGCTCTCAAGCAGGCATGATGGGGCTAGAGGAGAACGATGAGTCAGTATACAGAAAGTAGTTGGTGACAGAGCTCACTGATGGCATGGCTTTGTCTGTCTTCTGCACTGGAATGAATGCTCCAAAGGGCAGCAATTTTCCCAGCCGTTCCCTCAGCTTTCAGTGTTGTGGGCTAGAGACTCAAGATCTCTCAGAGTTGCCTTTTCCTTTATTTTTCACTTTAAATGAAAACTGAAGCAGGAGTCAGGGTTCCTTTTAGCATTTAAGTAGGTATGTAAGAATCAGGTTTGACATTTTAACTCCTAGGACTTTGATTTCCTTTCCAAAAATATACAAGTTGGATGCACAATTTTTTAAGTTTCCTCACAGCTGAAAACTACTGGGAGAAATATCTGTATGTCAGAAAATGGTTCTAAGCTGTGAAAGTGGCCTTGGGTAGGTACTGAAAGTACATTGAAATTTAAAGCAAATCTTCCTCACCTCTTTTTTTTGAGGATTTTTTAATGAATTGAATATTAATCGAAATACTGTAATATATCAAGTAAACAAGCTTTTTCGTAACTTTGTCTAAAAGCAGCTTTGGCCAAAATATTTCTTTCTGAATATTAAAAGTGTGATTTAAGTACAGAGGGCCTAACCCTACTTTATATACCTTTAAATTAATATAGCTGTTAAGAAAAAAAGAAATCAGAAAACAAACAAAAAACTCTACAAGCAGTATTTTTTCCCCTTAAATTCCAACCCTAGAAAGAATTTTTGGTTCTTGATGTCTTCTAACTGAAAATCGTATAGAACCAAGCTATGACATTTTTTAGAAGGAGGACTCATTGGTTAAAAATGATTCCATGTGTTTACTTTATAAATACTTTATTCAAAATTATACTGTACCTCCTTATGTTTCTAAATCTGTATTTACATCATACAATTTCACAATGCCCATTTTAAATTTACTTCAGAAAATAGGTTTTGTTTTGAAAAGCACATTTTTCTAAGACATATCTAATATCAGTTTTGGACATTTGATTAATGCATGATGTTTAAATTGCAGACTTCAACTTGATAGTTGCTGTATAGTCACAAGGATGTAAGGTATAGTGTAGGGAGTATGGTCAATATTGTAATAACCATGTACAGTACCAGGTAGGTACTTGAAATATTGTGGGGGCCACTTTATAAAGTATATGATTATCTAACCGCTATGCTGCCCACCTTAAACTAATACAGACCATATTGAATAGAAACTGTAATTAAAAAATTAAATTTAGAATAAAAAAATAAACTGTAATCTGTATACCCTTTAACAATTTTTTTTCTGACTGTACAACTTGAAATATGGTGAATATCTAAAGATAGTTTGGAAAAAAAAATGACTGCTCTATTTTAAAAATGTACAACATGTATATTTGATATATTTGATGCAGAAATTATTCAGAAGTTGGGGAATAGTTGTTATAAACTTTAATCCAAAGGCATTAAAGTACTAGCATTAAACTCTAACATTTTACAGTGAAATAAGAAAATCAGAAAAAGCTAAGAACTATATGATTTCACACATAGGTGGGATATAAAACTGAGACTCATGGACAGAGATAAAACTGAAGTGGTTATGGGGGCAGGGCAGGGGGGAGGAGAGTAAAGGAGGACAAATATATAGTGACAGAAAATGAGTTGACTTTTGGTGACGGGTACACAATGCATTTACAGTTCAAATGCTTTGGAGATGTTTACCTGAAACCTGTGTACTCTTCCTGATCAATGTCACCCCATTAAATTTAGTTTCTAAATAAAAAAAATCCAACATTTAAAGAAATGAAATGGAACTTATTGTGCCCCCAGGATACGCCCTGTGTTAGATATTATTTATCATTCTAACTGTCTGCTTTCTTACTTTCTGGCATGCAAGACCACTCTGTGGTCATTCTTGCTCAGTGACCATCCACAGTGTGTACTTTCCATCTGGAAACAATCTTCTGCCTTGAGCTCACGAAGTGCTGATGTTGCTTTTTGTGTCATTCAGTGTCTTCTTGTGTTTGCTTTGGGGTTCCCTAATTGAGAATGATTAACAGTTAAGAATTCTCTCTGGGAATAAACAGTGTCACAACAGTGATCAGAGATGTACGTACTTTCTTGGATCAATTTCTCTATGTACAGAGTAAAATCTAGAAATATTATTTATTTCTTACAGTGATACCTTAAATTATTTATTTATATTTCCCACCGACCTCAGATGTGTGAATTTCTTGTGAAGGCAAATAATTTATCCTTGAATTCTTTTTTATTTTTGTGTGTATTTATAGACAAGTCATTTAGCCATTCGTGTTGGTCAGGTGACATCTTCGTTCTGTTTGTATCGTGTGTAGGGCACAAGGATCTGCTTTCACTATTTGCTTTGCAATCAGATACAGAAGAGATTTAAAAATAAGATCTGCATATACAGGAACATAAAAAAAGCATTAGTAAAACTTTTGTGACAGCTTTCCTCCATTAATAAGTCACACTAATGACTGTTTTGCTTCTTAGTAATTTTCCATTGGTAGCATTTTATACCTGGATACACAAATGTAATGCAATTGAACAAGAAGACAATTTTCTGTCTGGTGGAAGTAATGCACTTATCTCACTGAAACAATTGACTTGTTTAAAAATACACCAAAGTCCTGGTTCTGCTCAGACTGTGGTTACCTGTTATTCGTAAAAAATTTCCAGGAAAAATTAAGACCCTCTGATGTAATGGGATCAGCAGATGAATCCACTGGTTGTGAATGATAAATTTCCATGCAAAATTCCCTTCTAATACAAATTTCTTCTTGGAACCATTTTGGGTTTGAGAGCTTTTGTCAATAGTCTCTGGGTTTTGGCAGGATCGCTGGAAAAGTGCATTCAGACGTTGTATCTTCTAGTGAAAGCTTCATGTTGATTTGTGGCTTCTGTCAGTGGAACGTTTCAGCACTTTCTGGCCTGGCTCAAATGTTTCTTGGCCTTTTCTGAGGACTTTGGCTCATCCCATCTATACGATCACATTGGATTCTGGTTAAACCCTGAATGCCATAATTCATCTGCAAGCTAATTTGGGATTTTATTGGGTTTTGTAAAGAGCTAACACCATTGTGCAATTAGAGATTCAATATTTTAAAAATAATTCCAAGGACATAATCTACTTTAAAAATAATACAAGGAGAGACAACTTTCCTTTAGCTCAGAGGTTATTCTTCTTGTAGCCCAGGGGTCGGGAACCTATGGCTTGCGAGCCAGATGTGGCTCTTTTGATGGCTGCATCTGTCTCGCAGACAAACCTTTAATAAAAAAAATAATATTAAAAATATAAAACATTCTCATGTATTACAATCCATTCATTTTTCTACCGCTCATGTTCATTGTTGCGGGTGGCTGGAGCCAATCACAGCTGTCCTCTGGGACAACATCAAATTTTTATTGGATAATGCATAACGTACATGGGTCGTTGTGAGGTCAGGAAGTAAACTTCCTTCCTTTTAATCAAGTAGTCAGCTAGCTAATTGCAGAAACCCTTTTGATGAAGAAGATGGCTAAAAGAAAAAAAGATGAGGAGTATCGTACTTTTCAGCAGGAATGGACAGAGAATTCACCTTTGTGGAGAGAGCAGGTTCTGCAGTGTGTCTAATATGCAATGATAAAATTGCGTTGATGAAACAGTCAAATATAAAGCGGCACTTTGACACACACCATACTACATTTGCATCGAAATATCCAGTGGGGGACAGCAGGAAGAAAGCATGTCAAGAGCTACTGTGCAGAGTGCAAGCTAGTCAGTAGCAACTCCGTGTTTGGACCCAACAAGGTGACTGGAATTTGGCTAGCTTTGCTGGTGCTTTAGCAGTTGTGAGAAACGGAAAGCCATTCACAGATGGGGAGTATGCCAAAACATTCATGCTTGATATTGCCAATGAACTTTTGGATGACTTTTCGGATAAAGACAAGATAATCAAACGAATAAAAGACACGCTTCTGTCGGCAAGAACTGTTCACGATCGTACCATCGTGATGGCAAATCAAATTGAGGCAACACAAGTGAAGGACATAAAAGCAGCACCATTCTTTTCTCGTGCTTTGGATGAGTCAACAGATGTAAGCCATTTATCCCAGTTCAGCGTGATTGCAAGGTATGCTGTCAGTGACACACTACATGAGGAAAGTCTTGCTGTTTTGCCTATGAAAGAGACAACAAGAGGTGAGAATTTATTCAAGTCTTTCGCTGAGTTCGCTAAAGAAAAGAATCTATGGATGGATAAATTTATTTCGGTGTGTACTGATGGTGCTCCATGCATGATGGGGAAAAACAGAGGATTTGTAGCACTTCTTCGTGAACATGAAAAGAGACCCATCCTAAGTTTTCACTGCATCTTACATCAGGAGGCTCTTTGTGCTCAGATGTGTGGTGAGCAGCTTGGTGAGGTGATGTCGCTGGTTATTTGGGTGGTCAACTTTATTGTTGCCTAAGCTTTAAATGACCGCCAGTTTAAAACACTGCTGGATGAAGTTGGGAATAATTATGCTGGTCTGCTTCTGCACAGCAATGTGCGTTGGTTGTCAAGAGGGAAGGTGCTCAGCTGTTTCACGGCTTGTCTGAGCAAAATTCAGATTTTTCTTAAAATGAAAAACGTCGAGCATCCTGAGGTAGCTAACACTGAGTGGCTCCTGAAATTCTGCTATCTCGTGGACATGACTGAACATCTGAACCAGCTCAATGTGAACATGCAAGGCATAGGAAATACAGTCTTATCCCTTCAACAAGCAGTGTTGCATTTGAAAACAAGCTGGAACTCTTCATCGCCAACATTGAAACAGGTCATTTACTACACTTTGAAAAACTGGGAGAGTTTAAAGATGCACGCACAGCAAGTGACCCTGCTCAACATCTTGATCTCCAGCAGCTAGCGGGCTTCACATCTAATCTCCTGCAGTCATTCAAAGCGCACTTTGGAGAATTTCGTGAGCTCACTTGTCTTTTTAAGTTCATCACCATCCACACGAGTGTGCAGTGGACAGCGCCAACCTGAGTTACATCCCCAGTGTCTCCATCAGAGATTTTGAGCTACAAGCTGCTGACCTAAAGGCCTCAGACATGTGAGTGAATAAGTTCAAGTCACTGAATGAAGATTTGGAAAGACTTGCATGACAGCAAGCAGAGTTGGCGAGCAAACACAAGTGGGGAGAAATGAAAAAACTTCAACCCGCAGACCAGCTGATTATCAAAACTTGGAATGCGCTTCCCGTCACATACTGTGGCGTGTGAGTATTGCTGAACTGACAATGTTTGGCTCTACGTATACATGTGAGCAGTCTTTCTCACATCTAAATGTTAAGACCAACCTACGATCACATTTAATGGATGGAAGTCTCAACGCCTGCATGAAGCTTAACCTCACCATGTATCAAACAGACTACAAAGTCATCAGCAAAACCGTGCAGCACCAGAAGTCGCATTAATGGTAAGAAGTATGGTACTTTATTCATCATTGGTTAGCATAACAACGTATTAAAAAGAATTCAGAGACTTATTGTACTTTAAAAGTGTTGGTCTTACATAAAATGCACACATTTACTGTATTTAGTGTTAAACATATTGTATGGTTCTCACGGAATTACATTTTAAAATACGTGGCATTCATGGCTCTCTCAGCCAAAAAGGTTCCCGACCCCTGTTGTAGCTGATCTTTACACAGAGGTTAATGTTCTATTTTAATTCCCTATTATAATTTTAACCTCCTCAGCAGTTTCGAAAGCTACTGCCGGTCAACAGCTTTTTTTTTTTTCTTTTTCCTTATTGAAGAGAGATTGCTCTGGCTCTTGGCTGACTTCAGTCTTGTAATGTGGGACTGATCTGGGTTTTCATTTTTGACTTGAAATGTGCTGCCAAAGCTAGTTCATTCTAGTTAAACATCACAGAGTGTTGGTGCCTGCAGGTGCTCTCCCGATGGTTTGCTTCAGTCCTCTCATTATACATAGAAGAAGACCGGGTCCAGTTCCTCAGGTGACCTGGAAATCTATTGCACTGTAGGGCTGGAAATCATGACCACCTTGCAAGAGAGCTGATCTATAAGCTCTCAGGATTGCTTAAAGATCTCCACCCATTCCTGTCTCGGATTTTGTATATTTAGGTAGTTTCCTTAATCCCTTTTAAATCTAGTGTTCATACTTCATATTCATGTGGAAAAGCAGCCATAATTTTTGCTGTAGACTTGGTTGCAATTCCAGAGCTCTATGTGCTACTCCATTCTCCTCATGCCTTAGCTGAAAATAAGGAAATGCAGGAAATAAAAAGGGTCAACACAACTGCTTTATTACAAATGATGTTTGGGGTTAGAACACCTCATAGTGGACTCAAAGCTGAACCTGGCTTCCTGTACCTTCCCAAACTCCCCATTTCAACTTAGCCATTGTTTAAAAAAACCTTCATGACCCCAAGCTCTCTTTCAGAGAATGGGTTTATTGAGCCAAGTGCTGGCCAGAGAAGGACCAGGTCCTGGGACATGCAGTCTGAACCATCCACAGCAGGACTGGATGGAGATCGCGGCAGGTCCACCATCCTGGAGATGACAAGCTCTTTTATATGTTATGTTTTAAAGAAAGATTGTGCCCTATCTCCCCATGTATAACACGGACCCTGCTCTGAAAAATTTGGGGTCTAAAAACTGGGTGTGTCTCATACAGTGGTTGTGGCATTTCAAATGCTATAGTTGGAACTGAGGACAAGGCAGTGTATGAAGACGGTGTTTCATCATCAGATATAGATGAGGACAAGCTGTTTATGGTGATGAGGAGTTGTATGAATTTCATGAAGAATAAAACTTGAGTTCAATAACTTTATGTAATACATTTTTTTCCCCAAATTTCGGGCCTGAAAATTAAGGACTGTCATGGGGAAATACGGTAATCTGTCTTGTAAGAATTTAGATGGACTACAGATAAGGTGGGGGCAGGAAAACTGAAGTGAAGCCCATTCTATGGCAAGAGCGCATTCCATAAGAAAGAAATATTTTCTATCTTTGATTAGTCACAGGCAATAATCTTGGAAGTTCATGGACATTCAGGATCTGGTGGACACTACAGAAGTTGTTTCAAAGCTCCAACTTCCATTCAGAAATGTGAGCAGTGTATTGTTCATTGGCTCACAGCGTCACACTGGTTAACTACTCTTGTTTCTTCTCCCACTCTCTAGCCCTCTATAATTTAATTTAGGATATCTCAGATTTTTCTCTTAGACCCAGTTGTAAACGGAGAAGTGTGGAGCTGTAGATTTCCACCCAACTTCCATGCAGGGTGACCCTCAGAGAGGACTGTCAGACCAGTGCTTCTGAGACCACAGGGCTGCCGTCCAGGGTTCTGACCAGAGCCTGGCCCCACACACAGGAAGCTGTTTCTTCCAAGTAGCTCACCTTTTGGTGAGTATCTTTGTCTTTTTTTCTTTTTTTTCTTGCTTGCCCCACATGCACTGTGACACCAAGGTAATTTACATCGCCCTCCCCTTGAACGGTGAGTAATTTTCTCATGATTCTCCTGAGTGGAGTAAAAGGAAGAAGGATAGTACAGTCAGCTTAGGCAGCTGATCGTTTACAGTTGAGGAAAATGAATGAGAATTAAGCAGCTGGTAATGAGATAACACCTTGGACATATGCTTAGACTGCTTCTCAGTGATGAGAAATGACTCACTTCTCCACTTGGCCACCACCAGGCCCTCTTTTTCTGACACTTTTAAGAAGAGAAAGCAGGGGAAGACTTTTGCTTCTTTCTTCGCCCTCTGTTTAAACTCCACACCCCTGCCAGCACCCACCATTATATTATAATAAATATATTCCCAGCTATGTCCAGGCACAGTCAAATGATCTTTTGTTTGTTTTGCTTTTATTTCCCTCTGGACCACCGCGATGAACGAAGTAAATTTCTGGTGTCAGAACTCTTTTGGAATTTTTAATTGATTTTTAGTTTTGTGTAGGTAGAATTTTACTAGATTTTACTACTTCATTTCTTTCCCAGATATTTTGAAATGAGTATCTTATTTCTTTACCTTCTACATTTAAAGTCCTTAAAATAGTTACAGCCCAGAAAACATTTAATGGTGTTTTTTTTATCAAGGGATATTTTTTCCTTCAGATTTATTTTTGCCCTGTGGAGCCTGTTGTACCCCTGTGAAGACACTTGTACTTAATTCAGAGGTAAATTAAAAGTCATTTATATTTGAAGTTTCTGGGTACGCATGCCTTCTCTCCCCACCCTTATTCTTATGCTCACTTGGCTTTTGCTAGTAAGTTCAAGCCATTTAGATTAAAAAAAAATGCCATATAGCTGATGAGTTGATTTAAGATTTTATATTTCGAGATACTAAGATTTAAGATGTTCCGATACCATTCTTGAAATCAAAATCATCATCCTTAGGATGAATTGTTTCCGAAGACGTGGTTTAGCTGATGTCTCTTCAGTCATCATCACGTTTTTGCTTAGAGGGCGTGTCAGGTATCTGTCACAGTAGAAACTGTAAGAGATGGCACACAGCAAATAGCACAGAAGTAGGCACAGTCCATAGCATTTGGAACCTAGGCTGTAACAGGGGTCGTCAAACTTTTTATAAAACACACACACACACGTGTGCTGGTCAACCTGGTCCCTACCATGCATCCAAAGGGCGCGATTGGCCCACCATGAAAGCTGGAACGCCCACTAGTGGGCGATAGGAGGTAACTGGAGACCCTGGGCTCCAGAGCCACGTACCTTGGTTGGAGCTCCGTTCCAACCCTGACTTTCATAATCTCTTTCAGTTTACTCATTTGTATAATGGGCAGAGTAATTAGTGTTATATACCATAAAAAGTTCTTTTGAGGAACTAAGTAAAGTAACACACGTAAAGAACTTTAGAACAGTATCTGAAACATCCTATATGCTTCCTTAATATTAGGTGTTAAACAGTCTTCACATTTCTATTTGGGTTAATGGATTAAGGGTCATCTGTCTATTCAAGCATTTTTCTCAATGCATTATTATTTAGGAAGACTTGCACGAGAAAGATCTTTTCCGAGGTGTTCCTGGCTTGTATTTTTAGAGGTGAACTGTGCACCAAAAGATGGTCAGCCTTAATTTTGTATAATGTAGTATTACTAACTAACTTGGGCTCTCTGATTGTCTGTGTGAAACTTTAATGTTGGCCCTGGCCGGTTGGCTCAGCGGTAGAGCGTCGGCCTGGCGTGTGGGGGACCCAGGTTCGATTCCCGGCCAGGGCACATAGGAGAAGCGCCCATTTGCTTCTCCACCCCCCCCTCCTTCCTCTCTGTCTCTCTCTTCCCCTCCCGCAGCCAAGGCTCCATTGGAGCAAAGATGGCCTGGGCGCTGGGGATGGCTCCTTGCTGCTGCCCCAGGCGCTAGAGTGGCTCTGGTCGAGGCAGAGCGATGCCCGGAGGGGCAGAGCATCGCCCCCTGGTGGGCAGAGCGTTGCCCCTGGTGGGCGTGCCAGGTGGATCCCGGTTGGGCGCATGCGGGAGTCTGTCTGACTGTCTCTCCCCGTTTCCAGCTTCAGAAAAATACACACACACACACACACACAAAAAGAAACTATTTAATGCTTTCAGGGAATTTATTTCCCACTGCCAAACTGTATATACATCGTCTTCACCACGGGCACTGGTTCTGCTGCCACATTGTCCTGTCTTCACAGTTGCACAGGTTAGAAAGGAAACATTGAGGAAGTCGTTCTCTAGCTATTGACAGACCTCAATGAGCATAAACATTAGTTGAATATCTTAGAGGAATATAGGATAATGTATCACCAGGGACATAATACTCTGAGTAGAAAACTTCCCAATATAATGTATACGTGTCAATGTCTATGGGGTGTTATGTGGTTATACCCATCTCACCGCGTAAGGAATAGGGAAGGAAAAATTTTGGGAAAACCTAAAAGTTTTACTTCAGTTTGCATAATAATGAACTTAGCTACATTAAATACCAGGAAAATAATTAGAATAACAGATTCTGTTGAATGCCTAAAGAAATATGTTTGACAACTTTTAATTTTCTTTCCTCCCACACACCACTTCCCAGTTTGTTTCTGGCACGTCAGATGTGTCCCTGAGACAGTGGCTGATCCTAGTAGAGTTGTGTGAATACGTGCAGTCGTGGCATAACCACTCTTCTCATTTTAGTTACATTCATCAAACTAAAAGGAGAGGGACCGCTAGATTTGCAGATAATGTTATGCAGGTTTAAGGCATAACCCGCCCTTTCCTCTAACCTCTGCATCCATGTTTTTTTTTTTTTTTTAAGTTAATATTAAAGTTTGTATCCAAATGGTAAATGTGTACAAACAAATGCTGATTGTAACCTTCTTGCTTTTCAGAGTTTGACCTCAGTGGGTACAGGCATGAAGAGGAATGACTAGGGGAAAAGTGGGAAAAAAAGGTCTCTGGCAAAGTTTTTAAACATAATCCTTTTTCTATTTTTCAGCTTCTTTGGACCAATTAATTTGCTGGGGTTTTTGTTTTTGTTTTGTAAGCTTAAAAGCAGCCTTTGTTCTTGATTTTCACAGAGAAAGAACTTTCCATCACCATTTTTATTTTCACTCATTTATTTACTGTACTAATTTTCCCATTATTCTTAGCTTTTCCTCGGTTTCAATGCCAGGGTAAGTACTATATAAGATGACGTGCCAGAAATTCTCATTCCTTTCAAGAGAATTGATTTTGTTTTTAGCTTTGGCCTCATGCATGATCCTTTTGTGTGTCCCGAATTTTGAACATCTATTAATAATTTCTATAGCTTTTTCTCCCAACCTTTAATTATAGAGTAAATCCTAATACAATCAGAAAGGAACTATGCCTCAACATACTAATTTGTGCAATTTGTCAGTTTCCTTCCAGTTTCAGATGATATTTAGTTTCAATTGATGCTGCCCTTTAAGATGTATTCTACTCTTTAACGAGCGATTTTCAAGAGTGCTTGTTGAATAATTGGTAGTTTACTTAAGTATTTCTCTGATGCTAACGAGCCAGATTTATGTTTTGCTGTTATAAATTATGTCACCATAGAAATCTATTTGATTAGGTCTTTGCTTTCTTTCCTTATTTTTTTTTATAGTTATTGACTCAAAACTTTCTGGTATTTAACTTTAGGTTAAAGGTTTCAAAATAGAAGTATGTTGTCAGTTTGCTTTCTGGTGTAAATTACCAACAATAATATATGGCATTACCAGTTTTATTTTGCCAAGAATCTGGACAGTGTTGGATATTGCCTTCTAGAATTTTTGTATTCATGGGTTAGAAGTAGGGTACTTCAGTGTGCTTTTAATTTGCATTGCTTTGAAAAATAAAATGCTTGAATGTTTGTTCTTTTTTTTTGTATCCTTAATAATTTGATTTTCCCTTGGGCATGTCTTTGTCATTTACTTATGTTTCTTCTCGATTTTATGTTTCTCTGTCAAATGTTCATGCATTCTTTGTAACATAGAAGTCAACCTTTTACCTCTTGTATTTGATAAATATATTTATTTCTGCAACATGCTGTTTTCCTTTGACCATTTATTATTCTTTTCTTAGTATTAAGCGTTAATGTTAGACAAACTTTATACTTTTTTACTTTATTGACTGAAGGTTTAGAAAGCTATCATTCATTCTTTTAAAAACACTCAATTCTATTTTATGCTAATTTTTATTAACTAAATTATATATATATTATACATATTTATACAGAGGTACACACATCCATACACAAATACACACACAGAGATATACAGAGAGGAGATAAATATTATAATTATTAAGTATGGTATAAAGTTTGCTCCATTGTCCTTCAAATTATCAACTAGGTATCTCGATATCATTTATTTAATAGCTTTCTTTTCTCCTACCCCATCATTATTTTGAATTTCCTTTTTGTCATATTATTATCTTCATATAATTAGATATTTTACTGGATACTCTAGTCTCACTTATTGATCTACTTCAAATTAGATATCAGAACTACATTATTTAAATGATTAATACTTTAAGATATTTTTAAAAATCTATGTTCAGCTCTTCTTTTCAAACATCTTTGAGCTTTTGCAATGTGCCAAAAAAGCAGATATAAAAATGACAAGTACCCAGATTTCCCACCCCTGGGAACCAAAGTTTTGCCAGGAAAACAAATATGTAAAAAGGTATTTATATTATATATAATGTGATAAAAGCCATAAAAGAGAGGTGAATATTGAGAAGTGGTAGCACAGAGACTAGTATATTTCCATTTGTTTCTTTTTCTAGAATCTATTTTCTAGTTCTAATGAAAGTTCTGTTTGAATAATAATTACTATTTTATTATGTCTACAAAATAAAATGAAAATATTTGATTTTTTAATCTTATAATCTCAGTGTTATCTGTATCATCTTTTTACTTACCAATTAAGTTCTGTAGTTTTCTTTAATGTAAAATATTAGAAAATTTTCAGATTAAACATGTACATACTAGGAATATTATTTGTGACAATGCCCAGGTAATTCGGTATTTTATTTATTTTTTAAAAAGCATCTTTATATTTGGTTTAATATGGGAAAATTGAAATACATACTTTATCTTTTTTATTTTATTGGGAGATGTGTAAATATTTATTGACAATATTTCTGAAATTTTATAGGACTCAGGATATACATAAGACACAAACGTAGAGTGTCCATTGATAATAATTTACTGAGAATTAATCTTTGAAACCAGCAATCATCCAATGAGAAATTCTTGTGTGGAGAAAGCGATATACTTTGAAATCTGATTGAAATTGTGGAAAACAATCTGTGTTCCATAACTATGGAAACGTTAAGCTGATCGTTTTTGGCATGTGAATTCTGGCAGCTGTTAACTAGTGAGAAGAAGGGGATAAAAGGTGCTAAGGAGTTTTGAACAATAAAACATAGCCTGACCTGTGGTGGCGCAGTGGATAAAGTGTTGATCTAGAACGCTGAGGTCGCCAGTTCAAAACCCTGTGTTTGCCTGGTCAGGGCACATATGGGAGTTGATGCTTCCTGCTCCTCTCCACTTCTCCCTCTCTTCTTTGCCCTTCTCTCTAAAATGAATAAATAAAATCTTAAAAAAAGAAAAAGAAAATATAAATGCAAATTAAATAGTAATCATTTCTGGAATGCCACTGACACTAGTTATTTAAACCCTACTTTTAAAATCCAGAATAAAGTTTATTTCATTATTTCAGTGTTTTAAATAATTATTTCTGTTTATTTAAAAAATATTTGTATATTTGCAAATTAGGTCAGGAATAAGCAGGACCTCAGTGACGTAAATAAACAAATCCCAATGGAAGATTGTTTTTGGACTTTTCCTTTTCATAATTCTTTTTATATACAAGAACACTTCTCTTGGCCGGGATCCCATTATTAAAAAAAAAAAAAAAATGGAGGTGTAGTGGGATAAATAGTCCCAGAGAGACTTCTTGAATTTCAGCCTTTCAATTACTCGATTATTCGTGTGGCTACAGGAGATGAAAGAATAATGAGGAGGTCATTTCCGATATGAATCATAAAAAATTATGTGAGTAGACACAGGGCCATTGACTTGAATAAATGGATGGACTTTTACAAATTCTCTTTGTGGGGAGCACAGTGCTTTTTGGGGACCACACTATAATTGTTTTATGGTCTAAGTGTTGTGATTTCAGAACAAGTTCAAGTGTAGGAAGAGGAGTGTCAGGCATGTGATACTAAATTTAGTCCAAGTGTTTATTTTATTTCATATATGCCCTGCCTCATTCAAAAAATTATTTTGAGACTCAAAAAAACACATTTTACTTAATAAGAAAAGTATAAAGAAGAAATCTTATTATTAAAGAAATATAAATAAGTAGGAAGTCCTAACTATAGAAAAATATTTTATTTATTTTACATGTCCTCTCTCTTACTACATACATTTATTTATTACAATTATTTATTTATATATTCATGTGTGTACGTTTTAAAGCAAATTGCATTCATTTTTCTTAAGAAAAGCAGGGATGTGTGAATCTCTTAATTCCTTTTTTTTTCTTTTTTTAAATTTTTATTTTATTCATTTTAGAGAGGAGAGATAGAGGGAGAGAGAGAGAGAGAGAGAGAGAGTGAGAGAGAGAGAGACAGGGGGGAGGAGCTGGAAGCATCAACTCCCATATGTGCCTTGACCAGGCAAGCCCAGGGTTTCAAACCGGCGACCTCAGCATTTCCAGGTCGATGTTTTATCCACTGCGCCACCACAGGTCAGGCCTGAATCTCTTAATTTCTAAAAGAAATTCTTAAACAGACCTGTACCAAGTGCTGTGTTTACTGTTAAGCAGTCAGTTTAAAAGAATTGGTTTACCTTTGGGTGATTTTGGATCAACCTATTCAGGTTAAACGAAGAGTGGAGGCATAAGAAATGTTTGGGAGAGAAGGGCAATCATGATAAATGTGAAGTAGAAAAGTTATTGCATCCTGCCTTGGAGAGAAAACTTCAAATATATATTTTTTATTTTTATTGGGGTGACATTGGTTAATAAAAGTATATAGGATTCAGGTGTCCAGTTCTATACTATATATGTCATCTGTATATTATACTGTGCGTTCTCCACCCCAAGTCAAGTCTCCTGTGACCCTTTATTTCTCCTTTAGCCTCTACCTCCCCCTCAGCTCCTTTCCCTCCAGTAATCACCATCCTGTTATCTGTGTCTTTGATTGAGGGGCTTTTTTCTTAATCCTTTCACCCTTTTCACCCAGCCACCCTCCAACCCTCTTTCCTCAAATATTTTTTTATTAAGTTTATTGAGGTGATATTGGTTAATAACATTATATAGGTTTCAAGTGTACAACTCTGTGATACATTTTCTATATATTTCATTGTGTGCCCAACATGCAAAGTCAAGTCTTCTTCCATCGACATATATTTGATTCCTTTTTTATTTACCCTTTCCCCCACACCCCTTCCTTCTGGTCACCACCATACTGTTGTCTGTATCTTTGAATTGTATTTCTTTGTTTATCTTGTTTGTTCATTTATTACTTTCAGTTTTATATCCCACATATGAGTGAAATCATATGGTTCTTGACTTTTTTCTGTCTGACTCATTTTACTTAGCATGATGCTCTCAGGATCCATCTAAATTGTTCCAAATGGCATCTTTTCTTATAGCTGAATAATATTCCATTGTATGTATGTGCCACATCAAATGTTTCTAATTAGTTATCCAGATCATAACCTTTCCTAGTTTCTTCTTCTTCTTTTTTAAGTTAGAAAGTGACAGAGAGACAGGAAGGGAGAGTTGTGTCACTTTAGCTATTCATCTATGCTTTGACTAGGGTGCTCAAGCCGAGCTAGTGACCCCTTACTCAAGCCAGTGACCTTATGCTCAAGCCAGTGATCTTGGGCTCAAGCCAGAGACCTTGAAACTTTCACAGTTTCTATTTCAACATCTAGCTCCTTCTTCTACCCTAACACTACCTATGATAAACAAAACTAAATAAACTTCCCCAATCTGAAACCATTTTTGACTTGTGGGATGGGCTTATTCATTTGTATCCAGAATGTCCAAGTATATTCTTTCCAATCATAGCAAAGTCATCTCTGATACTGTAGTGATTTTCAAACTGTGTGCAATAAGAATTTTTAAAATATGCAATACTTACTTAGGCAGGAACACTGACCTCTTTCTGCTTAGAATGTCAAATAAAAAATGACAACAGCCAATACAGCTACAGTCATTCAGTGGGAATGCATCAAACTTATACCTATTTTTTTTTATCAGACTGGCAAAAATACATTTTTTGGCATGCTGCAGAATTTCAGTAATCAGTTTTTGTGTATTATAAGATGAAAAAGCTTGAAAATCGCTGGCATAGACTATAGGAAGAAAATTTAAAGAAAAATTTGATTTAGCTGTCAATGAGAAAGAAAAGCAAGTTGAATAATATAAATTTGAAAGTATAATGTGATCAGTAATTCTCAAAGAATTGAAATTCAAGAACGTTTCCTATTAGAATCATCAGCTTTGAGCATTTATTGCTTATGTAATAAAAAGTCTAAGTTTTTACTAAATGTTTTTTGTTCCAGACAATGTAAGATAAGTTAGCTTATACCATGATTTTAAATCTTTTTCAAGCATAACCTGAATTTTACCATTAGAACTAAAGGTCCCTAAAGAGATTTAATTATAATGTAATTGAGTCATTTACCAGGCCTATTCTAAACCAGTCACTTCCTTTTCTTTGTACCTGGGACACACAGACTTCCAGAATCAGGAAAGTATTGTTTCTGTTTTCAAGGAGTTGCTATCTTATGTGGAATCAAAACTAAATGAATATGAACAGTGTTCCACTCAAGATAGTAAATTAAATTGAAATTGTCCTCTTTCCCCAACAAATTTGGGCAAGAAGTAGCTTCTCATGTTATAAACTGACAATTTTTATTTATTCATCATGAAATAATCCCATTGATTTATAGCCAACCTCATCATTTTAACACTTAACCCTTCATGACAGTCTGGAGGAGAGGAAATTTGGCAACCATGCATTATCTGTTTTTACCATCAGAAGGTATTTATTTGTAAGGAGATCATGGCTGTGATGTCAAGGACGGGAATGAAACAGTCCCTAACATTTTTATACAGAGTGGCCTTTCCTTAGGGGTCATGAAGGTAAATATAACCATAATTACTTAAAATGCATGCAAAGTCTCCTTGAAAGACAAAGGCGTAGTTAGAGTTGTGGAAGGAGAATGTCTAATAACAAAAGGAGAAAATATCAGTCTTGGATTAGTGATTTGTAATCCAATCCCATCAGTGATGATCTGTATACAACATTCATCTGCATTTGAAAGCAGTTTACAAAGTTTTCAGCTCAATAGTGCTGGGGCGTATTGAGGAAAGTTCAATGTCAAGGACATCTGAAATGATTTGACTTTTCTCCATGCGTGTGGGAATGGTGAACGTCTATGAAGGTGTCGATATCTTCATGATACCCTCTGATCCAGTCATAGTATTCTACGGCTCTTATTTGACTTGGTCCTTATGACAGAATTAAATAGAAGTACACTGGTATCTCCTTGATTGATGATGAACAGGAAGAAAGCTCTACTCTGGAGAAAACTGGGGATACTGGGCATTTTAAATCTGTGCCTGGAAAGAATGACTTCTGTGCTCATAAATTTAGCCAGCACTTCTGAGGGTTGGTGACTATGATGAGCTCTGAGGATGAAAAATTTGTAGTGAAGACCTGGGCATTGCATTCTAGCCGTAAAGATATAAATAAGTACATAATGTTTCAAGTAATATGTCATGTAGATTTGTTGATATAAAGGACGGTCACTGATATTTTTTTATTGTGGAGAGTACAGAATGTTGTGTGAGTGTATGATGGCGAAGGAGTGAGAAATGTGAGGAGGGGACATTTATCTGAGAAGGAGGGGGAGTGAAGGGTGAGGAGACTTGGAGGGGTGTGAAGAATTATGGGCGGAAGGGGGACAGTGGTGGTTTGAGGGACAAAAGATCACTGTGGTAGAGTGAGCAAAGGGGACAGTGGCCTGAGCTAAAGGTTAAAGTTCAAGAATCTTCTTGGAGAATTCCTTTTTTTTCCTTTCTTTCTTTTTCTTTTTCTTTTTTTTGTGACAGAGACAGAGAGAGGGACAGATAGGGACAGACAGGTAGGAAGGGAGAGAGATGAAAAGCATCAATTCTTTGTTGTGGCATCTCAGTTGTTCATTGATTACTTTCTCATATGTGTCTTGACTGGGGGGCTACAAGCTGAGTGAGTGACCCCTTGATCGAGCCAGGGACCTTGGGCTCAAGCTGGTGAAATTTGCTCAAACCAGATGAGCCCACACTCAAGGCGGCAACCTCATGGTTCAAACCAGGGTCCTGGGTCCTGGGTCCTTCACATCCCAGTTCGATGCTCTATCCACTGTGCCACTGCCTGGTCAGGCTTGGGAGACAATTCTTTAGTCACTAAAAGATCAGGCTGTTTGTTGAGATCAGTGTTTCACTGACAGTGTTTCTTTGGTCAGAAGCCTATAAAAATTAAAATGCCCATATCTTGATGATACTGTATAGAGAACCCTAAAGATTCCACCAAAAATCTACTGAAACAGAAAATTAATTCAGTCAAGTAGCAGGATACAAAATGAATATCCAGAAATTGGTTTCATTTTTATACACCAATGATGATCTATCAGAAAGAGAAACTAAAAAAACAAAATCGGATTTACAATGGCTTCAAAAAAACAATACCTAGAAATAAATTTAACCAAGGAGGTTAGAAACCTGTACCCAATCCACAGACTCAATGCATTTCCTATCAAAGGAAACAGTTGGTTTGATGAAACAGGATCGGATCTATGACTTCGAAGACAGGGTACAGAAAACACCTAATCAGAGCATCAAAAAGAAAAAAGGAATGAACATGCCTGTGTCTGATTTTGTATTCTAAATGGTTTCTGTGTATTCCTCTGTAGCACTCAAGTTTGACTTCATCCTAATTTGATGATCAGGCCGATGACTAGGATAATATTCTCACAAAAACTAGGGAATATTTTATTGCTTCATATTCATTTTGAAATACCCTCTCGTTTTTGTGAGCAGTATAGGCGATACCACTATAGAGATTCAAATGAGAAGTTTCCTTATTTAGTATTCATTATCTTTATTATTTTAAGTTTCCATTCTAGAGTGTTCTAATATGTTTTTTTCCATCCAAATTTTATTACTTCTTTATACAATACTATTAAATTTTATTATGATAAAATGAATTATTAAAATTCATTAAATCTGCCAGTGGTGAGGCAATACAATCTCTTGGTTTATAGCTGAGACTCTGGAACCAGAAGGTCTGGGTGTGATTCCTGGTTGCATCCTTCACTGCCTTTTTTGCATTGAGCATGTTATTTAGCCTCTCTAAACCATTGTTTCCTCATCTGACCAACAGGATAATAATTGTACCAGCCTCCTAAGTATGTATAAAATAATGCTTCCTTTTTTAAAAAAAAATTTATATATTTATTTATTTTTTACAGAGACAGAGAGTGAGTCAGAGAGAGGGGTAGATAGGGACAGACAGACAGGAACGGAGAGAGATGAGAAGCATCAATCAGTTTTTCATTGCGCATTGCAACACCTTAGTTGTTCATTGATTGCTTTCTCATATGTGCCTTGACCACGGGCCTTCAGCAGACAGAGTAACCCCTTGCTGGAGCCAGTGACCTTGGGTTCAAGCTGGTGGGCTTTTTGCTCAAACCAGATGAGCCCACGCTCAAGCTGGCGACCTCGGGGGTCTCGAACTTGGGTCCTCTGCATTCCAGTCTGACACTCTATCCACTGCGCCACCGCCTGGTCAGGCTAAAATAATGCTTCTTGATAAACTATCTTCTTTTGATTATTCATAAGACAGAGGAGGTGTCTTTTTTTTTTCTCCCTTGAATCACATCCAGGTTCTCAAAGTTAGGTTTCAAAAGCTGTCATATCCAACTCCCAGTCTACCTTGTCCAGCTGAAGACCAAACCACAGTTTTACATAAACCTTTTTGTAAGCGAAGATAGTTGTTCACTTATTAATGCCAGTGCCTTGCGCCCTGGATGTGTGTGTGAGCCCTAAAAATACACTTCCAGGGATAAAAATAGATCTCTCCGAGTTCTGAGATGCTGCTTAATCAGAACCAGCTGCAAGCTGTCTAGAAAATGCAAGTTATAGGAGCCAGATGGCTTTTGCCCTTTCTGCTTTAGACAGCATGTAATTTGGATAACTACAGCTACAGTAATACATTTTGCCAGTCACACTGTTTGATAAACATATTTGTTGAGAACAGCCACTTCCAATTAGAGACCCAGTAAAATGTTAATTTATTTTAATAATTTTTCCCTCTAGGGTAAGACAAAGAATACTTTTAACAGGTTACAGAAATATCTGTTCATAACGGAGAGGGCTGTTCAAGAGTTATTATATGCCAGTGGTTAATTTTTAGGCTTGGCATTGAAATAATGATGAAGGGATTCATGACCAACCCCTCCTTTTTCCTTCTTCAGACCTAGTGTTTTATATGGCAGATCACGCTTTTCCATATTTTACAATGATGTTTGCTTTACCTGTGGGAAGATGGTTTGGCTCGTTTTTCACGTTCTTCTCCACAGATCTAATTGCTAGGAACACTGATAATAGTAATTATTGTTTGTCCACAGACCGTTATTAACGTGGTCTTTCTGGGGCTTGTACTTTTATGACGATGTTCTTGGAGAAGGAATTTTCTCTATTAGCCTGATGTGACCATGACTAATTTTCGTCACCTGAAGATGACTGCAAACGTAGTCACTGATATTAGCAGAATCTTAATTTCATCCAGTTCTTGATTCTTGATTGACTCAGATAAAACTGCACAACCGAAGGCCCAGGCCATTCCTACTCAACGACCTAAGCTCCGACACCGCCCGTTTTTCAGAGATGGGAAAATAGTAGTTCTAATTGCAGTGGTGGCCCCACTTCTTGGAAAAGCATTCTGAAGCTCTAGTCTCCTGTGACATGTGGTGAAGTAGTCTCTACTTTATTTCTCAAGACATCTGCCCTGGCTGGTTTGCTCAGCGGTAGAGCGTCGGCCTGGCGTGCGGGGGACCCTGGTTCGATTCCCGGCCAGGGCACACAGGAGAAGCGCCCATTTGCTTCTCCACCCCCCCTCCTTCCTCTCTGTCTCTCTCTTCCCCTCCCGCAGCCAAGGCTCCATTGGAGCAAAGATGGCCCAGGCGCTGGGGATGGCTCCTTGGCCTCTGCCCCAGGCGCCAGAGTGGCTCTGGTCTCAACAGAGCGACGCCCCGGAGGGGCAGAGCATCGACCCCTGGTGGGCAGAGCGTTGCCCCCTGGTGGGCGTGCCGGGTGGATCCTGGTCGGGCGCATGCGGGAGTCTGTCTGACTGTCTCTCCCCGTTTCCAGCTTCAGAAAAAAAAAAAAAAAAGAAAAAAAAAAGAAAAAAAAAAAGACATCTACCAGGCAGCAAGGAATGGATTGCTGAGTGCCTCCGAAGGGTCCCTTGTGTCATCATTTTTCCACAGTTCTGAGCCCTCTAGCACTGTAAGTGAAGCAGTCTCCCACTAGTTTTTCTTCCTTACCCAACTGAAAGAGGAAAGGCTGTTTCATCTATAGCATGAGTGATATTAGAACCTAAACTTCACTCTCACAGTATCGGTCGGTTGATTTACTCTGTCCATTGTTCCAGGAACTCTGCTAATCCTGCTGTATATCACTGCATTTCAGCCTCACGCCAGCGTCACAACATTATTCGGTCTATATTTTTCTCCTGTCTTACAGATAAAGGAGCAGTAGATTCGGAGTATAATTATTCAATATCAACCAGAAAGTGTCAAGAGTCAGAATTGGAAGCTACTGTCGTTTTAATGGTCTGCCTGACTCATGCTCTTTAATTCCACCCATTAAATTATGAGAAGTGGCATTTGACTTAGCCAGAGGTGTTTTTTCAGAGATAAACACATGCCCCTGTCCATCCTTGGATAACAGTGATGTTTCTGGGAATTTAAACGCAGATACTGTAGGAAAGGATTTGATATCTCTCTCTCTCTCTCTCTCTCTCTCTTTCTCTCTCCACTTCATTAGATACATTATAACTGCTGTGTAAGAAATTGTTCTACCAATGGGCAAAGTCACACTTTGGTGCCTTTTTCCAATAAATAGCTATGAATTGTACTGAAACGTAGTGCTTAGAGAAACTGGTAAATGCTTGCATGATAAGAAGCAGCCTCAGAAGCTAATATTTACACAGTTTACCCAAATCTAAATCCTACTTGTATGCCTTTATTTGGCAAACATAGTGATAAAGAAACTTAGTAACGAATGCAATAGGTCATACCTACACATTGTTCACAGACAGCATGAAATAAAGCAGAACATTATTTTAGACATCTTAGTTGTTCTCCCAAAGCAAACTGATGCTTTGTGCTTATTTACATTTTGAACCATAAAATGCCACTTCTTGAAAGATAATATAAATAATAGGAAAGCTTGTACTTCAGTGCTATAGTTTAATAATGGTCTTACACTAATAACTTGAGCAGATAGTTCATGTTATTTGTTGTTTCCTGGAAATGAAAGGGAGAAATGGATAGAAAATGTTACTTCCTAATAAATTGATTATTTGTAAAAAAAAACACCAAACCTATTATAGAACATTATATTTAAATAATTGCTAAATCCCCTTTTTCATATCTCATACGGTTGCATTCAATTAAGATACAGATATGAAATCTGACACCTCCTTGACCCAATTGAAAAAAGCATTTTTATGTTTTTTCAATTAGATGAGAGGCATGATAAATGGCCTAGAGAAAATCTCAGTCCTTTCTTTATGTTAAGAGATAAACATAAACTTGAAATGACCCCAAAGGCTGAGTTAGTCAGTATGTATCAGCTTTCTGTTAATGTGTGAGGTGTTGTCGTTCTTCCTGCTGTGGAAATAAAAAGGAGACATGAAAATCAGTCTCTTCCAAATTTATTCATATTTATGCTAATGTGGGCGAGTTGTTCCTTTTTCACCGTATGAAGGTTTAGTGACTTAATAATAAGTCAGCTTTGTTTAAATGATTTAATAAGAAAATATTGAACATCTAAAGAAGTAACTGTATCTTTGTCCTCAAAGAGCTTTTAGCACTTGGCACCGAAAGGGGCCATTATTGTTGTGTGATTTAAAATGTGGTTCAGAACACTGGGACTTTTGGAGTTTAGTGACTCCAAAAAATATAAGGGAGATGGAAGGAAACATTTTCTTCTCTTCACTTATGCAAGGCCTTTGTTGTCTTTGTCTTCCTGAAGAAAAGACAAGAAGTGGCCTGAAAATGTATATTTTGTACCCTTGGGCTCGACTGGCATATTCCAAGCTGTTATTGTCAATCAGATAAATACATATTTAGACAATTTACGAGACATTTCTCATTCCTTGAAAAGAAAGAAGTCCTGTTGGTATTATCAGTATGACATTTGGTAGATCAGATGGCTTTCTACAGCATGTCATTTCTTCACTGTGGCTTCTTTTGCCCTGTACTTCTTCAGAAGGCTTTTTCACTCCTTTCTTTTTTCATTAGATAACCATAATTTTATTCCAAGTGTGAGATAGTACGAGGTGTGTGTGTGTGTGTGGTGTACGTGAGAGAAAGGGACAGGAAAGAAGGGAGATGGAAACATTGGTTTTCTGTGATTGAGGCTTTTCCCTGAAAACTTTCCACCTGTTGGTGAACATATTGAAAAGTTTACCGAAATGTTTTACTTTTCATGGATTTCAGTTAAATCTCTTGGTGGTGTTTTTTTTTTTTTAAATATAAGCAGCAAGGTTATATGCACATGTAATCTGTCATTCCAATATTTATAAATCTTAGCTCCTGTTTTTTGTTTGTTTGTTTTGGGAAGAATGTCATAATATCATCCTAATGTCAAGCGTATGTACATCTGCCATTATTCACAATGACTCTGCTAAAGGTTTGATAAGGTGCTGAGTCTAAGATGGAGATAGTCTTCAGCATATTATTTACTAACCTGGTTTGCTAGCCTATGGACATGTGTCCAGATGACTGCACGTTTGTTTGTTTTTGATGGGGCGATTCTGTTTTCATTGCTTTTGACCTGCTGATGTTTATTAGTAGGTTTCCCAATATTAAATTATTCTGGGGTTCCTGAAATAAACTGAACTCTACGTATTTTATTATTATTTAAATATGCTGCTGGTCTTGATGTATATTTTATCTAACAGTTCTACCTCTGTGTTCATGAATGATACTGACCTGTAGTTTTCTGGGTTTTTTTCCAGCTGTTTTCAGCTTTTAGTGGAAGGGATACTAGGTCCAGCATTTGTCATTCTATAGCTTGTACCTTGTCCCCTATTGTATTGTAGTGGGTGTAACTAGAGAGGTGAGTGCAGTCAAGTATCTTGAGGAGGGGACCTTTTTCTAACAGATTTACCAAATCAGCTAGCAGAAAGGGAAGGGTTAGTTAAGCATCCTAAAATAGATTTAAAAAAATAGCTTCTTATTTTTCTATTCCTTCAATGGTTAAAAGAACTAACACATAAAATCATTGTGGTCTGGAAACTTTTTTGGCAATAGTTGTTCAATTTCTTTGTGAACCCTTGGTCTGTTTATATATATATATTATATATATATATATATAACATGTGTATATAGCCTTGCTGCTTATCTTTAATAAAATATATATATTTTCATTCTAACCAGAGAATTTTAATTTTTTTGTAATTTTTATTTTATTGATTTAGAGAGGGAAGAAGAGAGAGGGAATGAAACATCAGTTAGTTGTTCCACTTATTTATGCATTCATTGGTTGATTGTTACATGGTCCCTGACAGGGAATCAAACCCACAACTGTGGCCTATCAGGACAATGCTCTAACCAACTGAGCTGTTCACACAGGGCTGAGAATCTTTTCATTTCATAGAAATTTAATTTTCTTTCTTCTTTTACCAATCAGTTATACATAGCACTCTATAATTCTTTCAATCCCCTGTGCTAGTGATTTTATCCCTTTTATTTTCCTATTTCATGAATACGGAGGTTTGCCTTTTTTTTCTTCTCCTCTTTCTCTCTCCAAATCCCTTTCTCTTTATTTACCAGATTTTACTATTTTTTTTAAAAAAGTATAATTGAATTTTTCTTGTTTTCTTTAGATATAGTTTGTTCTCTTACAAAGTATTTGCATATTTACATTGACTAGTTAATTTGTTTTTATTTTTTTATTTGTAAATGGCCTTTCCAGGTATTTTTTAGGGCTTTCTCATTTACTGTAACTGTAGAATTCAATTTATAGTTGATGTAGGACCTCTCTGCAGCTGAACTAGCATATGTGTGTTACCTGGTGAGAATTCTTCAGAAACGTTTACCTTGAAAAAATGATACTGGAGTTCATCTTAAAGATCTATATTAGGATTATATTGACAGTGTCTTCTGTTTTAAAATGGCATTTTGTTTTCTCTCAAGAATAGTACATGTAATCTACACAAATCTGGAATATATAGAAAAACATATTTTATTTCCTATCACTGCTGTATAACAAATTACCCTAACATTTAATACGTAATTTAAAATAATAAACATTTTGTATTTACAATTAAAGTATGCTTTCTTTTTTTATTTTATTTTTTTGGTTTTTAACTTTATCTTTTCATTACAGTTGACTTTTATTTTCTTACACTTCTGAGAATCAGAAATCTGGGAGTGGCTTTGTGGGGCTCTTCTGGCTGAGAGGCTCAGGAAGTTGCAGTCAAGCTGTGGGCTGGGCTGTTACCATCTGAGGGCTTGAATGGTAGAGAATCTCTTCCCAAGATAGTCCCTTCACACGGCTGTCGGGTAGATGCTTCCATTCCTCACTGGCTATTGGCAGAAGGTCGTAGGTCCTGCACTGGAGACTTCTCCCCAGGGCTTCTTGCCTCTCCCAGAGTGTTCCCAGAGAAGGAGGCAGAAGCTACAATGTCTTTTATGAACTGCTGTCAGAAGTGACATATTGGCCCTGGCTGGTTGGCTGAGTGGTAGAGCGTCGGCCTGGCGTGCGGGGGACCCGTGTTCGATTCCCGGCCAGGGCACACAGGAGAAGCGCCCATTTGCTTCTCCACCCACCCCCTCCTTCCTCTCTGTCTCTCTCTTCCCCTCCCGCAGCCAAGGCTCCATTGGAGCAAAGATGGCCCGGGCGCTGGGGGTGGCTCCTTGGCCTCTGCCCCAGGCGCTAGAGTGACTCTGGTCGTGGTAGAGCGATGCCCCGGAGGGGCAGAGCATCGCCCCCTGGTGGGCAGAGCTTCGCCCCTGGTGGGCGTGCCGGGTGGATCCTGGTCGGGCGCATGCGGGAGTCTGTCTGTCTCTCCGTTTCCAGCTTCAGAAAAATACAAAAAAAATAAATAAATAAGTGACATATTATCCTCTCTGCTCTATTCCATTAATCCCACCCACCAGCCTTGGTGCAGTGTGGGAGGCTAGGACACAAGTGAGTAAATGCCAGAAGGTGGAGAAAATTGGGTCACCTTGAAAGTTAGTCACCATCCATGCCTAAGGGGATAATTATTACTGAGGTACACCATCCAGACCCAGTGGGTCTTCCGGGGTGTTTTCTGTTAGTTTGCTTCTTTGCTTTTCCTTCCCAATGCAGATATGACCTTGAGTATTTTAAATAAACAAATTGGGGTATATATTGTTTTCAACGTTTTCTCATAAGGCAAAAGATTCACAATTGTTTTTTGTGTTATGAAATAGTGTTCTAAAATAGAATTACTATATGGTGGCATCCATTGTGTGAGCATGTCACAATTTAATTTTACCAACCTTCTAATGTTTTTTATAATTAGGTTGTTTTGAGTTTTTGACTATTACATATTATTTATTAATTTTTTTTTTGCCCATAAATTCTTGAGCACATATTCTACCACTTACCTATAATACATTTTTCAAAATTATTGCTGAGTTAAACATATAAACATTTAACACTTTATCCATACATTGCCAAAATATTCTCTAGAAATTTGTGTCAAAGTTATACTGTCATTGATAAAATAAAAGTGTCTGGTTTTTTATATGCTTGTCAATACTATCTACTATGTTTTGAAAAATAAAAAGAATCTAGGAGGGCCACAGTATCTAATTGTAGTTTTAATTTTTAGTTTTTGGGTTACTAATAAGGTAGGGTATTATTTAAAAAGCCTTATTCCTGAATAGATACAGTTTTTTTCTTCTTGATTTTTAAAAGTATATCTTCTTCATACTTTAAAGATGTTAAGCAGTTCTCTTTGAAAAATGTTATGTTTTGTTTTTTATTGGAATTTTCTGGTAAGACTACAGAATGTTTTGTAGTGACCCTGGAAATACTGGTAACTAATTGGATAACTGAAGCACTTTCAAAATACCCATCAATTTGGTTTGATGGTTACTAAAGTTTCCCTAACTTATATTTTATTGTTTGAACATTTGCTAGACTTGTGGATAAAAATTGAGAAGATGCTTTTTTTGTTGTTGTCAGCCATCTGCCAAAATTTGGTGAGTGTTGAAGAACATTTGTCCAGGGCTAAAAAAGCATAATTGAGAGTTGTCTAGTCTAAAAAAAAAAAAAAAGCACTCGCAGTTTTCCCATGTGATAGAATAACTGTTATTACTTGAAAAGTTTTCCTGCTAAGCACTTTCATATCACTGGTCTTCCAGTCCTGTACAAAATATATATGATATATATATATATATATACACACAATATATATATATGTGTGTGTGTGTATAATATATATATATACATATATGTATATAATACATATATAATACATGTATATACATAATAACCTGTTGAGCTATTTTCTGGATCTCAGAAAAAATTTGAAATGTTAAGAGACTGAGACCTGGTGTTGGGCTAGGAAATGTGAACGCACTGGTGAAGCAGGAGCAGGCTGTGGAAGAGTGAGCTGGCAATCTGAAGATCCTTGTTTGATGGTCAACTCGTGCTTACTTGCTTCATGACTGTGGCCCCTGCAGTTTCTGTAGACTCATCTGCATAAAAGGGGTAAACGTGCCTACTTTGTCACATTATGTATGCGTAGTGCTAGACCCACGCAAGGCATGATACAGGTATGAAGCAACACGGATGACCATGGAAGTGTATACTATTCTTGGAAGGTGATACCATCTCAGGACCTAAATAAGAGGAAAGATTCAGTGATTTGCTAGTTGAATATTAAATTTATGCCATAATGCTTACTTACCAAGAATTTTAGTGACAAGGGAAGGGCATGGACAAATACTTGTTTTTGCACCAGTGAAGAATTGGGTTATTATACTCATGTAAAAGTTTTTTAAAGAATTAAAAATAGAGTCATATTAGTCATGAATATTCAGAACTGAAGACCCGGCCAGGCAGAGAAAGCCGCCAACGAATAGTATGAACATAAAGTGGAACTGATAAATATGATAAATTCGGTGGAAGGGGCTCTAAGTGTAGAAATACATATACATCGTGATTTCATTGAGGGAGGAGAAGGTCACAGACCGGATTCGAAGAATGGGTTGGCTTGCACAAGAGCAAGGGCAGGAGGGTCCTAGTCTGGGAGTGTATGAGCACTCACACAGAAACTGATATCCATGTGGCGTTTTGCCGTGAGTACACAGACCTTCAGCTAGCATAGAGAATCTGTGTTTGGGAGTCAGTATGGATGGGGACGCTTGAGAGATGATCAGATGGAAGACATGAAGCAGACAGCAGATAATCACTTGAAGCGTCTGGAGCAGGCGAGCGGTCACAATGCTAGTGTTTAAGGGACTTTAGGGTAAGGGAAGTGAGCTTTGCCTCCATAGTAATCCTGCTAGAAAGATGCATGCTCAGAGTCAGCTCAGTAACCCGGGAATGAGGTGTCCGAACGCTGGGACCATCACTTCTGTCCTGCTCAAGAGGCTACTAGTGTTGTGCCCTTGTTCTTGTTCCTATGAATACATTAACTTTTAGAAAAAGGAAATTAAAATGTAAGGTGGTTGGTTAATGCTCACTTACCATTGGTTGACTTTGCTTTATTTATTTATTTTTTATTTTAGCACCTTATTTCAGGTAGGCCAAGAAAACACACGCTTTGGAAATCACATAATTACAATTTTCCACTTACAATTACTGTAGCATTTCACAAACCTGCTCTGTCTTGGTACACTCACTGTGAAGTACCCTTGCTATAAAGAAGCTGGGAAGGAACACAGCACCTATGTTGTGTTTTGCTTCCGTTTGGTCTCCACACATCTTATGAAACAAGTGATGTTATTCCCAGTTTACAGCTGTGTACACTAACCTTCCTAAAAATCAGACCTCTGGTGAGTGTTGGCGCAGAAGGCTCTGCTTTGCACAAGATGCTTCCTAAGAGAAGCAAGGGGACACACAGCTTTGGGCAGGAGGAATGAAGACGAAACAAAGAGCAGTAAGGTTCACTTTCATGCTGTAGAGATAGGGAAGTCAGTCTCCCTTGGCAGGATCCAACTTAATTTTTTTTTTTTTGAAGGATATAATATCTGGTCAGAGGGCTGTTCCTCTGCTTCCTGAGGAAGTGAAATTCTTCGCTAAATTGGGTGGTGGCTTTCTATATTTAAATATAGTTAGAGCTTGCTTTAGTCAAAATGTTAAAAACCACGAATATATAAAATATTTGATCTCAAGAAGATTCTAATACTGTTTATTGATGAAAAACAATAGCATGTTTTGTTTCTACTGTAATAATCATAAGTTTTCCAAATAACTACAGCTTCTGAAAGAAATGAATTAGTTTATCGTTAATGGTAAGAAATAACGTTTTCTCATTCTAAAAATTAGATGAAAGATACAGGTTTCATAGAATGTAGGGAACCTCTAGGTTTCTAAAGTGTAAAAACACTTTGAAAGTCAAATTAAATTAGAGCCATTCTGGTTATGAAGATTTCTTTTAATGTTCTGCCTGCTATGAGTCATAGTTCTTGGTTTCAAGTATTAATGCAGATGTTACTTGCAAATTCAACTGTGAGCTGAGAAACATATTTGTGAGTTTCTTTATAAGTGGCTCTTTTAATTGTAGTTCTTTTAAAAAGGAAGTTGACACAAGTTTATATTAATTCTTGACAAGAACCTTATTGAAAAAAGTGTTTTATAAAGGCAGGTAGCTTTATATGAGATGTTAGCATTATATGAGAATCTGAAACTAGGAGAATAATTACTATGTTTCTTAATCTTTTTTTTTCCAAAATGAAAATATCTCTCTTTTTGCTTATTATAAAAGCAATATTTAATGTTAAAATGTATTCAAACAATACTGAACAGTATAAATTAAAAAGTGAAAGCTTCCTATACTCTTACCCCATCAAGGTGACCACTCATTAATTAAATATAAATTCTTTCAGAATGTTTCCTTTGCAAATATAAACCTATATTGCTATCCACATGTTTTAAATAGGATTGATTATATAACATGTATTATTCTTTAATTTGTTTTTTCTTATTGAATGTTGGTCTGTTGATCTATTTCTGCTTCAGTAATTACAGATCTGTTTCAGGTTATTGATTTGTTTCTTTTGCTATTGTAACAACAGTGTGAAGAAATACCTACTTGGTATGTTTTTACACACTTCTCTATTTCCTTAGGCTAAAGTAAAACCACTAAAATTGTTAAGAAGAAGGTAATACATATTTTAATTTCCATATATCTTCATAAATCTCTCTCTAAAAGGTTTTACCACTTTAGTCTCTCAACAGTATTATATAAGAAAGTCTTTTCACCTTACTCTTTCATAATACTGTGAATAATCATTTTTTGCTAATCAGAAATGAAAACAGAAATGTATTTCTTAAGTTATTAGTGAGGTTAAAAAAAATGTCATATGTTTGTGGGCCTGTAAGAAATTTGCCATGTTTTTTGTTCTTTTCTTTTCTTTTCTTTTCTTTTCTTTTCTTTTCTTTTCTTTTCTTTTCTTTTCTTTTCTTTTCTTTTCTTTTCTTTTCTTTTCTTTTCAAGTGAGGGGAGGGGAGATAGAGAGAGACAGGCTCCCACATGCGCCTTGACCAAGATCCACTAAGCAACCCCTAACTGGAGCTGATGCTCAAATCAACTGAGCTATCCTCAGCGGTCAGGGCCACGCTTAAACCAGTCAAGACACTGGCTGTGGGAGGTGAAAAGGGAGAGAACGGGGAGACGGAGTGGGAGGCAGATGGTCCCTTCTCATGTGTGCTCTGATCGGAGATCAAACCCAGGACATCTGTATTCCGGGCCGATGCTCTATCCACTGAGCAAGCCAGCCAGGGCCACATTTTTTCTTAAGGCACTTATATTTTATATTTATTTAAAGAGCTTTTAATATATTCTTGATATGTGTTATACATATTTACATACTTTTTTTTACCTTTATTGTGATCATATTTGTTGCAAAAATAATTTAAAATTTAATATAGTCGTGAATTTTTTTTTTATGGTTTTAGATTTTGTTTCCATGCTAGGTATAATAACCACAGCTAACATTTCTTGGATAACTAAGCACCTTATGTGCATACTCTCAGTAAATCCTCTCCACAACCCTATGAATATGATTCTGTTGATTTTTCTTTTGCAGATGATGGGCGAGTAACTTTCCTAGGGTTAGTTTCATTTTTTATTAAATTTATTGGGGCGACATGGATTATATTTCTATGATATATGATTTGTATGTTGCATTGTGTGCCTGCCACCCCAAGTCTAATCATCTTTCATCATTATTTATTTGTCACCCTTTATCCCCACCCCCTGCCCTCGGGTAACCACCGTACTGTTGTCTGTGTCTGTGAGTTTCAGTTTTATATCCCACATAGGAGTGAAATCATATGGTTTCTAGTTTTCCTAACCCACTTATTTTATTTAACACAGTATTCTCAAGAACCAACCATGATGTTGCAAATGGCAGTATTTGATGGCTAAGTAGCATTCCATGATATAATATATATGTTCCACATTTACCCAAGGTTAGTTTCAAATGATAGTATCACAGTTCAAATACAGGCACTTAGATACCTCCCTCACCCCAGGATTACTGAAACAGACAATAACCCCTCTTGTATTATTTCTACTTTTTGTTTTCTTTACAAAGTTTTAAATATAATAATTCCTAGAAAATTTACCTTTTTTAACAATGTGAGGTAAGAGTCTGTTTAATTTCATTTTCATCTTAAACTGAATTTATATATATAATATATATAATGTATATATCTGTAGACTCTCTTTTTTATTATAAAAGTCACTATACTTCTTTATTAGTATCATACTCTTTAAATTATTCTAATTTAGAATAGTTTTTATACCTAAGGGAAAATCTCCATCATTATTTTTCTCTTTTAAACTCCTCTTGACTATTCTTACACCTTTTTTCTTCCAGAATCAATATGTTAAATTCAAGTTGCAAATTCTCCCTTCAAAATACTTTGTAATTGCACTAATTGTAACTATATAGTTAGCATCTTTAGATTCAGGAAAATAGTATGTATCTTGATTAACATTTTTAGTAAAGTTGTACAATTGACTTTAGGTTTTGGACATCTTATTTTAAGTATATTCCTGGGTGAAATCTCATGCTGTTTGCTTTTCAAAATTGTAACTGAATGGCCCTTTGATAGTGTGTATATGTTAACTGTCATTAACATTTAACAACTCGATTTTTATTTTGTTATTATCATGCCAGTTTATGGCCTTTATTTTGTATACTCAGTGTCAGAGGGTAAAGAATGATTTCAATGTCTTGCTGGCCAAAGACTTAATGAGCTATTAGTATCTGAAAATCCAGTTTCCTTTGATATGACTTGTTCATATGCTCAGAATTGTTGGTGGATTTGAATCCTTGATATTTATTTAAAATTATATTTGAAATCATAATGATCTTTAGGGGCCAACACTGAAAATCACATGGCACAATTGGAATAGGTAGAATGTCATATTTAAATTGTTAGCAAAAATAGTTCTTTATGAACAAGTTTGATTTTCTCTTCTTTTTGTGGGTGCTTTGGCCATACTTGTAGCGTACAGGAAGAGTTTGATCTGCCCTTGAAAGAGTTTGATCTGCCCCAGTGACATCACACACAATGTTATGTCTTCCCTTGCTGCTCTGTGTCTCAGATAACTGAGGAGGAGAAGGCCTTAGACGACATCTTCTTTACAAAGTGTGACCAAGGACTGTAGAATTACAAGTGAATGGAAGGAGGCTTAGAAATGGAATTTCTAAAGAAATATTGGACTGGAAATTAATTATAGGAGTGAAAGAAAGCCACAGGGATCCAGAAAAAAAGAAGAAAAACGATAATAAAGGAGAGATTAAGTGGGAAAAGATGAAGGACATTAGACCAAAAAATAAAAATAAAAATAATAATGAAAAGCTTGAGAGGAAGTTGGAGAATCTGGTTAATGGAAGAGGAAGAAAGGGGAGATGACAGCAAGAAAAAAATGCAACCAAGTAAAAATAATGAAAATTTAGTGAAACTGACACATCCTTGCAGATATAGTTGGCTTAAAAAATATAATAAAAAACCCACCGATCTTTCCCTTTAAACTGCTCAGTATCTAAATAAAGAAGTTGTTGATTTCTCTTTGCAACGCTATTTGGGTAGGTGCATTTTGAAGGTTTCCTCATGGAACATTAGGATATTTTACTACCTGACTGCAAGTGAATAAACAGTACTGGAGGATCTTTGCTGTGCACTTTTCTGAAGCTTTATTATATCCTTTTATAGGTAAAGAGAGAAGTTATACACAGAGAATGCCAAAATGACCACATGCTTCACACTTGCACTACCTCTTTTTATGAAGCTAAATTTGGAGTTTGCAAAACCTCCTGTTTAAAAATACATCCCCAAAGACTTCTGCTTATTGCACATTTTCTTCCCTGTCCTGTACAATTTAGATCTTCATTTATAATTTCTTTATGGAATTTTTTGCCTTCTGTCATAAATACAAAAAGGAAGGTATTGACCTGTAATCCTTCACAGTGTTTTGTGTGGTAGCATCATGCTTCCCAAATTTTGAGAATATATATATTTTTTCTTCAAGTCTAGAAACACATCTTACAGGCATGTTTAATTATGTATTCATGCATATACATGGACTTTTAAATATAATTGAATGAATAAAAATGAAGTTGCCACAAAATAGTTTATGCAGGCATTCTTCACTTGAAATAACGGATACTTTACAAGAAAAAAAAAGCATTCGCTGAAAGATATTTCTAGTATATGATTTATATTTTCCTGTCAGATCTTATCATAAAATTATATATTTGTTTTATCAAAGGGAGAACTTATTTCTTGTTTTTAAATAAGTCAGAAAATACATTAAAGAATGTATCAGTCCTTTTGAAATAACACAGTTAAAATAGACATTTTATAAAATTTATTAGAAACACATTTAGAGTATTAACATCTATTCTTATGCTCAATAAAAAATTTACAATTAAAGATGACAGTTCCAGAAACTCTCAAAATACAATTAGTAATCCATTTCTCCTAACTTTACTTGTAATGTGATTCATTAACCTATTAGTTCTTTATAGACTGCTAAGTTACCTCTTTCCAACGTTCTTGAACTATGCTTAACCATAACATACCCGCACTTTGCTTGTGTGTTCCCAGATAAGATAAATTAACAGTATGTGACGTTTAAGGCTGAAACGTTGGTGAACATTGCTTTTTGAACATTTTCTGAATGTGATTTTTCTGCAATGAACTTATGGATGAAAATCACCCACAAATTAGGGAAGTCCTAACATGCTAGCTAATCTGTTTCCAATTTGGGGCCTATTTAAATGGAGTGTTATTAATAGGAATTTAAAAAGTATATCTGATTCATGTTGAGAGTAAAATGTATTAGAAGAGGTTGGAAGGGGTATAGAAGAGATCGATTTAGAGTAGCTACAACTTAACTGGTGGCAGTGGCAGTGCTGGAAGAGTGGGAATAAATAATGATGGTATCTGATTATTTATTCATTTATTCAATAAACAACAATTTATGGAGCATCTCCTATTGGCCTGGCACTTGCCATGTTAAAGGGACTACTTAACCTTCATTCATTTAGAAATGAAGCTCAAAACTCCATTTTTGGGGTGGGCATACACTTCTCTGATTAAAAACCATTGTATAACACCACGTCTCTTAAAACACAAGTTCACCCGCACAGCAACTCTGATGTTCTCTGTCGCTGTCACAAAGGAAACCCATGACCTTAGAGGGAAATATTTTTAGAGAAAAACAGGCAAATTATGTTTCCTTCCCACCAGTGAGGTTGTCTAGAAATCTTAATCAGTAAACCAGACATTAATCTCTGCCTTTAAGAGCTTGATCATTACCAAAGACAGTACATAGTTCATTATAATTTGGGGGTTTAAGATTTCCCAATAAAAATCACTCCTTGCCCTGACTGCTTTCTGATTGAGGTGAGAAATGAAAGAAGAGCATACGGTAGATGGAAAACAAAAATACTACCTTTGTACTGATGTAGCTGGTATTAGAACATGCAACTTGTATCAAGGAGCAAGGGGGCTTTCTAATACCAAACTCTTTTAGATACTATGGGGGAAATACTCCTACTGCCCTCCACAGAGAGAAGTACGTGTCCCCGGTGAGATATATTGCATCTGGAAGCAACACACACGCTCCTGTGGATAAAATGGCTCCCAGGAAGAATAAGGTGAGGGACTCTTGAGTTGACCTTTAACATTAAAAATTCCCCAGGCCAGTTACTCCTTGGAGGAAGAGGAAGAGTGTCATGCTAGGAGTGCTTCTCTCACACGAGAGAAACTTCCAGAATGGGGAAGAAGCATTTCCTCTCCCCACTCCCCCCCTCCAAACTGTAATAATTTATGGTAAGTTAGGGTTTATGAGAAAGGAAGTATGGAATACTATGAGAACATAAGCTTGTCTAGGGCTTCAGTGGAAGTGAGATTTAAGCTGCAGGAAGAGGGGGTGAAATTGGGGAAAGATTTTTTTGAGGCAAGAGTAGAGACATCTTGATACATCTGTAGAATTCAGCTCAGTTCAGTGTGGCTGGTTAGAGCCTAAACGATGAGACAGAGTGGAGTGTGAAACAGCCAGGTTACGTGAGCTGTGACCGGATCTCAGAGCGTATTGTGAGCCAGATTCAGGTGAATCAAGGGAAATTGGAAACGTTTGGAGAGTTTCAAATAGAGCAATGACATAATCAGATTTGTGTTTCAAAGGGAAGGTCATTTTGGCTCTGGCGTGGAGGGAAGCAGAGCTGGAGAGAGGGAGACCTATGAGTGGCATACAAGGGAAAGAGGTTTATAGCAGGAGATGTGCAGAAGATATGTATAATTTTGTATATTTTGCCTTTGAAGGCAAGGCGTTCAAGTAGAGGTACTATATTTAGAAGGTTAGTTGAATACATACATGAAAATCTGCTGTGGATGCCTTATATTTGAAATATTGATCAGTGAATTTATGTGAAGCTAGGGCAGCCATAAATCTAACCAGATTTCTCACCTTCTGATAGAAACTTCGTAATACTTTTGAATATTTTCTTTAGTTTTCTGGTGAATCTAATTATTTGAATAAATTTACTTAGGGAAATTTTGAGTGAACATATAAAAATTTATTGTTTATTTCCACTGTTTGCTACTATGTAGATGCCGTTGGTATCTTGTTAAGTGTTCTAGTCAATGAGAGAACAACTTGCTGGAATTGCATTATCAGACCCAAAATGCATTCATGGTACAGCCAGTTTTCTTTAGATGCTACCAAAATACAACCATGTAAAGGCTGCACTATTTCAAAAGATAACAATTATCAACCTTCTTATTAGGTGCATGTAAAGAGCCTGGAACCATATCTGATTAACCTTTTAAATCTAGGCCCTGGCCGGTTTGCTTAATGGTAGAGTGTCACCTGGCGTGTGGAAGTCCCAGGTTCGATCCCTGGTCAGGGCACACAGGAGAATCGACCATCTGCTTCTCCACTTCTCCCCTTTCTCTCTCTCTCTCTCTCTCTCTCCCCAACACCCCTAAGCCATGACTCAATTGATTCAAGCAAGTTGGCCTCAGGCATTTGGGATAGCTCTCTGGACTCTACCTCAGGCACTAAAAATAGCTCAGTTGCTGAGCAATAGAGCAATATCCCAGATGGGCAGAACATTGCCTTATAGTGGGTCTGTTGGGTGGATACTAGTTGGGGCACATGCAGGAGTCTGTCCGCTGTCTCCCCTACTCTCAATTTAAAAAAACCCCATATATACAAGGAAGTCCTTTGCCAAGATAATTTTGTGTTATCTAGCTGAAGGTCCCTCGGTATCCATTTAAAATGCAGCCTATTTGCCTGTTGTCATTTTCCCCCTGTTAGAACTATTATATTATTTTTACAGCTTTTGTATAATATTAGCTTCCAAAGAATGTTTCCTAATAATTTGAGAACTACTGTTTGCACTCTTCTGTTGACACAGTGCTTACCAGATGAATTATATTATATGTTTTGAATGTCTCTTTGTCTAAGCCACTGTGCTAATACATTTTTTGATTCACTTTCCCTTGTGGTATAATAATCTTATTTAAATCTAATGGCAATTTTCTTTAGTTTATATATGGTCTCAAAAGATTTCTTTGCATTTCTATCTAGAATAAATCAAAATAAATTTAGTTGGAAATGGCACCATGTGAATTGAATTTCTTTAGCTTGCAGTACCTAATTACTGTGCTTTATCCGGTGCAAATGTTAGTGTTCGGTGGCAAAAGAATCGCAAATGCATTTAAACTCCTCTAGTCACGTTCACTTTAATAGAATAAAGGTGACTGCTTAATGATTCAAGAATTTACTATTTCTCTCTGATTTTATTTTTATTACTGCCATGTGTTTCTATAAAGAAAGATTTTCTTTATAACTAACTTCATTTTTATTTATAATATTATTTGTTGAATAAAGCACATGAACTTCCTGAAAATGAAGCGAAAGACTCCATCTTTGTGATGGGCTCATCCCTCTCTGATTAAAAACTATCTTATAACCCCACGGCTCTTAAAAGCTATTTCACCCATGCTGCCATTCTGATGCTCTCAGTGACTGTTATAAAGGAACCCCGTGACCGTAGAGGGACATATTTCTATAGAAAAATAGGCAGATGATGTTTCCTTTCCTCCAGGGAGGTTGTCTAGAAAGCTCAAGCAGGGTATGACGGGGGACCAAGAAGTGAAAGTCCTACCACACCTTTTTTCTGTCTTTCTTCTCTCTTTCTTCCCCTTTCCTCTCTGGTTCTAAGATGAACATGAAGCTGCATGTGCCCTCCTGCACTTGTCATTATGCTTTTAGTAGGAAGAGGGCCGGAAATAGAACTGTGACTTTGAGCCCAGGAGGAGGCTTTGCTCTGAGAAAATTAGGCTGATGAGGATAAAGTTTACAGACTTCTAAGCTAGTCCTGTTATCTTCGTAAGTCCACAAGGTGGTAACATGGAACCAATATTGGCTAACTACCCTTAACTGTGTGAGCCTGGCATTTTGAAAGGGACTCTGTGGAGAGATCAAAAAGGTGACGGAGGACAATTTGGCTTTGGGTGATGGGTATACAACATAATCAAATGTCAAAATGATGTGGAGATGTTCCCTCAGAACCTATGTCCTCAGTTGATCGGTGTCACCCTGTTAAAATTAATTGTTTAAATAAAATAAAATAAAATAAAATAAAAATGTCTGTATGACCCATGCAGATGAAGACCCAGATTTTGGGGGTTATGGATCTTATACAGTTTGGGAGCCCTCTTTAAGAAAAGAAAACATTCATTTTTTTTTATAACCAAGTTAAAAAAAATGAAATCTTGCCATTTGCAACGGCATAGATGGACCTAGAGAGTATTATGAAGACATACAGAGAAAGAAAAATACCGTATGATTTCACTCATATGTGGAATCTAAAGAGCCGAATATACAAACAAAATAGCTTCATAAATACAGAGAAGGGAGGTGGGGTTGGAGGTGAAGTGGTTGAGAAATTGGAAATGTCGGGACCACCTTATAAAGTGTATGATTGTCTAGCTACTACTCTGTACACTGAAGCTAATACAAAATGATATTAAATGTAAACTATAATTGAAAAGGAAAAGAGATGTAGAATTATAAATACAAAATTAGTGAAAAACGCACAGAGGGTGCCCATGCAAGTGAAGAACCCTGAACTTAAGGTTTTTTAGTTTAGAGTAACTCTAGCTCTAGCCTCATACATAAACGTTCACCTGTAAAGTTAAATCCTGAGTTGGTAATAAAGCTGAATATTTTGAAGTAGGTTTGAATGTCAGTCACAGTCTTGGAAAAACTTCCCCTGGCTCCTTCCTGTCTAATTCCACCACTCACATGTACAGTGTGGTAATTAACTTACCACAATTGTCTGTATTGCCCACTAGATAGTAAGCTCTATGTAGGTTGGGAAGTCTTGCCCAGTGATGCACCTATTGTGCCTAGCACTGTGCTCAGATGATTGTAGTTGTTTAAATGGGAATAGAGGGATGTTGGGATCAGTACCTTAGACACCTCCTGACAGCAGCTCTGGTGCTGTATCAATCAGGTAGTGGAGGCCTCTGAAGCTATTATGTGCGAAAACAGTCTTCATCAATCATGTGGCCAGCACCTGCCCAGTTCTGTTCTATCTAGTAGGTTATGTATGGGAAAGACATCTTTCAACTATGTACAAAAATTCATGAAGAACAGGCTAGGACTTCATGCCTCTGGTAAGAGGAATAATTACAACAGATCAGAAGGCAGAGTAAGGTATAAAATGCCCTCTGAGGATTTTTACTTCTCTGAACACATTTAAAAATTGATTTCTTAAGACAAAAAGATCAAGGGAAAAACTCATGGAAGGCATAATTCAAAGATTAAATTCTTGATTTGGATGAAGTTAGGCTTCATCTAACTCGGTAGTTGGTTTTGAACCAGAAATTTATTTACAGATTTTACAGCTAAGACATCTAACTATATCTAAAAAAAACATAATAAATGTGTTATTTTTGATGAAATATGCCTTGAGCTTTTAAGTACATGAAGGGAGAAAAATAATGGCTTATCTTTTTTCTCCAAAATAAAAGAGTTCTATTCCTATGTTTAGTGATTACAAGATTTAAGATTGGTGGGTTTGGCAGAGGGTGTTTATATATCCATGGTGAATGATTTTTAATGCTTAGCAAAAAATGTAGGATAAATTCTACAAATACTATACTTGATGTTACTGAAGGGGAAACGTGCTAAGTGGAGAAATTCCAGGCTGCTGGAAGAACGAGACTTTTGAAAGATAACAAGTCCGGCTATGTGATTTGTAATACCTAACGCAAATGAAAACGTGGGAACCCTTGCTAAGAAAGTCTAAAATTTCAAGACATCTACAGCAGAGCACTAAAAGAGGAGTGGACTTCTTCTAAGCTTGGGGCAACGGTACCACCACATGGCTCACACACCCATGGAGCTGGCCCTGCAGGATGTCTTTGCATGGTTTATGGAGGTTGCTATTAAGGACCTTACTACGTAGCATGGTGACTTATTTTTATTTTTATTTTTTGTATTTTTTTTCTGAAGCTGGAAATGGGGAGAGACAGTCAGACAGACTCCCGCATGTGCCCGACCGGGATCCACCCGGCACGCCCACCAGGGGACAACGCTCTGCCCACCAGGGGGCGATGCTCTGCCCCTCTGGGGTGTCGCTCTGTTGTGACCAGAGCCACTCTCCTGGGGCAGAGGCCAAGGAGCCATCCCCAGCTCCCGGGCCATCTTTGCTCCAATGGAGCCTTGGCTGCGGGAGGGGAAGAGAGAGACAGAGAGGAAGGAGGGGGGGGTGGAGAAGAAAATGGGCGCCTCTCCTATGTGCCCTGGCCGGGAATCGTACCCGGGTCCCCCACACGCCAGGCCGACACTCTACCGCTGAGCCAACAGAATGGTGACTTATAAAGGATTCAGGTGATAAGTCCTTCTTTGATCACAGCACCAGGATGGTGCTTATCTTTCTAAATGACATACTAGGTTCCTTTGAGCTATCAGACTTCAGTGTTGTGCTCAAATGGGGTTCCTCAGTTTGAGTTTTCTGGTCATATCTTCTTTACTGTTTGACTTTGGTTTTCTATGCATAGTTAATGGGGTTTGGTCTTTTTTTTTGTTTTAGGCCACCTCAAATTTTCTCTTGGAAGGAGGTAAAGTGGTTAAACAAAACTGAAAAGTGGCTATAAGTGTTGACTTTAAAAAGCCCATCATTATCAACATTATTTACTGGGTGCAGTAATCACTCTATTAATGAAATTAAAAACAGTCCAACAACAAAATGATTTGTTAGAGCCTTGATAACCTCAGGCAGAAACAGTCTGGGAAGCAGAAGAACGCATTCCAGATAACCGAGAGTACACGACGGACATTTTAAATAGTGATGGAAACATCTTAGTTTTAAACAAAAGCAAAAGTCAAGGTTACAGGAGGTGAAGGCCAGGGTTTGGGTTTACTTGGGAAGGGAAAATCCATTGGGGGCGAGCTTAGCAGGAAGGGACCTGCTGGCAGACAGCCCTTTACGGGGGTGACGTAGGTTCACTTCAGATGTGACATATGCTCTTCTAGTCCTTCAAGTTTCTAGAAGTCTCAGCCAGCGTCCCAGAGAAGCAGGGAGCGTGGAGACCATGCTTTGTGCCTCTGTCCCCAGGCCATCCCACCAGAATTAAATAGGACTGTCCTTCAAACATGGCTGCTGTGTTCTGTTCTGCAGGGTTTTTCACAGCATAGATCCATTGGGTGATGGGCAAGTGACATCTGCATTCTTCCCACTTCATGATGCTCAAACTCCATCTCCTTACGTGGGGCTGTGCTCCATCCATTCAAGAAAAGACAACATATGGGCTACTGTTGAGGACAACCTAAGAACCACCTAATAAGTAGGCTTCATAGTCTAAATTTTCATAAGGTCTTTGAAGTAAGAACATGCCTTTTCTTATTAAGAATAAAAAGATTATTTACAATTAGAGAGCTCTAAAAATAACGTTCTGAGTTCATTTCAGTGTGAAAAAGTACTCTACTGATTAAAGCAGAATAGTAAGAGTAGAGGAGCTTCATGTTTTGATTGGACTATGTTATAGGAAAAGACAGAGCTACACATATGAGTATGTGGCCAGGGGATGGGAAACAAGGATACAGGAGAAACTATGGCAGTTTTCACTGCATTGGCTTTGGCGTAGGTACCCTCTTCCAAGGGTGTTTGTTAATTGACTGTATATCAGGGGATCACTCCAGACTGGGCTTTCCCTACAGTGAAACAACAGTGTCTAATAATTCAGGACAAAATTCTAATTATTATAATGGGATTATTTTGCTTCTTGGCATGTTAAGCAATTTGTTTTATACCTTTAATCATTATTTCTTTCACTTTTGAAGACTTAAATAGAAGGGATGTGAGAGAATAGGAGTCCCGTTTCATCTTGTGGACCATTAATTATGGCCCTGGCTCTTTGAGTACTGAGGAGACCCCCGGAGGAATGAATCCCGTCGGGTCTTACTGGGGTTAACAGACTTGATTCTCTATACTTCAAACAAGTTTTCTTAGAAAACCATTAATCACTAACCTATGAATTAAATAGTGACAATAATGGAAATAAAACCAACAACAAATTGTTCATGGTTGGCTTCTCCAAGGATTTGACAGCTAATTTATAAAGCAAGGTATTTCCATAGAGCAAGATTTTTGTGACTTAAGTAAAATTGCCTTGGCAAAACGCTCAGCATTATATTGTAGTCTACGGGTAAGGGGGGGAGGGCGACAATGTGTGTACGACCTTCATCTTTCTCTCTGGACCCCTTTTTGTTGCCACTTTTTCCAAGATTTCAATTGGTCCCAACTCACTGCCAGCATGTGTCCTGGAAACAGTTGCTAAGTTTGTTTTTATACACGGCTATGAAATCTATTTTATTTTGTCAACTCAGGGACCGCACTGGAGAGCTCTCAAGCCATTAATGTAGGAAACTTGGCCAATAGGGTAAAGAAAATTGCAAGGATTCTGTTGGAGAGCAATGGTAGCTCCTCCATTCAGGCCAGGCGTACACGGGGGAGTGGATGGAGATGGGGAGGAGGAACGCTGGGGCCAGGTGTAGAGGACTTTGGAAGCCAGAGTGTAGGG
Organism: Saccopteryx leptura; assembly: GCF_036850995.1. Lineage (NCBI taxonomy): Eukaryota > Metazoa > Chordata > Mammalia > Chiroptera > Emballonuridae > Saccopteryx > Saccopteryx leptura. The sequence goes on along the minus strand of NC_089514.1, from coordinate 20,737,011 downwards.
TTCGTGTTATATCCATAGCACCGCCTGGCATCTGGGGACCACCTGTTTGGGATACCCCCGGAGCTTGTAAAAAGTTCCTTTTTCTGATCCTTCCACAGACCTCTTGTTCAGATTCTCTGAGGTAGAGCCCTAAAATTTGCATTTTAAACAAGTGCCTCAGATGATTCTTATCCCACTTTAGATTAAAATTACTGCCACAGATAAAGAAGGGAATTTGGTAAAACATATTTGTATATATCTAAGTAGTTTTGTTTAAATGACAACATTTTTGTGAAATGTAAAAGGGAGAAGAAAAATATATGTTTATCACTTTATCACAAACTGACACTGGAACTACACCTGTCAAAGACCCAGTATGTCATATAAACAAACAGTGACATACTGATGAATGTGTAACAACAAGCTCTCTGAAAACAGACAAACCACACACAAGTCCTGCTTGGTAGCATTTGTTGAACTCAAGTTACCAACCTCACATCAAATATGTTGTTTGGAAGCGATGTACGCAATTGGTATATTGCATATATATATACTGCTCACAAAAATTAGGAGACATTTCAAAATGAATATGAAACTATAAAATATCCTCTGATTTTTGTGAGCAGTGTAGTTTTACGATATATCAGCCTTTTTTTTTTTTTTTTTTGTATTTTTCTGAAGCTGGAAACGGGGAGAGACAGTCAGACAGACTCCCGCATGCGCCCGACCGGGATCCACCGGGCACGCCCACCACGGGGCGACGCTCTGCTCACCAGGGGGCAATGCTCTGCCCCTCCGGGGCGTCGCTCTGTTGCGACCAGAGCCACTCTAGCGCCTGGGGTAGAGGCCAAGGAGCCATCCCCAGCGCCCGGGCCATCTTTGCTCCAATGGAGCCTCGGCTGCGGGAGGGGAAGAGAGAGACAGAGAGGAAGGAGAGGGGGAGGAGTGGAGAAGCAGATGGGCGCTTCTCCTGTGTGCCCTGGCTGGGAATCAAACCTGGGACTTCTGCACGCCAGGCCGACACTCTACCACTGAGCCAACCGGCCAGGGCCAGCCTTTTTTTTAATGGATGAGAAAACAGACCCGATGGCACTTACCCAAGGTCACATGACTGTTAAAAAGCAAAGCCTGACTGGCCCTGGCCGGTTTGCTCAGTGGTAGAGCATGCAGGAGTCCTGGGTTCGATTCCCGGCCAGGGCACACAGGAGAAGCGCCCATCTGCTTCTCCACCCCTCCCCCTCTCCTTCCTCTCTGTCTCTCTCTTCCCCTCCCACAGCCGAGGCTCCACTGGAGCAAAGTTGGCCCGGGCACTGAGGATGGCTCTATGGCCTCTGCCTCAGGCGCTAGAATGGCTCTGGTCACAACAGAGCGATGCCCCTGGTGGGCAGAGCATCGCCCCCTGGTGGGCGTGCTGGGTAGATCCCGGTCGGGCGCATGCGGGAGTCTGTCTGACTGCCTCCCCGTTTCTGACTTCAGAAAAAAATACAAAAAAAAAAAAAAAAAAGCAAAGCCTGACTTAGAAGTTTGAACACTATTTGACAAGTCTTTTTCCTTCACTCTACATTACTACTTAAAAAACTACAAGCTGTACGCAAGGGGAGCTCTGTGTACTAGGCTGAGAGAATGAGAATTCTGAGACGTTAGTTGAAGTGCTTCCGCAAGCCACGTTTCCTCGTGTCATTTCTCCTTGACACATTCCAAAGCCTAGACAGGTACGGCGTTCATTCCACCCTCACTGCAGCTCCTCGCCGCCTGAGTGGATCCCAAGCTCAAGGGAGACAATTCAGAGAAGGGAAGCAAACTCATGAGGGACTGAAGTCACATAAAAGACCCTGAAACTTATGCCCCTACACAATGGAATACTTACTTGGCCATAAAGAAAAAGGGAATCTTACCTTTTAGGACAGCATGAGTGGACCTGGAGAGTAATATGCTAAGTGAAATAAGCCAGTTAGAGAAAGACAAGTATCATATGAGTTCACCTGTATGTGGAATCTAGTGAACAAAATAAACAGAATAGAAACAGACCCGCAGATACAGAGAACAGGCTGCCAGCTGCTAGAAGGAGGGGTGTTGGGGGGGGGGGCTGGGTGAAATCGGTGAAGGGATTAAGCCAAAAAAAAGAAAAAACTTCACAGATAATAGTAAGTGATCCCCAGAGGGACAGTGGGGTGTGGGAGGTAGAAGAGGGTAGAGGGGATAACTGGTGATGGAAGGAGACGTGACTTGGGGTGGTGAGCACACTATATACTATACAATATACAGATGATGTGTTATAGAATCGTATACTTGACACTGATATAATTTTGTTAACCGGTGAACCCTAATAACTTAAATAATTGTAAAAAGAAAAACTGTCTAACAGCATTATAAGGGCTGGAGCAACAACAACAAAGTACGGTCTCTAAGACCAACAGCATCAGCAACACCTAGGAACTCTTTAGGCCTCTGACCCAGACCTACTGAATCTGCAATTGTGGGGCTGTTGCTAGTGATGTGTAATCAACCAGCCCTTCGGGCGGCTCTGATGCTTGCTGAATGTGAGCAGTTTTCCCCCTCGCCAGACCCAGAAATCCTAGAGGCACGGGAGGATCTTCCCAAGACGAGAGACCTGGGTCTCATTCCACGCTGACATCGTTTAAATCAGAAATGACTGAGTAATCGCTAATTTGATTGTATTTACTTGAAGTGACTCAATTACATTGTTGGCTATTAGCTGGAATTGGGGATTTAAGGTAGATATTAAGTTGAGCTTAAAGGAAATGAAGACAGTTACACTGCATATACACCAGAGTTTGTGGTTTATAAAATCGAATGTTCTGTATGCAGTTTGGATGCACTTGGAATTTTGTCCTGGGATTAATCAAACAGATAAAGCGAACACACAGGCCTTGGTACCTCGTGTAGTGTCAGGTGGCAGTTCATACACTTGACTGAATTCAGATCCATCATGTCTGTCGGGCGGGCAGATAAAGCGTTTGGAATGGTAAGCTGTGGCAACGTATGCTCAGGTGACTTTTTTTGGCCTTTGACCCTGCACTGTGGCCTGCAGCTCACGCTTTGGTTTCCCTGACCCGATGGATTGTGCTTTGTTCTTCAGCTTGATGTTAACTCACCACGGTCTTCAGCGGGGGGAGCAACTCATCCCAGTTTGCCTGAGATTTTTCCCAGTTTTCGAATGGAAAGTCCCAGACCCTGGGAACCCCCTCGTCCCAGCAAACAGGCGCAGTTGCTCACCCTGATCTTAACCCACTTGTAGACCACGACAGGGTAGACCTTCTCTTCCGTCACCAGCGCAGGCTGACCTCCCATTTCTGAGTGGCCGCCGCCCCAACGTGTGCTGCTCTTGCAGAAGTCCAGGGCAACAGGCGACCGTGAGTTCCTGCGAAACACTCGCTCGCTTCCTGTGCACATAACTAATATTTGTGGAAGGCATGATTAGTAGTTATTTTTAGCACCGCATTAAGTATTTCTTACTGATGTGGAAATATCTAGTCACATATTACTGACACAGCCAGATTACTGACTGTAATTTATTAAAGCTTGGGAAGGATCTTGCCGTTGAATGACTTCACTTAAGGAAAATCACTCTGGATGGATTTAAAATTTTACAGCCGGGCATGACACTGGGTATCGATTATTTGGGTGACACCTGACCGTGGGATTTTAAGAAAATTAATCCTGCCAAGTTGTGGAACTGAGTACGGGGGTTCTGAGTTATAGAAGGCTCGTGAGGAAACACATCTGTTAGTCTAGGGATGAGAAAATGAAAGCTCACTGGGGAGTTAATGGTCAGAAAGAGGGAAAATAATTATTGCAAGGTCTTTTGAGGGAAGAATGGATGAAGTACTAACCTAGGTAAATGAGAGGTTAATGGTGCCGTTGATGAAAAAATAGGCAAGTCTTAATTTAGACAGTTGAACTCAACCTTAGGAACTGGTGGGTATCAGGCACTGATGAGTCTAAACAGTTTGAGATTTGGGTTAAGGCCTAGTGGGCTGCTTATGACCATTTGAGCTCTCTTATTAAAGGTACACTTTTGAAACCTTGGTGGTGGCGTAGTAGCTTTACAGTATCGTCACCGGGGGTCGTCCGGGATAGACAGAAGAGATGCGTGATGTCAGTGGCCACAAACCTTTTGGTTATCCCTCAGTACGTTTTGATGCTAGCTAATTAACATTTATTCAAGATTTTATCGTGGTTCCTTGCATGATATTTTAGCAGTAGAAATTGCAGTGAACCAATTAGAATGGTGAGCTTGATTGCACATGCTAATAAGGGGCTTCTTAATTAACTTTAATAATAAAAACATCATCAGGTTCTCAAGAGCTATTTACTGCCACAATGATTAGCAAATTAGGGTTTGAGAATACCAATAGTAGAATCCCTTAATTTCTATAGCATTTATAATTTGCAAAGCATTTTACCATTTATTATTTCATTTATCTCTGACAGGAAACTCTTTGAGACAGGTGGTTTAATCCCCAATTTGCAGATGAGTAAACTGAGGCTCAGAGTGACAGCGCTGTCTGCAGACATGGTGGAATCAATTGCAGAGGTGTTAGGTCTTTGAGTCCCTTTCCTGACATGCTTCTTACAGCTAGGTGCCATGCCGGAGCCCTGGCCTATTGACTGGTTCCGCCAGTATTTCCCCAGCACAGTGTAGACTTCAGAAGCCTGCAAAGCTGCGCTTTCATTAAACATGGAAAGGCAAAGCCTCTAAATATAGACGTTTTAGGTGGATAAATATTTCTGACAAACCGCTCTAAGACGGTGGCATCACAATTTTCAGATTCAGTCATCTTCACTGGAAACCCAAGGATAAAAACCAGGCTGATTGAGGGCAGAAGAAAACCGAGCCAATTAAAGAAAAACCCTGGGAAGCCAGGATTAAGAAGCACAGGGATGCAGATGAGTGAGCTGATGAAATTGCACCCCTCGCTGAAAAGCGGCGCACTCAGAGTGAAGCAGCAGACTGTTCCGCTAACTTTTAGCAGGGGGCGTTACATAATGTAGTAATTAATTGTCTGTAGCTTCTAGGCCTATTAGGGAAGTGCAGAACAGACCCCAGAGGCAACCCCCGGCTTCTGTGGTGGTCAGGAACATTGCCTGAGGCACTCATCTTCATAACCGTAATGCCTCCGAGTAGTTTTCCCATAATTTTTAACCCTGGGTCCAGTTCATCTCATGCTAATGGGTATTTTAATGTATCTTAAAGATTTTTCACTTATGGTGGGAAATTGCCTTGTTTGTAAGACTACTTCAAAGCGTCACATTTGGCACTAACTTCTTTTTCCCTGAAAGACAAGGCCCACAATAAAAAATAACAAAACAACCCCAGCATGCTGGGGGGAGGAGGGGGGGAATGAAGATCACGTGAGAACAGAGGGCTGCATCCTTTTAAAAAAGAGTTCAAACCGCCATTCACAACAGAAGGAACCCCATTTTACCTGGGTTTCTTTGAACAGACCTTACTCTCCCCAAGGAGGAATGTGGATTCCGCTCGGAAAGGAGGAGCCCCCTGTAGCCAGCCACACAGCGTGAAGGGGAGGTTAGAGAGGAGCCACGCGCGGATGAGGGCGTTCAGTCACCAGGGCCCGGGGTTGGTTTTGATGTACATGAAAGCCGAGAGCGAGGACTTTGTGAAAACGGAGCCGCGTTCCTGACCACCTAGGCTCCGTTCCTTCGCCCCTAGATCAGCGTCATTGACAACCCTGCTGCTTTTCAAGTGGTAAAGGAAGTTAAAAATAAAGTTCTATTTTAGCTGTACCTTTGATTTTCTTCAAAAACATTTCGGATGATAGGAAAAAGAAAGCCCGTGATAAATTTGAGCGGAGACCTGGCAGAGTTTTCCCATAGTTTAATAAAAAAAAAAAAAAAAATGGGCTCGGCTTCAAATATATTAAGTTGCCACAGGAGAACGGGAGTGCCTTTTGGGAACAGTTAATAGTTCCCGGAATTTTATTCTCCTTTTATCATAATACAGGATAAAATTTCCAAGACAAATAAAGACAAATATTTTAAAGGAATAGGGCATGAAATATAAGAGTTGACACATTTAGAAAGAGTAAACCTTATACAGCTTGACTTTTCTATGATTTGTGCTGTATATTTTCTCTGGATAATTTGGACTTGATCCAGGACAGCAAATTCCAGTGTCTTCCTCCCCCCCCCCCCTTTTTTTAGAGTTTTTTTTATTTTTTTTTTCTTTTCAATTACAGTTGATGTTCAATATTATATTAATTTTAGGTATATGGATTAGTGGTTCAACATTTTTGTAACTTACAAATTGATCCCCCACCAGAAGTCTAGTACTCACCTGACACCATACATAGTCATTACAGTATTATTGACTGTATTCCCTAAGCTGTACTTGACATCCCATGACTATTTTGTAATTGCCAATTTGTACTTCTTAATCCCTTTACCATTTTCACCCAACCCCCCCCCCCAACCCCCTTCCATTGGGCAACCATCAGTGTGTTCTCTGTATCTAATTGTTTGTTCATTTATTTCGGTTTTTTTTTAGATTTTACATGTAACTGAAATTGTATGGTATATGTTTTTCTCTGTCTGACATAGTTCACTGAGCATAATATCCTCTAGGTTCATTCATGTTGTTGCAAACAGTAAGATTTCATTCTTTCTTACGGCAGAATAATATTGCATTGTATATATGTACATCTTATTTATCCAATCATTTATTGGTGGATGCTTGGGTTGCTTCCATATCTTGGATATTGTAAATAATACTGAAATAAACATAGGGGTGCATATATCTTTTTAAACTAGTGTTTTGGATTTCTTTGGATAAATACCCAGAAGTGAAATTGCTGGGTTGTATGCTAGTTCCATTTTTAATTTTTTTAAGGAACCTCCATACTGTTTCCCATAGTGGCTGCACTGATTTGCAATCCCACCAACAGTGCACAAGGGTTCCCTTTTTTCCACGTCTTCACCAACACCTAATATTTGTTGACTTACTGATGATAGCCATTCTGACCTGTGTGAGGTGATATCATTGTGATTTTAATTTGCATTTCTCTGATGATTAGTGACGTTGAGCATCTTTTCATCTGTCTATTGACTGTCTACATGTCCTCTTTGGATAAATGCCTGTTCAAGTCCTCTGCCCATTTTTTAAATTGGATTGTTTGGGGATTTTGGTGTTAAGGATAGTATGAGTTCTTCATATATTTTGAAGATTAACCTCTTGGGTATATCATTGGGGAATATCTTCTTCCATTCAGTAGACTGTCTTTTCATTTTGTTAATGGTTTCATTTGCTCTACAAAGCTTTTTAGTTTGATTTTGTCCCATTTATTTATTTTTTTTGTTTCCCTTGCCAAAGGAGACATAGCCAAAAAAATTCCTAAGAGAAATATTAAAGGGTTTACTACCTATGTTTTCTAGGTATTTTATGATTTTGGGTCTTACATTTAAGTTTTTAATCTAGCAAATTTCAGTGTTTCTAATGTCCATGTGGTTGGTCTCATTTCTTTAGAAATGTCAGATCTTTTAAATTGAAACTTTATAAAGGTACAATACTATTTGGGGTCTAATGTGGGCATTTCGGAGGTATTTTTAAATATCTAGGTATTTTCTAGTCTATCCTGGAAATAGTATACAATCAAGACTACCGTGGTGTTTCTCATGATTCTTCTTACTTGGGTATTGATGAAAGCATAACCAGAACAGGCTAGATTAGAACCATGGATTTTGGCTGGACTTTGGGTATCACCCCTGGTTGTGCTGGACTTGAGTTGTGTGATCATTTCCTTTTTCACGTTGCATTTTGCTCTCCTGAATAATCCCTTCCTTTTATTGGAACTTACTAAAAAAAAAAAAAAAACCACACAAAACTGAGTTATTTGTAATGTATAATTCACCAGTTATTTAAGTTTCATTTTTACTGTGAGAATATGAAGGATATTTTATTTTATTTTTCTGAAAAGCTGGCAGGAGAATTCTTCTAAGAAAAAAATAGTGCCTGGACTTTCACAGCAGTCTCCTAACTTGACTTTCTGTGTCTACCTAGCCCCCACGTGGTTAGTTTTTTTCTGCACGGTAGCCAGGGTGATTGTACTGAAGTCATATCAGGTTACTTCTCTGCTCATATCTATCCACTGGCTATTCATTTGATCAGAACAGAATCTAGGATTCCTACCAATTTACATGGGGCTGTAAGTGGTATGCACCCCACTTACAAACTTCTAATTTCATCCCCCCCAAATTCCCTCTCTAGTATATATCCATATTCTGTTATATAAAGCCAACTCAGTTCTAGGATTGTAGCAATCCTTTGGGAATATCATGATTGAGTTTTGTTTTGTTTTGTTTTGTTTTTGTTTGTTTTTTTGTATTTTTCTGAAGCTGGAAACGGGGAGAGACAGTCAGACAGACTCCCGCATGCGCCCGACCGGGGTCCACCCGGCACGCCCACCAGGGGGCGATGCTCTGCCCCTCCGGGGCATCGCTCTGCTGCGACCAGAGCCACTCTAGCGCCTGGGGCAGAGGCCAACGAGCCATCCCCAGTGCCTGGGCCATCTTTGCTCCAATGGAGCCTTGGCTGTGGGAGGGGAAGAGAGAGACAGAGAGGAAGGAGAGGGGAAGGGGTGGAGAAGCAGATGGGCGCTTCTCCTGTGTGCCCTGGCTGGGAATCGAACCCAGACTTCTGCATGCCAGGCCGACGCTCTACCACTGAGCCAATCGGCCAGGGCATGATTGAGTTTTAAATTATGGCTGAAGAAGGGCGCTCTGCCTGTTTCATATCCTTCTGCATCTTGGTGTTTGTTTTTTCTTTATTATTATAATTAAAAACATTTTATTTAAATATTGATTTTAGAGAGAGGAATGGAAAGAGCAAGAAAGAGATAGGAACATCAGTCTATTTTTGTATGTGCCCTGACCAGAGATCAAACCAGCAACCTCTGTGCTTTAGAATGATGCTCTAACCAACTGAGCTATCTGACAAAGGCCTTCTAAATCTTCTGTTTTCCTCCAGTCCATGATAAGGGAGCCATTGGGGTATCTGCTTGTCATTCCTTGCTACGCATGCTCTGTTGCATTCTCTGACTTAGAACTTCCTGATTCTTGTTTTCCCCACTAGTTTGTGGTTCTTTGAGGGGCTTTCTGAACACATAGCCTATCTTCTGCTACATGCAGGCCATTTGATATGTCTTGATAGAGAATTGAAATGGTGTGATTTACAGTTATTCTTTTCTTATCATTAATTTTTATACTATTTTCACATGGGAAGAATTTTATCAGGTAGTATAAACGGTAAATGAAAGAAAGAAGCAGGAATCTAATTGACTTGTTTTGAGGGGGAAAAATGACTGGATAAGAAAGTAAGGGATATAAAGTTGAATTTGAACACTTGAATTGATCTAATCTGATAATGTATCACCATCAATCTATAATATTTTCTCAGTTTTTTTCTGATGTTTTTCCCCCTTTCTTCTTTAGAGAGGAATTTATAACATATGTTTACATCATTCTCTATTCTTAAGGGTTAGTGTCAATTATTTTATCTTTAATCTTTATTTCTAAGTAATAGCAGAGTAAAATTTTGCTAAATTTGTGTGCTAATTATAACTTTTACATTTTTCTTTTTCTGCCTTCTACTTTTCCCCTATATCCTCACTTCAGATACTTTTCTCACATTTTCCTTAAATGTTCATGTTGGCTCTCAAGTCTGCAGTTCAGCTTCTGTGAAACTCTTGGTCTACTATGTACATTTAGAATGGAAAAGAGAGTGCTGAACAATGCATGCCGGGTGATTGAAATTTTTGGGAGACAAATACTTAGTTTTAGCCATTTATGTCTAACAAGATGTTGATGGTTAGATACCAAAATAGTAACTGATTATTTGAGAGTGGTTATAATTTTGGTGATTACAGGTTTTTTTTTCTCTGTTGTTTTCTTCATTGCTTCATTCTTTCTTTTTTTTTATTTTTATTTTTTTATTATTTATTTATTTATTTATTTGTAATTTTCTGAAGCTGGAAATGGGGAGAGACAGTCAGACAGACTCCCGCATGCGCCCGACCGGGATCCACCCAGCACGCCCACCAGGGGCGACGCTCTGCCCACCAGGGGGCGATGCTCTGCCGCGACCAGAGCCACTCTAGCGCCTGGGGCAGAGGCCAAGGAGCCATCCCCAGCGCCCGGGCCATCTTTGCTCCAATGGAGCCTTGGCTGTGGGAGGGGAAGAGAGAGACAGAGAGGAAGGAGGGGGGGTGGAGAAGCAAATGGGCGCTTCTCCTATGTGCCCTGGCCGGGAATCGAACCCGGGTCCCCCGCACACCAGGCTGACGCTCTACCGCTGAGCCAACCGGCCAGGGCTCATTCTTTCTCTTAATGTATATTTTTATTTTCTAATATTTTTGTATTATTAGTGCTAACAGCAAACACTAAGTGGGAGGACATGCACAAAACAGAAAAGTTCTATGGATATAAAGTAATGATGAATTTGAGGATTTGATTTCAAATCATATGAAATTGATGGTGCTATTCAATTTTTTTTTTTTACCATTCTTTTCCTGTGAGAACTAGAGCCCAATGCCTTCTTCTTTCAAGTAGCATAAATTACGTCTTCCTTGTAGTCAGAATGGCTCACTCACTCTTTGTCACAAAGTGATCAAGGAAGGAATTCACTTGGATACCCCAATTAAGCCTTGGTGATTTCTAGCCTCTGGGTAAATCTGGGAGGAATGTCAGCACTTCCGAACTCCGCTCCAGGTGGGGACAGTCCTGTTGCTGACTGAAGAGTCCCACTCACAAGTGTCATATTGAATGTGTCCTAAAGAACATGATAAAAGCCAGCGAGATAAGATTGGGGGAGAAAACATGGACTCAGGCCAAGCCCAAACAACCTGCCTGTTCCCCACACGTGTGTTCACTTGAATGAAATATAGAACTGTTTTAAATTCTTGTATAATACAATGACATCAATAAAATGCAGCCTAGTTAAAAAATATATACTTTATTTTTCCATTTGTGATTGCATTAAGCTTCCGTGAAAATGGAACACACCAGTTTCACAGCGGGAGAAGATAGATACAGCAAGATTAGTAGGCAAGATGTTCAGGATTGGAAGGATCTGTATGGCTGAAAGTGAGGTAATGATAATGATTATGGGATAATAGTACTGTTGTGCTGTTTTATGAGGCAGTAATCCAGCTCCCAAAGCAGATAAACTATGGGGGTGAAGGCTGAGTTTATCCCTCGGAGGGGAATAGATTGTTGCTTAATAACCCAGCATGACAGTAAGGCTTTTGCTTTTTTTTTTTTTTTTTTTTTTTGAGGCAAGAGCTTAAAAGTAAGTTTTAAAATAAAATGAGTAACTTCCCAAATATGAGCAAGTGAACAGCTGAGCGAGGGTAAAAGAAACCCAAATGGTGCAGGAGAGAGAGGGATCAGAGGAGTAGGGGCGAGATTCTTTTTAAGTTTCAGGAACTAGAGTTCTAGTAACAGCAGACAAAATTTCCAGCACCCAAAACAAAAACAAAAAAAACCAAACCTCATTTCCGTACATATTGGCAGCTGAAATGAAGTGGCATTTCTCTAGAAAAGTATTAAACCACTGCAAAATGCAAACAGATTGCCGTTCATCTCATTTGCAGCCACTGTTCAATTCTTGACAAGTTCATATGGGAAAGGGGCTGCGTTAGTTACAACAGCGGTTCCAGACGAATGGCGTGCCATCCTTGCCTTCTATGAGCCTACGGAGCAGGGTTGCTTAGTAAGACGCTGAAAAGGCTCTATCTTTCACGGTGCTTTTGTAACCAAGATTGACCAGAGAGCATCTGTCACTCATCCTTGGAGACTCCTCCTTCTTCCTACATATATATGAGCACCTAAGGGTTTTATTTGGTTTTAGAAAAGTGGAAGATGGATAGGACTCACTCCTCAGCCTAGGTTAGTCACTTTCCTGGGCTCCTCACTTAGCCAGGTGGTGTTGATTCCATTTGGGTGGCTCCACTGGCAGCTGGTTTCACTCCGGGACGGCTGGGAAAATCTTGCTTCAGCTCCCGAAGCTTTGGTGCTTAGTACTAATTCTTTCTCCCACACAGGCCGCCTGCAGGCCTGGCCCAGAGAGATGCCTCGCTATCGGACGGGCTCATCTGTCTTACACCCTGTAGAATTACACTCCCTATCTTTTCTAAGTATCTGGAAACTCTTAGGCTTCCCAAGGGCTGAGGCCATTTTTCACACCGAGACTGTCTGCTCCACTACTTTCCAACAAAAATTCTAGCTCAGCAGCCTCGCGGGTTCTGGCCTTCCCGTGCAAAGGCCCGTTAAGATGTGTCTGGGGGCTCTCCACTTGAAAGGGAATATTGGCACTGTTGGTTCACACTGAATTCCTAAAAACTAGGGTGGCGATACAATTTTGGGAGTCATTTGCAGAGAGATGTGCTTAAAGCCACGAGAAAGGGGGCAGGCACTGAAGAACTGAGTGTAAACAGATGATGGGTAGAGGCCAGCTGCTGAGTGAGCACTGGGGTGTTTCTTCCGGAAATGATCAGGGATACAGAAGGAACCAGAAGAGCAGGAGCCGAGGTGGAGGGAAATCATGGGTGTGTTTTGTTTTGGAAGCCATGTAAAGAAATTCACAGCCCAGGAGGAGACAACTCAACCCAATGTGGATGGGTTGATTGACTACTGGATCTACATTTTGTGAGGCGGGTTCAGGGGAGTGATTACGTTGTAAGTCATACTGGAATAGGTTAAGGGAAAATGGAGAAAGAGGAACTGGGGATAGTGTGTAGAGACAACTATTCAGAGAATTTTCTTAGAAGAAGGAGAGAAGAGCCTGACCAGGCGGTGGCGCAGTGGATAGAGCGTCGGACTGGGATGCGGAGGACCCAGGTTCGAGACCCCAAAATCGCCAGCTTGAGTGCAGGCTCATCTGGTTTGAGCAAAAAGCTCACTAGATTGGACCCAAGGTCGCTGGCTCGAGCAAGGGGTTACTCGGTCTGCTATAGCCTCATGGTCAAGGCACATATGAGAAAGCAATCAATGAGCAACTAAGGTGTCGCAACAAAAAACTAATGATTGATGCTTCTCATCTCTCTCCGTTCCTGTCTGTCCCTATCTATCCCTCTCTCTGACTCTCGCTGTCTCTGTAAAAAAAAAAGGAGAGAAGAAATGGGGGCCATCACCCCTTCTCCACTCCTCTCTTTTACTAGAAAGTTTCTCTCTTATTTTATAACATAATTACATAGTTAATTAACGGGGCTGATACTTTTCTTTGCAAAGTATTGTTTCCTTTTCTTCACCATGGATTTTAAGATTCTAAGGACAATCCCTGTCATTTAAAAAGAAAGAGAAATTTATAAGCAAGACAGGGAGGGATAAGAAGCAGATTGGAGAGAAGATTCTTTTTGAATGACAAATAATAAATATAATGTGCTACAAAATAAATACCTTTAAAGTCTATCTCATAAAGAGTGTGTCCTTCTTGTAGGTTACTTTATAAGTATTTCCACAAAAACTAAATTTGGAAAATTTAAAAGTCCTGGAGAGAATCAGAATAGTCTTCCCTCCTAGCTCCTTGGAAAAACAGGAAATTATATGCAGTAGTTATTTTAAGACCTTTATAATGCTTAATTTATTTAGGTACATAAAAATGCATTATGCATAACTTCCCTAATAAAGTTTTGTCTGGGATAATTAAATTTTTAAAATATGGTAGATTAAGAAAGCAATCACAAATTTACTAATTGAATTTGCTATTTGATGGTTTTAATTTTTTAAATCACAAATGGGGTTTGAAAGTTGCTGAGGTGAAAAGAATTTAACTTTTCTCACACGTTCCTGTCCACTGAAAAGCAGGCGAACACTGGGCAACCCTCAGCGCTTGTATTTCAAATAAGCAGATTCTGTTTTAACTAGCTTTGTGATCTTGTGACATTAAAAAGTTTTAAGGAAGTTCTCTGAAAAGCAGCTGAATATTAACCCGGAGGGAACCCTTGCCTTCATTGGATGTTTGAATCTGACATGAATTGCTTGCAATTTTTTGAGCCACTGTCTTTTACATTGTCTTCTGGAATGTTGGCTAATGTCTAGCTTGTTTCTTTGCTAATGTTAGTGCTAAATGATTGTTTATAAATGCTAATAGAAAGTTTTGTGGGTGCTGGAAAACTGAGGGTTTTACTGGATTGAGACATTCGACTCTACTTTTCTTTCGATAATTGTTTCACAGCCTAAATATTTTCAAATAAAGGTCAGTTTCTTTCATGCACTTCATGAGATGGAGGAGGCAGAAATAGGAGATGCCAAAGAAATCTTAGAGAATTGATTCTGCAAAGGTCTTCTCCCCAGGCTGTGGGAGAAAGGTTTGATTTCATTCAACATTTATTGTCTACTGTGTGCCAAGCATTGTGTTAAATGCTATGATGCGAAGGGGAGAGCTAGATTAATTCATTCAATAATTTATTCAGTCAATATTTATCCATCACGGTTTGAATTATTCAAACAAACATAAAGACAGTCATTTGATAGCAATTTAAAATAGAAAAAGGAAGAATTTTTGGCTTTGTAATTTAATCATATGAACTACTGTGCTCCTGATATCACTTACATTTCTAGTTTTGAATCTCAGACTCAAACTTCTTGTGGCTAGGACCTTAGAGGTGTATTTGGGAGAAAAAGCTATTCCACTTGTTATCACAAAGCTCATAAGAAAAATCTTAATTTGTTTTTAATATTTTATATTTTTTATATTTCTCTATTTCAGAATGTATTTTTTTTAAACAGGCCATAATTCAATGAGTTTTACATAGAAAATTGAATATCTGCATAAACTCTTTCTAAAGTTTCTGTTTAAGTGGGTAGTTTTACAAGTGAGGGGTTATTTCTTAAATATCATTCAAGTGACCAAGCCTGTCAGCGTTTTGCTGCTACTTACGGCCATCGACCCACTCACCCCCACATGAACTCTTCCTTACCAATGAATGCTCTTTCTGTATTTCTAGAGAAAGCATCAATTAAATAATTAAATAGATACTTAGTGTGTATTCCTCTTAATGGGGGTTAATACCCCCTTTGCAGATGGAAAACTATGATGAGATTTAAGTCAATAGTCTTAAAATAGGGATTTTACCAATAATAAATATACCTGCTCATTTTAGACAAAATTCAGCCCCAGGAGCTGAAGAAATCAATAATAAAATTAATGTTTTTCCAGCTCTGAAGCAAGTAACAATCTAGTGAGAGTAAAAAAGGGAACCACACATTATTCAGGTGGAATTACACTAAAAAAGCCCCTGCCAATAAAATAAAATAAAATGAGAGCAGTAGTAGACCATTGAAATCAGATGGAAAACCATACCGTATTTAGATGTACTTGTGTACCGACTGTGAAAATGCGTTAATCTTTCTGTATTATTATATATATTGTTGAAGTTGGGGTGGGCCTGTGTAAGATAAATCAGAAGAGCAATCAGCGTGGAGTTGAGAGGCAGCATCTAGAAGGAAGTGATGATTTTGTACCCAACAGAAACTAGTGTTTTAGTAAAATAAAATATATTTTCTGGGTGACCAAAAACGTACCCTGCGTGCTATTCTAGTATATTCTGAATCCTGAGCAAAAGGCAAAGATGATGCTTCTCACTCTGCAACCTCCCAGATTTCATGTTCCTGAAATCTTCAGTTGCCAACAGTGCTGAGTTCTTGACATTCCACCCTCCCATTCTTTTATTCTTTATGGGTTGAATGTGTGCATTTCTTGACAATCACCAGCATGAAGACAAGATGAGTAGACCAATCTGTATCTTTAGCACTTAGACAAGGGCCTGGCACAGTGCCAGAGCTCAATAAATATTTTTAGCGAATGACTCACCTTCCAAATATCAACATCTTTACTATATTAAATTGTAGGGTGGCATTTGAGGCAGGTAGAAGGAAGGAAATTCTGAGAACAAATTTTTGTGAAACTAATAAAAGCAAATGAAAGCAACACTAGCAAACGATCCTTTGAGCCTCTTCAGGTAAAACTTTACCTGAAATTTTATAAATGACATATAACTTTTAATACTGTGTAGTGAATGCTTTCACCTCGTTCAAAATTTTTATTTAATATATGTGCTGTAACTATCTGAGTGGTAACAGGTGCATGACTTTGTATGTATGTGTGTGTGGCCACCAGCTGATAGATCCTAGTTTTTCAACAATATGAAATTAACATATTAGCATCAGAAACTTATTTTTGCTATAGTTGAGGTATGAGTTAAAGGGAAGAAATTATGGGCACTGTATATGCTTATGTCCCTTGAGAGTATGTTTTGCATTTTTATATTTCTCTAGATTTTCACTTCTATCTCTAACACAAGAAAATATCTATAAGATAATTTTCCAAGCCAGTTAGCTGGGTTTGAGAATGCTCAGCATTTATCAGCCCAGAGAAATATAAAATAAGTCAAAGATAAAATCTTCAGCTTTCATGAAGTTAACATTTCAATAGAGAAGCTGGACAAAAAAATTACGAACTCTCTTAGGCCACCAACAGGAAAATGTGTAACTACGACCAGTTGCAGTGGTCATCAGATCTGGAGGACTGGCTTGAGTCACTGCGGTTGCCAAGTGTGGGATGGTCTGGAGAGCCAAGGCCCCCTGGCTAAAAGCTGGGGACTATGTCAGCCTTCTCCAGTCTTCATGGGTGACAAGTAGTATTTTCTGTGTTTATGGCAGCATTGTTCACAATAGCGAAGATCTGGAAACAGCCCAAGTGTCCGTCAGTGGATGAGTGGATTAAAAAGCTTTGATATATATATATATATACTATGGAATACTACTCAGCTATAAGAAATGATGACATCGGATCATTTACAACAACATGGATGGACCTTGATAACATTATACTGAGCGAAATAAGTAAATCAGAAAAAACTAAGAACTATATGATTCCATACATAGGTGGGACATAAAAATGAGACTCAGAGACATGGACAAGAGTGTGGGGGTTACGGGGTGGGGGGGAAAAGAGGGAGGGGATTGGGGGAGAGGAAGGGCACAAAGAAAACCAGTTAGAAGGTGACAGAAGACAATTGGATTTTGGGTGATGGGTATGCAACATAATCAAATGTCAAAATAACCTAGAGATGTTTTCTCTGAACATATGTACCCTGATTTATCAATGTCACCCCATTAAAATTAATAAAAAAAAAACACACACACACAAAATGCTAACACTACTCATAGAAACCTTAGATTTTTAACATTTTTATAACTATACAAGTTTTAATTATATCCCCTGTCTAATGAACCTGTCCAATATATTTATTTTCTAAGGTGCATGAAACATAAAAATAACTTTAAAAATACACAAATTAAGAGTATTGTATCATTGCCTTGTTTGAAAGGAGCTATCTATAATCCCTACTTGATACCTTGAATTTCTCTCTCTCTTTGTGTCAAGCCTACTTAACACCAAAGCACACTTATAAAAGCAATTAATTGATTATGAAAGGTAGTAGCTGGGGAAGGTGTACCTGGAATCATATACTTCTTTTTATAAAACGTATATTAAAAGAGAAATTGTTATTCATTTGTGTTTAAATTAGTGTAGGTGAATATCACCAACAAAGCCCCAAATCTTGATGGCTTAATATAATAAAGGATTATTTCTCACCGTGTAATCATTTCAGGCCCAGTTAGTGTTGGCAGTTGTGGGGCAGGCGGTGGGAGCCTCTGCTCTTCCCAGGCGTTTAGGAATGCTGTTTTCTTCCATTGATTGGCATCACTGCTCACGAATGCCTTGGAGTCACCGTTAAATCCTCTGTGTCTTGCCTGTAAGCAAAAGAGGAAAACGTGGAGAATTGCATTGAAGGGTCCTTTTTTTTTTTTTTTTTTTTTGTATTTTTCTGAAGCTGGAAACGGGGAGAGACAGTCAGACAGACTCCCGCATGCGCCCGACCGGGATCCACCCGGCACGCCCACCAGGGGGCGACGCTCTGCCCATCCTGGGCGTCACCATGTTGCGACCAGAGCCACTCTAGCGCCTGAGGCAGAGGCCACAGAGCCATCCCCAGCGCCCGGGCCATCTTTGCTCCAATGGAGCCTTGGCTGCGGGAGGGGAAGAGAGAGACAGAGAGGAAAGTGCGGCAGAGGGGTGGAGAAGCAAATGGGCGCTTCTCCTGTGTGCCCTGGCCGGGAATCGAACCCGGGTCCTCCGCACGCTAGGCCGACGCTCTACCGCTGAGCCAACTGGCCAGGGCCTGAAGGGTACTTTTATGCAGATATGGAGGTATGACTCGTCACTTCTGACCACCTTTCCTGGGTTGTAATTTAATCACATGGTTCCACTGATGTTAAGGGAGCCTGGGAAATGAAATCCTAGCCCTAAGCCTTGGGAGAAAAGAAAACAGGGTTTGGAAACATAGAGCACGGTCCCTGCCACAGTGTTTAAACATTGTGCATTGATTTAAAATTTTTTCATCTTTCACTAGACTTCAAAAGTGTCCACTGAACCCAATGAAAAAAGAATGACCAAAAATATCATAGAAAGGAAGACCTATCAAGTTAATTGGCCAAGTTGGATGCAGCTATTTTTAAAGAAATGGCTATCCAAAAACAGTTCGATCTGAAATGAAGGCTGTCTAATTCAGTGCTTCAGATCTTACACTAAATGTGATAGATAGTGTGAAGAGTTATCTGGGCAACTCAATAAGTAACCATGCGTCCTTGAGTCAGCATTCACTTATTTAACTTCTCGCAGACTTGACTACGATCTCTGAAAAAGGGAGGTAACACCTATATTTATTTTCATCCTTGCTGTGAAGCAAACGAAAGCATGTATTTCAGGGGGTTTATAAAATATTAATTGCAGAACAAATTTTATTTCAGGCTGGTTGCATTAAGGAAAAATTACCTCCAAGACTGCTTCGGCCATTCACCTATGACTCATGGATTTTCAGTTGGCGTAGAGTAGCAGAGAAGAGTCTTTCAAATATTGTAAAATCAAGGTTTATCTGAGGTAACTGCTTGTAGGAAGGAAGGATGTGGCTGAGTAATAGTTCAAAAATAGCAAGTTATTTTGAGGAAGAACATATGTTCTTTAACAGAATAAGCATTCTAAAGAATAATTGTATAGCACATTTAATCATGCTTAAAATACTGTGATTCCTGTAATTGAGAGCAGTCTGTGGTACTTTGATAGGAATTTTTAAGTGCTTTATTAAATGCACTAGTACCAAGCCGAGTACTATTATGTGGAGTTGCATTTTTTGAGTAGCTCTTATCAACCTCTGAAGGAAATCCATGCCATGAATGATCAAAATTAGAATACGCAGATTAAAACATTTTATATAGTTAATGCATGTT
This sequence comes from Saccopteryx leptura, assembly GCF_036850995.1. NCBI lineage: Eukaryota > Metazoa > Chordata > Mammalia > Chiroptera > Emballonuridae > Saccopteryx > Saccopteryx leptura. Next base: position 20,717,706 of record NC_089514.1, on the reverse strand, counting down.
TTGCAAAATTATGAATGTTTGCTTGCACACACACATACACACACACATATATAAATGGTAGGTGCAGTTAAAAGAAGCTTATTTCATAAGTCAAACAAATAAAGAACCCAGTCCTCCTTTGCTTTATAATGACCTGCTGATTCATGTCTACCAGGAGTTTGTCAATGGGTTCATTCAACAGACACTTGAAGATTAAGTTGTAGGGAATAGGTAGGTATTTTCAGGATATTAACAAAAGGAAGCCATAACTTCCTCAGGGAACTAACCCATTAGCTGATATAATATACAGAGTCAAAGGCAATATTTTGTAAAGAGTCAGGAGACAGATGATACATGGTATAAAAGTGGCAGAGTAAGATTCTTTACAGGTTGGAAAACAAGAAAAGACAACATCATGAAGGAGGAATATTTTCATTGGTTCTTGGAGGGTGGATAGGATTCATCTGTGTGACAGGCATGAATAGGACTTCAGTCAGGGAGCACAGTGTCAGCAAGACAAGGATATGATAGAGGAGCCATTGGCGATGAGTAAAAGGATTGATTTGGTTAGAGAATTAGATACATAAAAGTCAGTGGAGCCTGACCAGGCGGTGGCGCAGTGGATAGAGCGTCAGACTGGGATGTGGAGGACCCAGGTTCGAGACCCCGAGGTCGCCAGCTTGAGCGTGGGCTCATCTGGTTAGAGCAAGGCTCACCAGCTTGAGCCCAAGGTCGCTGGCTTGAGCAAGGGGTCACTCGGTCTTCTGTAGCCCCCCAGTCAAGGCACATATGAGAAATCAATCAATAAACAACTAAGGAACTGCAACGAAGAATTGATGTTTCTCATTTCTCTCCCTTTCTGTCTGTCTGTCCCTATCTGTCCCTCTCTCTGACTCTCTCTGTCTCTGCCACAAAAAAAAAAAAAAAAAAAAAGGACGTGAGTGGACATCTTTGGGCTTGGGGACTTAGGTGGCAGCCATACCCTGGATCACCCTAACAGCCAGGCACTTTATGGACAGCTTTGATGAGATGTTGATGAGTTTCTACGATTAAGAGAGTTTTGAAAGCATTGTTTTAAAAAAATCTTGATTGGTGAGGTGGCTTCACCATTATCATTGGCTCTTTAGAAACCTTGTCATCCAAACAGATATAGACATTTTCTTCTCTTAATAACTTGTAAGGTTAATTCAAGTTTTCCTCAGATTTTTGTATCTTTTATTTCTTACCCCTGTGTTGACAGGTCAAGATGATTATGCAATACCTCCTATTGTAGGGTTTCTACATAAAAATGGTAATATTGTTACTTAATGAGCAGAAAGTAATAATGACTCTGACTACATGGAAAGTAGGGTGCTAGGTGAAGTGAGGGGTGTACAAACATGTTAAATTATAACATTATAATGACAGTGTTGCATAGCACTTGTGGAGTGTAGTTAGTGAAGTCAAAGACATACAGTTATGCATAGCGTAACGACAGGGATATGTTCTGAGAAATGAATCCGTAGGCAATTTTGTCATTTTCTGAACATCACAGAGTGCATTTACATAAACTTAGATGGTCTAGCCCACTATACACCTAGACTCTATGGTACAACCTTCTGCCCCTAGGCTATAAGCCTATACAGTATGTCACTGTACTGAACACTGTAGGCAATTTGAACCCACTGGTGAATATTTGTGTATCTAATCATATCTATACAGAGAAGGTGCAGGAGAAATACAATATAAAAGATAAATGTGTATGTGTTTGTGTGTGTGCCCCTGTGTACGCAAGCTGGGGCCAGGGGGAGGGCTGTAGAGGGTGGAAGCAGGTGCCAGGGAGGAGGGAGGGGAGACATCAGGAGGAGGGACGGAGGAAGGGAGAGAGGGCAGGGAGAGAATGGGAGAGAAAGGGAGAGCAGAGATCAGAAGAAACCCAGAGAGATAAAGCGTGAGATGAGAAATAGTAAATGGGAGAGGAGGAGGAGAGAGAGGGAGCACAAGAGAGAGAGAACACTTGGAAAGAGGAACGGGACTGGGAGGAAAGAGTTAAAGAAAAAGGGAGAGAATGGATGAGAGAGAGAGAGAGAGAGAGAGAGAGAACACACAGGGGCAGAGTGGGTGGGCATGAGTGGGCTCCCACACTCCACCCATACCAACCCATTCCCTTTGCTGCCTCACCAACTCCCCGCCCATCCGCAGGCTGGTGCAGAACAGGCGGACAGCGTGCTGAGCCGTTCTATTCAAACCACCAGGGCTAGCAGGAAATTCAGCATCTTCGTTGGGTCCAGCCTTTTCTTTCAACTTCGCAAACAAACTTTTCCCTTGTAACCCACCGTAGTTTTGTGGGACCACCATGATATGTGTGGTTTGTCATTGACCAAACGTCCTGATGTAGTGCATGACCGTCCATATTCCCTTAGTTTTTTTTTTTGTTCCTATTGGTGAAGTAAAAGAGAAACACTTTAAAGATTTCATGTATGCATTGTGGCTACTTTTTCTAAAAATGTAATGATATAACAAAATGGCTTTTCTTTTTGATTCGTTTTAACATACTGATTTTGCTGTTTATTAACACAACCTGGCCAAAAATAAACAAACAAACAAAAAACCCCAAAACTCTAGTCAAGCAGGTTGACCCTAGCAAAGATGTCTACACATCCACTAATGATTTGCCTTACTAAGGTATTACTTTTAATACAAACAAGGACCATATAAACATCAATTATACTAAATACTGTCTGTTGCTTTATTCTTTTCTTTTTAGAATAAATCAAAGCAATTAACTGCAAAGTGCTATGTTAGCCCAATTTAAAGGTTGCATATTTAAACATGAGGGAGTAATAAAATGTGGATGTTATATTCTCATAGAAACATTAACTCCTGTATTTCACCTGCGGTACATTAAAACACACATTTAATAGCCTAATTAAGCACATAGTACGTTTAACATAACTAAATAGTTGCTAACATGAGAATCTTAGCTTTTGCCTCTCTTGGCTCTTTTGTGCTTAAATTTATACTTTATATTTCATTAATAGATTTTTTCCCACTTATGAGGCCTATTACCTTTCCAGAGAGTTAAAAATAAAGTAACATTGTAATGATCTGTTACCATATCCGTGTATCATTTGATAAGAACCAATTTACTTATTTCCAAAAATTAAACCTGTTGCTAGGTTTAATAAAATCTTTTAGGAAGACCTATTGTACCCAGTCGTGGTCACCAGTCAGGTCATTTTTAAGCCAGATATTACTTATTAACTAAAAGCTTTCATATGTAAAATATCAGCACATTTATTTTCATCAGCATTACACGAAATCCCGTAACATCCTAAAAGCATATTCTCCTTTTGTAGGAATTTAGTCAGATGGAACTATTTATTTTGTGAATTAATTTTGATATGTCAAATTTAAAGGAGTTTTCTTATTTGGTTAACCCCTTCTTCCCTTCTTATACGCGAGGACAAAATGTAAAGATGACTACTCCCAGAAAGGTCGTAGGACAGAGCCTCTGGTGAGTTATAGTGAAAGAATCGGGCGTGTTTGGTATAATGGTGCGCTCTTTTTCACTCATGAGGTGGTTTCCGAACAGGAGCGCAGCAGTGGAAAGATTCAATTACCATGTCACAAGAAGGTCCCTGAACAAGCCTGTGAAGTCAAAGCCTTTGGCTATGTAAGTCCTTCTCTAAATAAGCAATATGTGCTGAGCAATGTGAAAATCCCAAACGCCTCTGGCTGGCGAGTGGGCTACAGAAGACACTGATCTTGGGAGCTTTTCGTACAGCCGCTCAGAATTTTAATCTGAAGTGAGAGAGGCACTTTGGCATTTTCTGGACACTGTCGTCAACAGGGTTTTATTGAAATATGCAACTATTGTAACATTTTTTACTTTTAATGCTTGGATCAGGTTCTATGTTTTTTTAAATCATCTGTAAAATGTGCAGAGAGAAATTTGTTCTGACAAGCATAGGACCAGATTCATTCAGAGCCAGGAAGAAAAATATTAGCTAGTAGGAAAGGACAAATCCACAATAAATTAAGTTCTGCATCATTTAATAAGAATTCCTATTGGGGATACATCAGTGTCTTGCTATATAATAAAAGGAAACTTCTATTAGGGTCTCCTTTAGGGAAATGTATAGAGATTTACATATGTCCAGAAAGTCCTGAGAAGCTCCTAATCTCTCACCTCTGTTAGACATTGGGCCTTTGCACAGCAGAGAGTGGGTGCTAAGGTGGCGTTATACACCCCCCCACTAGAGAATTGAATTCATGCTCCAACATGCATACAGAGCCCCTTGGCAAAAGCTGGGAAACATACTGGTTCAAGGAATTTAAGAAACTCTTTGTCTGATCATTAGCTGATCACAGACCTAATTCAGCAGAGACTTCAGTGGCCACACATGATAAAATACAAACTTTAGAGAATCAGAAAAGTCACTAAGCAAATAGCAGCAGCAGCAACAACAATAACCACAACAAGTAGCCAAAATAGTAAACCCTGGGGATGAGAGAAATCTGATTTCGACATTGCCACATTATATTATTTAACATGTCTAGTCTTGAACAAAAGAGTGCAAGATATGAAACAATGGAAAAGAATGGCCCATAAACAGGAAATAAAAAAGTCAATATAAATGGTATCTGAAGAAGCCCAGGCATTGGACCCGATAAAGAAATTAATTTAGCTATTTTAAATATGTTAAAAAAATAAGGAAACTATATCTAAAGATCTGAAGTAAATTGTGAGAACACTGTGTTACCAGCTATACAATATCAGTAAAATGTTGGACATTATATATAAAGAAAAAACCAAATGGAAATTCTGGAGTTGAAACGCATAATTAAAATGAAAAAAAAATTTTACTAGAGGAGCTTAAGAGCAGATTTGAGCTGGCAAAGAAATAAATTAGTGAACCTGAAAATAAGTTAATTGAAATTATTCAGTCTGAGGAACAGAGTGATTAAAGAATGAGGATAGGCCTTGGCTGGTTGGCTCAGTGGTGGAGTGTCAGCCTGGCATGTGGATGTACTGGGTTTGATTCCCAGTCAGGGCACACAGAAGAAGTGCCCATCTGCTTTTTTACTCCTCCCTCTCGCTTCTCTCTCTCTCTCTCTCTCTCTCTCTCTCTCTCTCTCTCTTTCCCCCTCCCCTTCTGCAGCCATGGCTGGATTGGGGAGAGTTGGCCCTGGGCTCTGAGGATGGCACCATGATCTCTACCTCAGGTGCTAAAAAAAATGGCTCCAGTTGCAACCGGAAAATGCTCCGGATGGGCAGAGCATCACCCCCTAGTGGGCTTCCTGGGTGGATTCTGGTCAGGGCACAGTGGGAGTGTGCCTGCCTCTGCTCCTCTCACTAAAATTGACAAAAAGAAAAAAGTGAGAATAAATGAAGAGACTGAGAGATCTGTGGGACTCAGTCAAGTGTACCAATGTGCATATAATGGGAGTTCCAAAAGGACAGGAGAGAAACAAAGGAGCAGAAATTATGTTTCAAAAAATAATGGCTGAACACAATCCAAATTTGCTGATAAACATTCATTTATACCTCAAGAAAAAACAAACAAACAAACAAACAAGTTGGCGAATCACACCTAGACACCTTCTAGTTAAACAGATGAAGCAAAATCAAAGAATCCTGAAAGCAGCAGAAAGACAAGTGACTCTAAATTGGCAGCTAATTTATCTTCAGAAACCCTGGAGACCAGAGGGCAGTGGGAAACATTTTTCAAAGCACTAAAAGGCTACCAACCTAAAAATTTATATCCAGCAAAACTGTCCTTCAAAAATAAAGGGGAAGATAATAGGATAGCAAATCCCAGAGGGAAGGAGAGGAGGGAGTTGGGGGACGTAGGGCGGTGTAATGGGGGGCATGTAGTTGAGGGATGAGGGTGTTATATTGAGTGGGACACTTGAATCCATGTTAACACAATAAATTAAAATTAGTAAAAAAAATAAATAAATAAAGGGGAGATTAAAATATACCCCAAGATAAACAAAATCTGAATTTGTCACTAGCAGACCTGACTGCCCCGTAAGAAATAGTAAGGAAAATCCTTCAGGTAAAAATGAAAGCATATTAGCCCACAATTCAAATGCACTATCAGAAATGAAGAACACTGATAAATGTAACTACGTAGATAAATGTAAAACTATATAAATTTATTTTTGTTTATAACTTATTTTCTCCTGATTTTAAAAACTCCACAAAGCAACAACTTTAAAACTATGTTGATGGGTTTATAGTATATAAGGGAGTAATTGGTATTATAACAATAATACAAGGCAGCAGGGAGGGAACAAAGCTACATAATACCACGGTTTTGTGTACTACAAAAATTAAGTTAGTACTAATCTGAACTGCATTGTTGTAAATTAAGATAATTTTAATCCCCAGGAACTAAAAAAACAATTAAAATATATATTAAAATAAATGACAAGAGAATGAAAACGGCCCGTTGTAAAATGTCTGTCTAACACAAAAGAAGGCAGTAGTGGAAGACTAGAGGAAGAAAAGAGACATTATGTGGAAATCAAATAATAAAATGGCAGACATAAATTCTATTTTGTCACTTATTTATTTCATATAAATGGAGTAAATAATTCAATCAAAAGGCATATATTGGCAAGACGGTAAAAAAAAATTATCTCTCTATAGCCTGTATACAAGAAATACATGTTAGATTAAGAAACACACACAAATGAAATGTAAAAGGATGGAAAATGTTATACATATGCAAACAATAAGCCACAGAGACCTAAAGTCACAATACTAATGTCAGAGTAGATTTTAAGGCAAAAATTGTTACTAGAGACTAAAAAGTACTTTTATAAGGATAAAAGGCTCAGTCCATGAAGAAGACATAGTAGTTATAAAGATTTATGCACCTAATAATAGGGCCCCAAAACACATTTGTGCAAAAACTGACAGAATTAAAGGGAGAAAAAATACTCAACTATAATAGTTGGAGACCTTGTTGCTTTTACCAAAGAAAATCTACAAGAAAATAGAAGACTTTAATAACACTATAATAACTAGATTAACAAAAAAAAATCTATAAAACTCTCTACCCCACAGCAACGTAATACACATTATTCTCAAGTGCATAAGGACTATTCTGTAGGACTTAACTTTAGGATATGCTAGGCCATTACACAAATGCCAATACAGTTAAAAGAATTGAAAGTATTTTTTCCAACCACAATAGAATGTAATTTAAAAAGAAGGAAATTCGGTAAATTTACAAATATGTGGGAATTAAACAACATACCTTAAATAATCAATGGGTCAAAGAGAAACAAAACAGGGTGAACAGGCATATATTAGTCAATTAGTTTTAAAAAATTGTAGACACATCCTAGTTTTTTTCAAAAAAATTATTGTGCTATTGTACAAGCGAAGTACTTTCTTTACAGCCATGTTAAAATTAGGTATGGGAGATTTTAGCTTGCTAAAAATGACTGTACATATATACTCATTATGTAAGAGGGACATGGATGGAGAGGCCAGGAATTCATTTTGAAGGATTAACACATTTTTATTTTAGAAGGGATGATCCATGCTAAGACAGTCTTACCCATGTCTGCCTGCTCTATGATTTAGTTCTTATGGGGAAGAATAATTTACTGCCTTATTAACAACTCAAAGCCCTTGCTTCAAATTTAGATTTTCACTTGACAAAATTTAAATTGTAAGATAAAGCTATTTATATAAGTGAATTTAGAAATTTAGCTATATATATATATATTAATGTCAACTATATTTAATGGTGTTGGACAGGTCACATCTTTTTCATATACTTTTTGCTATATATTTTAATGCCTTTAAGTGAAAACTATTTAGTTACTCTAGGGATATTTAAACATTGTGCCCAGAAGTGTCCGTGTATGTCCATCATGATGCATTGTTAAGTTCAGAGTACATGTGTTTAAAGTGTCTTTGTGCTTGTTGAAGAACAACAAGGACTTTTATAATAAATAGTGCACTTGATTTAATTTCAATATATGTTAGTGAAAAAAAGATACTGAAAGTATAGAAATGAATATTTGCTCTTTTTTAAGAACAAGGAAGAATCAATATTGTTTCAATTGAGTGAGGTTTAACCTTCAATTGTAATAATCTCCATGATTGTTAAAATAGAAGAACAAAGCAAAAATCATGACACATTCAAAAATGTTGGAAATAATGTCTTATGAGCTATCTGCTCACTCTATTGTCTTTAATCTGTTAAAGAAAAATTTAAGTTTAGAGATCAGACATTGTTATTTAAAAAGCCAAAAATGAATGTTGTATCAATTTTGTTTTTTGTTGTTTGGTAAACACTGAGAAATTGGAGTTTGGTTAGAAAGAGTCTATGTACATTTCTTTTTTTTTTTTTTAATTTTTTTATTTTATTTTATTCATTTTAGAGAGGAGAGAGAGAGAGACAGAGAGAGAAAGAGGAGAGAGAGACAGGGGGGAGGAGCTGGAAGCATCAACTCCCATATATGCCTTGACCAGGCAAGCCCAGGGTTTCGAACCGGCGACCTCAGCATTTCCAGGTCGACGCTTTATCCACTGTGCTACCACAGGTCAGGCCCATGTACATTTCTTTATCCTAGAAGCTTGTGTCTCCCATGACAGCCCATGGACTCTTCTGTAATTTATTTCCTCAAGCAGAAATGTTGGGTACTTCTGGTTCTGTCTTTTACGTAGCTATGTACATGGCAGACAATAGAAACTAGGTGGATACATAAATTCTATGAAAATCTCAACAAAAAACCTTTGAAGCCATTTTTATAGTATATTTCCGATTCTACTCATTGTCTTCTTCATACTTGGTTGAATGCTGAGCACAGTGAATGAACGGATCCATTTTAACTCATGTTGGTGCTACTCACAGATATTGTAGGAATTTAAAATGTACTTATTTTTCAATGTTTATTTTATTGATTTTAGAGAGAGAAAGGGAGAGAGAAGGAGAGACAGGAACATCAGACTGTTTCTGTACGTGCCCTGACCGAGGATAAAGCCACAACCTATGTGCTTTAGGATGATGCTCTAACTAACCGAGCTATCTGGCCTGGGCAAAATGTACATTTCTTGATCCATTAATACTTTCATGAGAACTTGGATATTTAATAGAGCTAATGAAAACACTAAACCTGTGAGATTATTCAGAAATCAAAAAGAACAGTAGACAATCTTTTACAACTTTCTTCCCAAATACCAATTATGTTACGTACTTCACAGTTATTTTCAAAAACTTGTCCATTTCCATGTTTTGTTGTTGGTATATAAATTACTTGAACTGATACTTCCTTTGATAACTATGTCTTTTTGTCACGTGCTGTAATGTCGTACACATTGGACTTTCTCCATAGAAATGGGTTGAGAAGCTTGAATTTTATCCTTCCTTGACCTATGGATGTTTGAGTTACACGGACTGCATGCCCAAGCGAGTTGAAGACTTTTCAAGTGTCAGAGAGGTTGCCAGGACCAAAGTTAAAAAAAAAAAAATTGTTCCTGAAAAATTCTTTCTTAGGCTCCTCAACTTTCAAATGTGGTTGATTTTAATTAAAGTTTAAAGAGAAAAAGAAACCTTGGGAAGGATATTGGAACTAAATAATTCACTTCTAGTGAATAGAGAGTTTGCAGTTTGAGTTAATGGCATTCATTACACTGATTAAAAGCAGTGAGCCGTTTCGCCCCGTTTATTTTCCAAACCGGTGTTTTCAATAATGGTGGGTGGTTGGTATTTGATGTTTTATGTGATGCGGTATTTACCGATGGGGGATGCTTTGACTTCTCACTTAAATTGATAACCACTTAAAAGGAATTTATCAGACAAAAGAACAACTTTTTTAAAGCCGGGCCATTTATTCCAGGTTCAAACAATGAGAAAACAATGGAGGAGCTTTTATTGCCACCAGCTGTGTTGTGGCTAGTTGAACAAAGAGAAGACTGAAGGAATCGTAAAATCTCATTACGTACGGAATTACACAGAATCAGGATTCTTTTACCTAATATATATTGCATTTGGAGTTGAACTTTACTTAGATTTTTATTGGTGTGAGGAGTTGCTGGCCTTTGGAGGTTCATGAAGGCCAATCAAAATTAAGTTGTAGGGTTTCAGAGAAGTTGCTGCTGCAGGGTTTGTAGCAAATTTATAATTATGTGTCCTGCAAATAATATACATATGTATCTATATATATTATATGTGCTATATATAATACAGCATATAGAGAGAATATGTGGAGATATATATATACAATATATATAAATATATATTATATATAAATATATATATATATATTCCAAAAGAAACAGCATGAAAAATAAAACAAGCTGTCTAAACTGAAAAGTTACTTTTCCTCATCAAGAATTCCAGTGATTAATATCATTTGGCTACTCTAGGGCTTTGGAAAAATTGAGAAGTGGGTGTTTAAATGTTTTAAGAGGTAATTTTCCAAGCAATTGAGCCGGTAGTTAAAAATACCTTGTTTTCATTTCCTTGCCTGAGAAAATCCTGAAGTCGAAAGGTTCAAAGAGAGCAGAAGCCACCCTGACCGGAGCCTGAAGTGAATGTCCCAGATGTAAGCCCCTGAGCTTGCCAGTCTCCCGAGTTCATTGAGCAGAACGTTGGAGCCTTTGTGTTTGAAACATGATATGGGAACCGGGTCCTTCTGTTTACCTAAATACATAGTTTCATGGGGATTATTTGGTGTACTTGTTTGTTTGTTTTCATATAATTTGTTAATTGTTATCATTGGAGTTAGATGGCCTCTTGAATTAGATAGAGTTGGTCAGACCACACGCAAGGACCAGAGCAGGGTTTCTCAGCCCCTTTTTTGACTTTGGGGGCCAGATAAGTGTTTGTTGTGGGGCTTGTCCTGTGCATTGCAAGATGTGTTAGCAGCATCTCTGGCTGCTGCCCACTAGATGCCAGTAGGAGCCTCACCATGCTGTGACAACCAGAAATACCTCCAAGCATCGCCAGATGTCCCCTGTGGAGCAAAATCATTTCACCTGGGAAGCACTGTGATAGACAGGGTAGTCCTTGGCTGTTGGCATTGGTTCTCATTCATCCTGTCGTCTCTTCAGTGCTTAGCAGAGGGCCAGACATAGAATTGGGCCTCAGTAAAGGTTTGTATAATTTTTTTTTTTTTATGTGGGAGAGACAGAGTCAGAGAGAGGGACAGATAGGGACAGACAGACAGGAAGGGAGAGAGATGAGAAACATCAGTTCTTTGTTGCGGCTCCTGAGTTGTTCATTGATTGCTTTTTCATATGTGCCTTGATGGGCTACAGCAGACCAAATGACCCCTTGCTCGAGCCAGCGACCTTGGGCTCAAGCTGGTGAACCTTGCTCAAACCAGATGAGCCCGCGCTCAAACTAGATGAGCCCGCGCTCAAGCTGGCGACCTCAGGGTCTCGAACCTGGGTCCTCCATATCCCAGTTCGACGCTCTATCCACTGCGCCACCGCCTGGTCAGGCTTGTATAAATTTTTTTAAAGACAATTTATAGAAGAAAGGTCATTTATTTTACTATCACCTTTCCTGCCATTGATTTCCCAGGAAAATCAAATTCTGCCATTGATTAGTAGAATAGGCATAGAATAGGAAGCCTCAGTGTTGCATTATTTATAGAGCAAAAAAATCAGAGAAAAATATTTGAATGCTTCCTACTGGAGAAAAAGGCCAAATTAGTAAGAGGCATTGCTTCTGTGGAATATTACACATTTATAAAATAGCTCATCTACCAATCTTTTGAATGATACATTTTTTTGTAAAAAGTAGATTATAAACTTAAAGGATGAATTGTTTTTGAACGTATATATTAAAAATAATAGAACAGGAGGATAAATGCTAAATTATTAGTCACGGTTGCTTCTAACATTATGATTGCATTCTTTGTGTATTTCTGACTTATTAGTGACCAGGTGCTTGCTTTTTCTTTGGTGTTTAGACAAGTCAAATAAAATGAATAGAAAACCAGCTAAAATCTGCGTGAATTTTATATCATCATTTGAAAAGGCATTTTGTTCATTCTTTTAATGACAAGACAAAAATAAATTGCCAGCTCTACTTACTATTTCTAAAATTCAGTTATCCAAATTTTCCTATAGTTATATTCTTTTATTTCTTTTGTAGCATTGTTACCTGGCAAGCACAAATGTGAAGTTAAAATGGCTGTGGTATGCTAAACATTACCTGGAGAGAATACTCCGTTTCTTTTTTCTTCCTTTTTTTTTTTTTTTTTGTATTTTTCTGAAGCCGGAAACGGGGAGAGACAGTCAGACAGACTCCCGCATGCGCCCGACCGGGATCCACCCGGCACGCCCACCAGGGGGCGACGCTCTGCCCACCAGGGGGCGATGCTCTGCCCCTCCGGGAACATTGCTCTGCCGCGACCAGAGCCACTCTAGCGCCTGGGGCAGAGGCCAAGGGGCCATCCCCAGCGCCCGGGCCACATAGATAGAATTTAATAAGTGTTTGTTTGCTGAACCAGTGCATGCCTGAGTGAAGGAAGAAGTCATAATTCCAGTCTCTTTGGGAGGAAGGTGTAAGACAGATCAGAAGCAATACTCAAATATTTAAGTCGGAGTAGTGCAACCTTTGCTCAGAAATGAGAGAGCATCAAAACTCACGTTTTCTTTTATCACCAAAAGTTGTAATTTGCATCATGCGGAATTTTGGAAATGGGAATTTTAGAGATACAATAGATTGTCATAGCGTGGCAATATTCCAAATGTTTATCTTTTTTTTCATTTGTAGAATATGTGCTGCCCATACTGATAATTGTAGTTTTCATATTTGCATCAAAGATTTGCAGTTAAAAGAAAATTTATTGTAAATCTTAGCATTGTAGGGGTGCTTTACTCATCTGGAAAGAAACAAACAGCCCTTTCAGTCTCCTAATTATATTTTAGCCCTGCAAATATATTAATTCTGTGTTGACGGGGACATAGTTTAAGATTATTACACACACACCCACACACACAGTTGTGCAGCAGTAGTAGTAAAATTCCTTCTAGAAGTCAGTAGGGATAATTTTTTTCTACATTAAATAAATGTAGACCTTTTATTATGAGTCAGAGTTTTTAAAATTTTGTTTAAAAATTTTCTGATTTGGTTTTCTCTCTGTCTTCCTGATATTATCTGAAAGGCAACCTTCTGGACATTTTTCTTCCTTCTTTTGGAATTAGTCTATAAATTTTGAGTAATTCTTGTCGAATTTTTCTCACACATTAACCTTAGCTTAGCTGTTACTAAAACACAATAATAATCAATAGTATGTTTGTGGTTTACTACAATTACAGAATTATATTTCTCACTTAAATGTTACAACATCTTATAGAGATGGGATTAGTTTGTCATCATTTATTCATAATCAAAATGCATATAAGGAGCACTAAATGTATAATGAGATTGGATACAAGGATCAAGCAGATATAGATCCATAGGTAAAAATACAATTGAAGATACTCTAACAGCCACAAAAATCAAAGGAACATAGGAATAAATCTAATAAAAGTTACACAGTATTTTTGTATTGTCCCAGTAGAGCCCAAGCTCTACATCGATCATGCGTCCCTGATTCGACTTCCCTGCGCAGTGGGACACTCCTGCTTATTAGCAGGGCTGGCAGTCTCTTCGAGACTACTCTTGAGGCAGCTATGAGGATGCTACTGTTAAATGCCACCGGAGGAAAGACACATGACTGACACACAAATTAGTTGCAATAATCACACAGGCAATTTATTACTCACAAATCCTTTTGGCGTGCCTGGGTACAGCTTAAGGGGGGCCTGTCGGCGTGCTCCTCTCGGCTGGCCTTGGGCAGAGCTCAGAGTGGCGTGGAGACAGTCCACATCAACATCGGAGTCTGGGCGACTACTGCAGCAGGGGGCCCCTCAGCTTTAGTACCCTCTCTGGCCAACGCCTTCTAACAGGTGTCAATCCACAGGATTACCACCTCAAACCACCTTTTTGGGAGTTCCTCGCAGGGAACCCCCTTTATGTCAATCTACTGAAATGTTTACATTCAACCACTTTTTAAGATGTTCTTATTTTTATTAATTTACAAAGTTAATGAAAATAATACCAAGCCACTTCTTATCTATGTATAACTTCATACACATACTAACTGGGCTCTGCTTGTAAGTCAGAGTCTGTTTATCACATTACAGAGTTATGGCACTAAGCCACTATATTAATTCCTATCCAATTGGCATAACTTTATTTATTTTAATAATTATTTTTAATATTCTTTTAATTACTTTTATATATCTACCATATTTTTATATTTCTATATATTCAATTACTATAACCTTATATTACTACAACATGTATACAAACATGATCTTTAATGAAAGTCATTTGAGAGGATTTGAGTAAATGGAAAAAAATACTATTGTCATGGATTGAAATACTCAATGTTTTTATATTGTTAATTCTCTTCAAGGAGTTGAAAATTTCACACTATTGGGGAGCATAAATTATTACCCCATCGGAGAACAATTTACTCATAAATACATAGTCAAGTTGTATGCCTTTTAAGGGTCTGGCAATTCTACTGGAAGATATAACTTCACAGAGTTACTCTCTCATATGTACACAATTATTTATAATATTGAAAAAATAGAATCTAAACTAAATACCCACAATTAGAAGAAAAGGATAATTGAGCTATATTCATGAAGGGAATACATGGTTTTGCTAATGGGTGAACTAGACAGATAGATAGATATAGCGATAGATATAGATAGATGTGGATGTAGATATAGATATACAGTGGATATAGAAAAGCATGGGTAAATCTCAAAAATATGTTTACACTACTATGCATTATTTAGGGTTATACACTTATAAAATAAAATCAATGCTTAAGAGTGATAAACAGGCCCTGGCCGGTTGGCTCAGCGGTAGAGCGTTGGCCTGGCGTGCGGGAGACCCGGGTTCGATTCCCGGCCAGGGCACATAGGAGAAGCGCCCATTTGCTTCTCCACCCCCCCTCCTTCCTCTCTGTCTCTCTCTTCCCCTCCCGCAGCCAAGGCTCCATTGGAGCAAAAGATGGCCCGGGCGCTGGGGATGGCTCCTTGGCCTCTGCCCCAGGCGCTAGAGTGGCTCTGGTCACGACAGAGCAACACCCCGGAGGGGCAGAGCATCGCCCCCTGGTGGGCAGAGCGTCGCCCCTGGTGCGCGTGCCGGGTGGATCCCGGTCGGTCGGGTGCATGCGGGAGTCTGTCTGACTATCTCTCCCCGTTTCCAGCTTCAGAAAAATACCAAAAAAAAAAAAAAAAAAAAAAGGTGATAAACACTATATTCTTTATGAAACTAGAAATAGAATTAACGATACTAAATAGATAGCTCCTATCAAAGGAGGATAAGGCAAGAGGAAGCCCGCCCAAGAGCAGGTATGGGTTTTGGCACAACATTTTCTCTACGGATACATTTTAAACTCTTACAGAACCTAGCAAAACACAAAATCCTCTCCTGTTCTACAAATACTCTTGTGAATTTCTTGGGTAATACATTCAGCGTGTATCAGCTTCTTGATATTATTTTAACATGTCTTTCTGTAATTGTTTTTTAAGTGTGGCTCTTGAGTTTTCAGGAATGATCTGAGTTGTGATTAATCATTGTACATGCATTTTGAATAGGGACATCTGTCACTGCAGCATATTATGTCTCCTGACATGCCATTTCTCAGCTTGACAGAGCACCTCTAGAGGGCATAGGTTTTAATAAAAGGGAATATGTAATTTTTATTTCTTCCATAGAGAGTGGGGGATGTTGCATTTTATAATGAAATAATGAATAGTTGGATTGACAGATTATCCAATTTGTTTTTATTCATGATTCAAACATAAAACTAAAAATAATGCTTATTCATTTTAGCCCTTATAATTTTGTAGTAATACTCACTACAAAAATATTTAATACAAGTATATTGCATAAATAAATTTGCTTGTAACCCTAGTAGACAGTGACAAAAAGGCTTGTCTTTTTCTTTCCTTTTTTTTTTCTTTAATTTTCTTAAATGAGAAGTGAGGAGACAGAGAGACAGAATCCTGCATGCACCCAGACCAGGATCCACCCGGCAAGTCCCCTATGGGGTGATGCTTTGCCCATCTGGGGCCATTGCTCAGTTACTTGTCAACTGAGCTATTTTAGTGCCTGAGCCAAGGACAAGAAACCATCCTCAGCACCCAGGGCCAACTTGCTCCAATAGAGCCATGGCTGCAGAAGGGGAAGAGATAGAGTGTAAAAGAGAGAGAAGGAGAGGGGGAAGGATGGAGAAGCAGATGGTTGCTTCTCGTGTGTGCCCTGAACAGGAATCGAACCTGGGACATCTACACAACAGGCTAATGCTCTACTGCTGAGCCAATTAGGCCCTTTGTCTTTTTCTCCTAATTTTTTTTTTTGGTATTTTTATCACTTTTATTCTATACCCTAAATTTCTTCTTGCATTCTATTATATGAGCAAACTTAACCTTTTGAAACATGTTAAAATATAATTTTTAAAACATGTTGCAGTTTTCATTCTTTGTTTTAAATTAATATTTTAATTGAATTTATTGAGGTGATATCAGTTAACAAAGTTATACATGTAGGTTGCAGGGCCCTAATTCTGCAGCACATCTCTGTACACTGTATTGTGTGTTCACCGCCCCCCCAGTCAAATCTTCCTCCATGACGATGTATTCCCCCTATACCTGCTCAACGCCCCCCTCGCCCCAAGGCAATTACCACACTGTTGTCCGTGTCCATGAGGTCTTTCTCTTTTTTTAGTCCTTTCTTTGGCTCAATCCCTCCCTCCCCACCCTCACCCAGCATTCCTCCTGAAAGGTGTCAGCCTGCTCTTTCTATAAATCTGTCTCTTTTTGTTTGTTAGTTCATTTCGTTCATTAGATTTCACATATAAATGAGCTCTCACATGGTATTTATCCTTCTCTAACTGACTTTTTTCACTTAGCATAATGCTTTCCAGGTCCATCTATGCTGACGCAAAACATAAGATTTCCTTCTTTTTTATGGCCATGTGGTGCTCCATTGTATAAATGTACCAGTTTTTTTATCTGCTCATGTCCTGGTGGGCACTTGGGCTGCTGCCAAATTTTGGCTATTGTCGACATCAGTGCAATGAACATAGGGGTGCATGTATTCTTTTGAATTAATGTTTTGAATTTTTTCAGATAAATTCCCAGAAGTGGCATTGCTGGGTCCTAAAGCGGTTCCATTTTTAATTTTCTGAGTTAACTCCCTACTGCTTTCCACGGTGCCTGCGCCCGTCTGAGTTCCCACCAAGCGGGCACGAGGGCTGTCTTTCTCCACATCCTCGCCAGCACTTGTTGTGGGTTGATTTACTGACGATGGCCATTCTGACAGGATTGAGGTGATATCTCATTCTGGTTCTAATTTGCATTTCTCTGATGATTGGTGAGGTTGAGCCTCATTCTGATGCTATCGTTAACAATCATTCAGTAACTTTTTTTTTTTTTTTTTTCTGAAGCTGGAAATGGGGAGAGACAGTCAGACAGACTCCCGCATGCGCCCTACCGGGATCCACCCGGCACGCCCACCAGGGGCGACGCTCTGCCCACCAGGGGGCGATGCTCTGCCCCTCCCGGGCGTCGCTCTGCTGCGACCAGAGCCACTCTAGCGCCTGGGGCAGAGGCCAAGGAGCCATCCCCAGCGCCCGGGCCATCTTTGCTCCAATGGAGCCTTGGCTGCGGGAGGGGAAGAGAGAGACAGAGAGGAAGGAGGGGGGGGGGTGGAGAAGCAAATGGGCACTTCTCCTATGTGCCCTGGCCGGGAATTGAACCCGGGTCCCCCGCACGCCAGGCCGACGCTCTACCGCTGAGCCAACCGGCCAGGGCCTCATGGCACAACTTTTAAAAACAGAAATGGAGGCACAAAGATGAATGAATGGGTGTTCTGTGAACTCTGCCCTAGAGGGTGCCCCACTTGCGTGGGAGTCCTGGAATATAACACCTTCATAATGACAGTATATGAACACTCGGGCAGAAGTAGGAGTCATGGGCTATGACATTGAGGAAGCAGTGACAGTCTCTACTTGAGTGGGGGACGCTAAGCAAGCTGACAGAATACAAGTGATTCCAGGCTAAAAAACCGAATGGGAGTCGCCAGCAGGAAACAAGAAGGGGAAGGGACAGACAGATGGAACAGTGAAGTGCTGATGGGGCGGACAGTGCTGGTTTAATGCTAACGGAGAAGTTCCTTGTACGTGGAGTAGAAGACATTTGAGGAAAATGACAGATATAATTGGAAAAGTGGCCTTTTCATTTATACTCAGAATGTATAGTTCTTTTATTCTATTTTGATTATTTCTGCCTGTCTCTAATATCTTGGTTTGCACGGCCTCCAACCCCAAACATTCTTCGGTCATTTGAGAAGACTCATTGGTAGTTACTTTTCCTCCCTCATCTCCTCAGTTTTCCAACAATTTCTTTCAACTGTCTTGGTTAATTTCAAAATAGAATTCATTTTAGTTACTGTGTTCAAAAGATTTTATTAAAAGCTTCTACCTTTGATCCAACGAAATGGGTTAGCCAATTTATTAATGGAAAGCAATGGTTATAGTTATAGTTTAACTTGTTATCAGTTTAAATCAAATTGATGAATTCCTCTCTTTGCTTGGTTAGTCTACCTGTTCCAGAGGGTAAGTATTAAAAAAAGTTTTTTTATAATGCGTTTCTTTGTGCAGGTATTTTAATGTTAGCTTTCTCCAGGTCGATGTCACTATGCTCGCTTCGTCTTATAATCAGGAAAGTCCACCACCTTAAACTCTTTTACAGAAATCTCTTCGCCTTTGAAGATTTTAATTGTTACTTAGCTAGCTATTTCCCACTTCTGAATGTTTTGGTAAATTTTCAGGGCACTTAGAAATCATACAGGCCTGACCTGCGGTGGCTCAGTGGGTAAAAACATTGACCTGGAATGCTGAGGTCGCTGGTTTGAAACCCTGGGCTTGCCTGGTTAAGGCGCATATGGGAGTTGATGCTTCCTGCTCCTCCCCCCTTCTCTCTCTTTCTCTCTCTCTGTCTCTCTTTCTCTCTGTCCCCTCTCTCTAAAATGAATAAATAAAATCTAAAAAAAAAAAAAAAGAAATCATACAACACTCCTTTCAGTTGCAGGAAATTATCTTTTTATTCTAGAATTCCATGATCTGTGAAATGGGTTTTCAGTGACTCTCAACACTTCAGTAGATTAGTTTCAGGTCCAGAGTGTTTGTGTTAAACAGCCCAGAGGTAACTTTTGTTTGTTCACATTTAACAACGATATTTTTAAGAATTTTGAATGGACTGCTTTATTAAAATAATGGAAGAACTTAGCAGAGGAAGAACTCCCAGGGAAGAGGTTAAATAATATAAATAGCTCTGCTGAGAGTGCAACAAAGTTCCCTATTGTGCTGTTGCCACAGCAGCGCCAATAATTCAAAACAAGGAAATGGAGTCTCATGTTTAATATAATACAGACTTTTCCCTAGAACTTCTGTGGTCTAGGGCTTTTTCAGGGAGAGTATGTTTATCTACGTATGTCTAAATTTAGATATGCCTTTTATGTAACATGGTAAAAGAGAAGTACTTAAAATTCTACAAAATGCAGTTTTTTTCCTTCAACATTTTTGTTTGTTTAAAATTGACCTTAAACCATCAGGAATCTTCCTGCTGAAGCAGTGCCTCAGAATACTGTGAATGTGTGCATATAGAGAGGGACATAAATTTTTATGCATTTCACATTTCATTTTAAAAGGTCACTTTGAAGGCAATATGAAGAATTGTTTGATAATTTGAGAAAGAAAATTATATATATATAATATATTCTTTTATATATATAAAATTATATATATATATAATATAATATATTCTTTTATATATATATTCTTCTATTGAACATTTAACCCTATAACAAAAGGAACTATTTCTATGGAAGGAGGTATTCTATTCTGAAAGTCAATCTCTGGAAACTCAAACATCTGGATGTAGATGTTGGGAATTTTAACATAAACTTTATGCCATTTTAGAAATAAATTTGAAAGATACTAAACTTCAATGACAGGCATATATAAAATTTAAATCCCCATATAATAAAGTACAATTAAACCTCTGCAAATAAAAGACATTTCAATACACAGTAAAAGCTTACTTATGAAAAAATTTGTAGCAAACTAATTTTTATTAAACATACTTGACCCAATGTAGTCTGGATAGAAACCTTCTTTAAACTTTTTATTTTTATTTTTATTAATTTTAATGGGGTGACATCAATAAATCAGGGTACATATGTTCAAAGAAAACATGTCCAGGTTATCTTGTCAATTATGTTGCATGACCATCACCCAAAGTCAGATTGTCCTCCGTCACCTTCTATCTAGTTTTCTTTGTGCCCCTCCCCCCATAACCACCAAACTCTTGTCCATGTCTCTTAGTCTCGTTTTTATGTCCCACCTATGTATGGAATAATGCAGTTCTTAGTTTTTTCTGATTTACTTATTTCACTCAGTATAATTTTTGTTCCAATGTTATTAGCTATTTTATCCCGTGCTGCCTGCCTACTTGGCTTTGAAACAACTAATTTTATCCTTGTTTTTACTAAAAAGTAAATATGTAGGCAATTCTGATTGTTATGGTATAAGAATAAAAGAAATGATTAGGGAAATTTTCATGTTCTGTTCTTTTCTACCCAGTAACATCATAAAGAGCAGAATCCAAAAAATTGGTCAAATGTGTATCTAGTATGTATGTTTGCATTTTATTCATTTAATAAGGACAAAATGTTGCCTAGAAACTAGTTTTCTCAAAGGCTTAATTCACGTACTGTGTGTAAATGGTCCAAATACTAGTTTTACATGAAAATTTAATTAAGGAATTATGACTCCATTTTTCACTTATCTCCTCTGTGTAGTGTTTAAATGGGAATTCTGAGTGTTGAAAGGGGAATTCTCAGAGGTTTAAAAAATAATTTTGTATTACCAATAAGATGACAAGAGTTAAAAAGGAAATAATATGAAAATGCAGTTATTCATTCAGCAGATATTGGTTAACAAACTACCTCTGTCGGGTGAGTTTCTAGGCATTGGAGATCAAGTATGGAAAAAGATAAGATTGCCTCATGAAACTTACATTAATAATTTTTTTTTTTTTTTACAGAGACAGAGTCAAAGAGAGGGATAGACAGGGACAGACAGACAGGAACGAAGAGATGAGAAGCATCAATCATTAGTTTTTCGTTGCGCATTGCGACACCTTAATTGTTCATTGATTGCTTTTTCATATGTGCCTTGACTGCGGGCCTTCAGCAGACCGAGTAACCCCTTGTTCAAGCCAGTGACCTTGGGTCTAAGCTGGTGAGCCTTTGCTCAAACCAGATGAGCCCGCGCTCAAGTTGGCGACTTTGGGGTCTCGAACCTGGGTCCTCGGCATCCCAGTCCGATGGTCTATCCACTGCGCCACCGCCTGGTCAGGCACATAATAAACATTTAAAGAGGGGATTAGGATAAAACAATAATCTATTGAGATTTTCCAATATTCTTATGACTTTTTCCATTCACTCAGTCATTCAGAAGATACTTTCTTTTGAGCACACCAAAATTTTTATAATGTATCCTAATCTCCCTTTCTTGATCCAAAGTTATCATTTCTGATTTTTTAAAGTGAAATCAAACTTTAAAAATTCAATGGACATCACAAGTCTTTTTGGAAAACAGAGTCAGAAGTATACATTTGAGATCTTTGTTTTATTTTGCTATTTCTATCCCAATCTTGTCACTTTAGTTTTGGGAAGATGTGAATGAGAAAGACTGGGAGAGTCAAGAACTGAGCTTTGTCTGTGAGTTCAAAACATGATCAGGCAAAATGATGTATGTGTGCTGGAGGATATAAACTTCCTACATGATGGCCATGTTTTATGTGGTATTAATGAATATGATGATGAGTCACTGATTTCTATTAATAGATTTTTCTCAAGAAGAGGAAAATATTGGATGGCCAGTCTTTCTGCTCAGACTTAGTATGCTTTGTGGAATATGCTTTTCTAGGTACGCTAAGAGAGAGGGGTTGACAAAGACTTCTATGACTTGCGGTTTTCAAATGATGAAAATTGAGGTCTGAGTGAAGGATTTCAGGAAACCACCTAATTGACTCTCTTTTCAAGGAAAATGTATTTCAAAGGATAATAGCCTCAGGTTTGACTCCATAGCTTCAGTGTAAATGAGAAATCCTCCTGGCTGAACTATATAGCTAATGCTCAATCACCTTAGCTTCTGTTGAATATGTTCTAAACACCTTCTTTTGTAACCATCACCTTGTGCAGAAGTCTATATTTTTAGCCTTTAAGCAGAGCTCAAGCACTGTATTTAGACATCTGACTTGAAGACTAAAATTTGCTCAGTGAGCAGAACAAATGTTCGGAAAATAACATTTCAAGGTTAGAGTTAGTGTCCTGAATAAAATTCCTTTTCTTCTCTTTTCTCCCTGTTGAATATAACATAAATAATGTACCCTGATGGGCTTTCAAGATTAAAAAGTCAATGAATAACAGTGAAGTTGGAGAGGAAAAAGGGAGTAATTAAAAATTGAAGGGACTTCTGTTGAACAATTGTTGGCCTGAAACTAAGTACACGTTTTATTCCTCATTCAAGAGGATTATGGATCCTAAAGGGTTTTTTAAAATGTATAATAAAGCTTTTAGAATAAGGGCCAAAAATGAGTCTGCAGCCACCTTAAGAAATATTGACAGAACGCACACAAACACACACATGCAAAGTCATTACAATATTCTTCTCAGATGGAGAGAAGAATGTTTAAATATTGCTTATGATTATTTGTAGTAATTGTAGTCATCAATTTTTGACCATTTATAATGTACTAGTCATTATGTGAAGGCTTTTTGTCTAACTGATGTTATTTAATGTTTACAGCAGGGGTAGTGAACCTTTTCATACCTACTGCCTACTTTTGTATCTCTGTTAGTAGTAAAATTTTCTAACCGCCCACTGGTTCCACGGTGATTTATGTGAAATATTTATAAATCACAGTAATGGTGATTTATAAAGTAGGGAAGTAATTTTACTTTATAAAATTTATAAAGTGGAGTTAAAGCAAGTTAAAGCATATAATAATAATAACTTTGTGTCGGATTTTCGCTAAGTTTGTCAGAATAAATTTTATAAAACAACTTACTATAGTTAAATCTATCTTTTTATTTTTACTTTGGTTGCTCCGCTACCACTCACCATGAAAGCTGGAACACCCAGTAGTAGGTGGTAGAGACCAGGTTGACTACCACTGGTTTACAGTAATTCTATGAAGTGGGCATTGTTAGCCACATTTTAGAAATGAGAAAATAAGGCCAGAATATTTAATAACATTCCTAGTACTATACAATTAGTAAGTGGTAATATATTAGGGATATTTCTCAGGAAAATCCCAAAACGGTGCCTAAGACACCCTGGTGTTAAAAAATAAAAGTATTTTACTTCTTAGGGGAATAGATGAGAGCACTATATCATGATTATTATTCTTTTTGTGTGTGTGACAGAGACAGAGAGAGACAGAGAGAGGGACAGTTAGGGACACACAGACCAGAAGGGAGAGAGATGAGAAGTGTCAATTCTTCATTGTGGCACCTTAGTTTCTCATTGATTGCTTTCTCATATGTGCCTTTACCAGGGGGCTACAGCAGACCGAGTGACCCCTTGCTCAAGCCAGCGACCTTGGGCTCAAGCTGGTGAGCCTTGTTCAAACCGGATGACCCCACGGTCAAGCTGGTGACCTTGGGGTTTAAAACCTGGGTCCTCCGCGTCCCAGTCTGACGCTCTAGCCACTGCACCACCGCCTGGTCAGGTATGATTATTATTCTTAAACAAGATATTGCAAGGTCTCAGGACCCTTTCCAGAAAGAGAAGTCACACATTTGTACCAAAGGGAACGTGATTATCAATTGGTGAAAGTTCTTTCAGAATTCGGCACACTGGAATTGTTTTTGATTTGGTGAAGAAATTATCCCTTTGTATTCCAGGAAACACAAGGATGTTGTAACTGCATTTCACAATGGGGCCGTAACTATCTGGGACTGGGTACTCCCTCCTCTTTGTTGCCTAGTGGAGTGTAGAGTCTTCACTTGGTATGACACAGTCTCTACATGAATAGCACCAGTTAAACCCAGGAATGTTTGAGTGATCACAGATTTTCATCCTTGGAACTAAGGCTGAAAGAAATATTTGAAATTCTGGGTAAGTTTTAGGCACTACATTTAGAAAGAAATAAGGGATGTTTGAAAACCCTATGACCCTATTCTCATCCCTGGTGTTCTAATGCTTAAAGCATACAAAAAGACATTGTGTAGTAGGACCTAATAATGTAAGAAGAGAGAGAGGACATCAAAGGTAAGTTAGAGATTTATTTTTAAACTTGGTGGGGTATTAAGTTTATGTAGCAGGAAGCATCACAGCGGGCTGTTATTTGGTAAACTGATTATAATTCCTCTTTGCAGAATGGGTTGTCAGTGTACATGGTGCAAAAACAGAGGTTTTAAAATACTAAGATATAATTCCATTGTCACTGAGTCACTGACTTTCTCAGAACTCCTGGAAGTTATCACCATTATTTATAGATGGGAACACTCAGCCTGGGGAAATTAAATGATTTGCTCAATGGGAAACCATAGCGAATGGCAGAATCAGCTATCTGATGCTTTGGATTTTAGAAAAATATTAAACAAATCAAAACACGCCCACACACACACTTAATATCTGTGTTTGTGGAGTATTCTGCCCACTCCTCCACCCCAGCCAAAATGACGAGGTAGAAAAAACATCAATGTGGGAGTTAGACAGAAGTCTGTTCAAAGCCTGCATCATGTCCCTAAGTAGACAACTTGGTCAACTTGCCCAAGCTTCATTTTCGTAAGTGCTACTCTGATTTTATGTATGTGAATAGAACAAAGTCTGGGAGACGCCACAGTAGTGATGGCTATTTTTGCAATGTAGGATTCTGAGACAGTCTTTACTATTATCTTCATATATATTTTTGTATCATTTTATTTTTGAACTATATTTCATATTTATTTTATTATTGAATAATTAAATTTTTTCTTTAAAGTCTATAAAATAATTCTAAAATTTTTTAGTATTTACAAATAAACCCTAGCCATTAAATAAACACTGGCCATATATGATAGCTACTCTGGGACCATTTCTATTTTCTGTGTTGAGATGATGTGTTATGACTTTCAATTTAGAAACATGGCTACAGGTCTGACTTTTGTATTCAATTGCATACCTTCTTTCAGCTCTCTATTATCTTTTATTTCATTTTCCATCTTAGGAACTACAGAGAAGAAAATAATGTTTGTTCTCATTCTTAATGTCATTTATTTCGTTATTCTCAATGATTTGTTTTTTTGTTTGTACTTTAAAGAGTAACTACAGGTTAATTATCTGGATTCCAAAGGAAACTTCTTCATGCTAGACATTGGTTTTTTTTTTTTTGTAAATTATGGTTCTCTATTTACCAAATATGGAATCTTGATCAATGTACCTAATTTTGAGGGGTAAATCAGTTTCTGCATCTGTGAAATAGATGTGAGAAAACTCAACCCTCAGGATTGTTGTGCAAACTAAATGATTTAAACGTTAAGTTGCTGATATTATGGAGAATATACAAAATATAGCTTTTAGGCCCTGGCCGGTTGGCTCAGCGGTAGAGTGTCAGCCTGGCGTGTGGGGGACCCGGGTTCGATTCCCGGCCAGGGCACATAGGAGAAGCGTCCATTTGCTTCTCCACCCCCCCCCTCCTTCCTCTCTGTCTCTCTCTTCCTCTCCCGCAGCCGAGGCTCCATTGGAGCAGAGATGGCCCGGGCACTGGGGATGGCTCCTTGGCCTCTGCCCCAGGCGCTAGAGTGGCTCTGGTTGCGGCAGAGCGTCGCCCCCGGTGGGCGTGCCGGGTGGATCCCCGTCGGGCGCATGCGGGAGTCTGTCTGACTGTCTCTCCCCGTTTCCAGCTTCAGAAAAATACAATATATATATATATATGGAGTCTGTCTGACTGTCTCTTCCCGTTTCCAGCTTCAGAAAAATACTATATATATATATAGCTTTTTTCTCCTTGACTTGATTTAAATCCAACACTCGCCGTAACTGATGTCCCAGGTAAATATTTGCTTAATAATTTTGCAAGTAAATTAGATGTGGGTTGCAAAAGTCTTGTGTTTAAGTGTACAGTAGTCCTTTTATCCAGGGTTTCAGTTACACATGCTGAATGGTGGTTTGAAAACAGTCAATGAAAAAATCAAGAAGTAAACAATTCATAAGTTTTAAATTACATGGCATTCAGGTGTCATGATGAAATCTCAAGCTTTCATACTCTGTCCCTCCTGGGACATGAATCATACCATTGTCCTGCGACTCCTCACTGGGGGCACCACTCACCTATTAGTCACTGAGTAGCCATCTTGGTTATCAGATTGACTGTCATGGTATCGTCGTGCTTGTGTTCAGGTCACCCTTACTTTACTTAATAATGGTCCCAAAGCACAAGAGTGGTTATGCTGGCAATTTCAATATGCCAAAGACATGCGCTGAATGCTTTCTTGCAGTGAAAAGGGGGAAGTTCTTGACTTAATAGGGCATTTTATCATTTCATCTCATCACAGGAAGGGTGAGGCTAGTATGATAAGATGTTTTAAGAGGGAGACCACATCCACATAACTTTTACTTCAGTACTTTGTTATCATTGTTCTATTTTATTAGTTTTTAATCTCTTTGTGCCTAATTTATAAATTAAACTTTATCGTTGGTATGTATGTATAGAAAACAAATAAACCCCATAGTATATATAGGATTTGATTCTATCCCTCTTTTTAGGCATCTATTGGGGATCCTGGCACAAATCCCCTGTAGATAAGGGTGGACTGCTATAATTGCTTTTCTTTGTAGGGTAACTAAGAGGACCAAGTGACAATCTTTTCCACATTAACATGAGGTTGATTTCACTCTAAATCACCTGGTTGCCAGACAGACTTCTCTTTTATCAAGGAGTAAAATATAAAAAAAGACACAAAGCCAAAGTAGCAATAAAATTCCTGAAGCCAAAAAAAAACCAAATAAAGGGCACAGTGATATGTTGATATGTGAAGAGATTGTGACACTCATGAGAGAAGTCTTGCAGAAATTTTAGATGTTTTTAGATTTATGAAGTATTCCTTGTCTTGATGTTTAAAGTAGAAAACTTGGTCAAAAAGAAAGGTGAAAAGGAGAATGTCAAGTTTTTCTATAATTATACCCTTCAGAGGTAACCACTCTTTGCATTCGGGGCTTTTACAATATTTCAGTCTGTTTTCTACTGATTATAGCAGGTCCTCAAATAACATCATATTGTTTTTTTGTTTTTTTGTTTTTAATTTTATTTATTCATTTTAGAGAGGATGGGGGGAGAGAGAGAGAGAGAGAGAGAGAGAGAGAGAGAGAGAGAGAGGAGCTGGAAGCATCAACGCCCATATGTGCCTTGACCAGGCAAGCCCAGGGTTTTGAACCGGCGACCTCAGCATTTCCAGGTCGACGCTTTATCCACTGCGCCACCACAGGTCAGGCAACATCATATTGTTTAAAGTCCTTTGTTTTTCTAAAATTGATGAAAAATAAAAGAGTTGATCCTCAGCTGGAGCCCCTGTGTTTGTGGAGTTTCCACCTTCTCCCCACGTCTGTGTGGGATTTTCCGCCCACATCCCAAAGCTGCGCAGATGTGGGGAGTTCGGTGTGTCGCCGTTGCGCCAGTCTGAGTGAGTGTGAGCCTAGGCTGCATCCTGTGCAGGGTAGGTCTCATCAGTGGTGGAAATTAGATCATTTAACAACTGGTTCTCTGCCCTAATGACCATTTTAAGTATAAAAAAAAGCTGATATACTGAAAGGTAGTTTATTATTTCATGCATTTAATACTTAAATAAGAATAATAAAAGAGGTACACAGAACTAGATTATGTTATAAGAAAGAGTTTTAAAATACGAATGAAAAAATGTTAACTCATACCTGACAAAAGACAATAAGACTGTTATTTAAGATATTTCCAGTGACCGCTTGTCACTCCCTCGTTGTTTGGCACTTTTTCTCTTTACATTACATGTTTGTTTACTGAAGTAACAAACACGAGGGAATTAAAATGTAGTATTTCATCAAAGGTATAATGAGCTTTATGAAATGAATAAATAAATAGTTCTGTCAAATTTTTTTCACCTATGGCGGAACGAACATCACTCTGGGGCTTAGAATGTGCTGTTGCGCAGATGAACATTTAAAAAGAATAAGGAATGTAAATTTGTGATATCTACATTGGGCGGCTGCCCAGGCGCCCACCTTAGAGAGAACCCTGATTACAAGTGCCATTTTAACAACCAGTTCGCTGAACTCAACAAAAAATTAGGTATCAATTCTGCCAAACTGGTGCAAACTGGCCGAATCCCACTGCTGGGTTCCACCTTGTACCCTGAGCTGCTGGGAGAGGCTTTAGCAGCCCTGCCCCTGGACTAATCAGAGTAGAAAAGAATACCCTTATTTGTTTTTATTCATCTTTCCTAAAGGTATGTGTAATTCATGTTTATTTCAGTGTTTAATATTAGCAGTGTTCAGGTGAGTCTCTAGGACTTAAATGTTTGGTGATTTTTTTTTTTGACCAGAAATACGGCCTAGGTGGGAACTTAACTCTTGTTTATAACAGTTAGCTTAGGGTAAAATTGGCTTAAAGTCACTGTTTTCAAGAACCTATTGACGACCATAAGTGAGGATTTACTGTTTGTGGATACATTTCATGTATGAGGTGTGAAGGTATGAGTAGGTTTGTGTTCCAAGATATGGATAATAATACACAGATGTTTCTGTATCCTTTTACCTTACTTAACATTGTATTTATTATAAACGTCTTTAATATCATTAAACATTTTCAATATGATTTTTAGAAGTTATATTATAATTTATCATATAACTATACCATAATTTCTTCTATTAGTTCCCTTATTTTGAGCATATGCAAAATTTTCAGGTGTTCAACAACATTTTAAAATAACAGAGTAATGGACATTCACTTATGTAAGTCACCGTCCAAATTCCTTTAGAAATTATTCTTAGAAATACAGTCTCAAAAAAGTGTGAACTTCTTAATGGGTTCTTGATATATTGTAATAATTATTTTCCAGGAAGGATTTACCAATTTACACTCTTATCAGTAGTATATGAGAGCCCTTTTCACATTATATGCTTGTCATCATCGTATATTAGCATCAGTTGATAGCAAAAATTTTAATCTTTTATAATTTGCATTTATTTGATTACATTTGAAGTTGAATATTGTATTATTATGTTTACTGAGGAATACATGCCCGCACATACACGCACCCTGAATGTCTCACTTTCTTCTTCTTCTTCTTCTTTTTTTTTTTTTTAGCAAGTAGTAGATATGTTGTATTCCAGTCTCAGT
This sequence comes from Saccopteryx leptura, assembly GCF_036850995.1. Classification (NCBI taxonomy): domain Eukaryota; kingdom Metazoa; phylum Chordata; class Mammalia; order Chiroptera; family Emballonuridae; genus Saccopteryx; species Saccopteryx leptura. The sequence continues at coordinate 20,688,269 of NC_089514.1, read as the reverse complement.
TTTTAGAAATGTATTTGGAGCCCTGGCTGCCCAGCTCAGTTAGTTCGAGCGTTGTCCCAATTCATCAAGGTGGTGGATTTGATCCCCAGTCAGGGCACGTACAAGAGTCAACCAATGAGCCTGACTGGGCAGTGGTGCAGTGGATAGAGCGTTGGACTGGGATGTGGAGGACCCAGGTTCGGGACCCTGAGATCGCCAGCTTGAGTGCGGGCTCATCTGGTTTGAGCAAGACTCACCAGCTTGAGCCCAAGGTCGCTGGCTCGAGCAAGGGGTCACTCGGTCTGCTGTGGCCCCCGTGGTCAGGGCACATATGAGAAATCAATCAATGAACAACTAGGGAACCGCAGCAAAGAGTTGATGTTTCTCATCTCTCTCCCCTCCTGTCTGTCTGTCCCTATCTGTCCCTCTCTCTGTCTCTGCCAAAAAAAAAAAAAAATTAAATAAAAAAAAAAGAGTCAACCAATGAAATGCATAGAAAGTGGAACAACAAATTGATGTTTTGTTACCTCTTTTTCTCCCTTCTTTCCTTTCTCTCTGAAATAAGTAAGTTTTTTTAAAAAAGTATATGTATATATGTCAATAAGCGAAATCTTGGCTAAAGATAATCACCTTAGCAAGTTTAATCAAATGCTCAAAGCAATGTCAAGAAGACTACCTTTGGGCTTCTTTCCTTTGAAAGACACCCTGCATGATACTATTCTTACGAGATTTTCAAACCTTCTTTTATGCCTGCCAGTTGGTAGTTTTGTTCTTTACTCTGGGTTTCTCAATAACGTTGAACTAGCCACTTTTAAACCTGCAAACATCTGCTTTTGTCATCAAAATTGAAAAATATAACTGAAAGGAAAGACTTAATTCACAAGCTGTATAATCTTCTGATTTGGCAGAATTGAAATGAGTAAATTTGCAAACATATTTAAGGCCTTAAGATCCAGACAGTGTAATAGTTTAATATTGAAGAGTTTCTTTTCAAAGTAAATGCTAGCAGACTGTAGGCCCTTGCAAGAGAAGTACCACTTCCAAAAATTATATCATAGTTCCTACACTAATTACTATGATTCTACAAGTTTCCTTTTACACAGTCTGTTGGTACATTTGTATAAATGCCAAAAAAATCTGTAGTAATTACAGAATTTTTAATGTGTATACATGTGTACTTTAACTGGTTTATTATGTATGATTGTTTTGAAAAAGATGTTAGCTTATTTTTCCAGGATGTCATGTTTGGTACCTAGAAAGATCAGCTTTGAAACATTTCTCATTAATATTATTTCTAATTTGGGTGAAATTCAGTTTTTTTAAAGGAGTAAAATGTAGGTCCAATTCTTCAGCAGATTGAAGGACAAAAATAGATTATAAGAAGAGAGGTTTTATAAAGTATTTCTTACTCCTTAGAGATAGTTAATAAAATAATTTTATTGAATTCAAACATGACTCAGCTTCTAATATTAATTTTGTAAATTGAAAATTAAATTATTAATGCCTCTTCATTTTAAAGGTTAACTTTATTATTATTATTTAGCTCACAGGAAAATTTACTTTTTACCTCTTTTAAAGCCTTAGATTTTTTTCCCCCCCCGAAGCTGGAAACAGGGAGAGACAGACAGACTCCCGCATGCGCCCCACCGGGATCCACCCGGCACGCCCACCAGGGGGCAACGCTCTGCCCACCAGGGGGCGATGCTCTGCCCCTCCGGGGCGTCGCTCTGCTGTGACCAGAGCCACTCTAGCGCCTGGGGCAGAGGCCAAGGAGCCATCCCCAGCGCCCGGGCCATCTTTGCTCCAATGGAGCCTCGCTGTGGGAGGGGAAGAGAGAGATAGAGAGGAAGGAGAGAGGGAGGGGTGGAGAAGCAGATGGGCGCTTCTCCTGTGTGCCCTGGCCGAGAATCGAACCTGGGACCCCTTGCACGCCAGGCCGACGCTCTACCACTGAGCCAACCGGCCAGGGCCGCCTTAGATTTTTTTTTAATGGACACAATTAGAGTGCTTTCTCTGTCATGCGTTCAGTCTTAGATCCTGCCTGTGGGTCTGGCTATCTAATAAAGGGGATAAAATAATGACCTTTCTATCAGCAAGACAAGGTAATAAATTCAGTTACTTGAGCACATCTATATTCTGACTTACAGAGAGCTTAACTTTTATATCTGCTCTTGAGCTAATGCTTGACATGGAACAGAATTAACTCTTTGAAAGGAATTCAATTTGTCCATTTTAACTGTGATCCCTTCTCAGTGTTTTCAAAGAGGTTTTTTTATAGCTACCATCCTCTAATTTTCAAAAACTAAATATACTTTCTATTGCTTATTTCTTCCTGTAAAACCTTATGTATTCATTTTAGAACAATTAGAAAATACTAAAAAGTAAAATTAAAAAAGTATCAACAGAGAATTCTTGTTGACGTGTTGTCTGGCACTCCAGAGTTTATTCTATATATAGTAATTCATTGACACTTGCTTTTACAAAATGGTATCAAAGTACTTGGTCATCTGCTTATTACACTGAGTATCATATCTTTGAAGTTACATATTTTATAAATGTCGCTACAACACTTTTCTTTTTTTAGCTATGAGTCCCTAGATCATGTTAACCTGCAGACAAATTTTTTTGATCCCAAAAGTGTTTGCCAATCGTTTGTAAAAGGAGATTTCACATAAAAAAAAAAAAAAAAAGAATCCGGATGTCTACTTTCTCTTGAAAATTGGGAAGCGGTGCACTGCTCTTGACCTGCTTGGTGGAGCTGCAAGAAGCCTCTCGTGGCCATGAGTGGCCTGTCGTAGCTGAGCCTGCGCTGGGCTTTGAGTGCAGGCCTCCCCTACTCTCCTTCACTCCTGACCGTCCTGCCAGACGGACGGACACCTGAAGCCAGCTGCATTTGCAAGGCTGGTGGTTTGTCTGGGGTGGTGGTGTCCAGCGACGCTTCCCTAGTGCCTAAGGCAACAGCTGGATATTTGTGGACATGTTTTCTGGATGATACAATGCTTTAGAGCAGGGGTCCCCAAACTTTTTACACAGGGGGCCAGTTCACTGTCCCTCAGACCGTTGGAGGGCCAGACTATAAAAAAAACTATGAACAAATCCCTAGGCACACTGCACATATCTTATTTTAAAGTAAAAAAACAAAACGGGAACAAATACAATATTTAAAATAAAGAACAAGTAAATTTAAATCAACAAACTGACCAGTATTTCAATGGGAACTATGGGTTTGCTTTTGGCTAATGAGATGGTCAATGTGCTCCTCTCAATGACCACCAATGAAAGAGGTGCTTCTTCCAGAAGTGCGGCGGGGCCGGATAAATGGCCTCAGGGGGCCGCATGCGGCCCGCGGGCCATAGTTTGGGGACCCCTGCTTTAGAGGGTGCGGCTGGTGTCCAGTGGGGCAGTCTCAGGGATGTGAGAGGTCTCGTAATGTGATGGACTGGTCTGTGCCTGGAAAACCTTTTCTCTTGTTGTGGATATTTGCAGGTGTCCTTTGGGATAGTCATTTGAGTGAAATACCTGTCTGTAATTATTTGAGCCTGGAAACAAAATCTGTTGCACGTATCAAAAATTATTTTTACTTGATTCTTGTGTACACTGAATTTTCTAGGATCATGACTGCCGTATAACTTCATGTTTTGATATTAGAACTTTACTATGAGTTAATTGTTCATTATTGGGAAAACAATATGGTTGACATCATAGCTCATGGTACCTGAATAATCAACACACACAGCATTATCAGTGTGTGTTTAAATTCCCATGTCATATATATATATATATATATATGTATATAAAAGAAAGTGAGACTCCTTTAAAAAGCTTTTATGAATAAGGAAAATTCTCTGTTCCAATGAAAGAATATGTATTTATTGATTTGAAAGATGGAAAAAGAGAGAAAAAAGAAACATTGATTTGTTGTCCCACTTACTTATGCATTCATTGGTTGAGTCTTATATGTGCCCAGACTGGGGATTGAACCCACAACCTGAGCATACCAGGACAACGCTCCAACCAACGGAGCTACCTGGCCAGGGCCTATGAGAAAATATTAATAATTTCTTTACTTCTGTAGTCTGTAGTTTGCCTTGCTAGACTTTCGTTAATCTTATTTTTCTTTTATCTTATCATGTGCCTGTAAGTCTGGTTTATTGTTTCTTATTTCATTACTAGATGTTATTGTGATGTCCACTGAACTCTCCAGTTTTTCATTTTCTTACCCTCCTTTTAAGGACTGGCTTCTTATTACTTCTCTTTAATCCTTGTTTACTCTTTGGTAGTAGGGCAGACATTCATAACTGTCTGAATACTCATGCCTGGGAACACGTCATTGATTTTTTAAAAATACTGTATAGCAGTTGGATTTAGAATCTATAGGTTCCATTTTAGGTTACCAAGAGGCATTGCCAAGTGCTTGTTTCAAAAGTGGAGCTTTGTGCTTGATGAGCTTAATGTTCTAGGTGAGCACCGATGACCTGTGTAAGTCCTAAAGTTACTTACAGTCTAGAGAACTTGACATAGAACTAATCTAAGGCTCGACTCAGAGGATAAAGAGATGTGCTCTAGCACTTCACAGAGAGGCAAGTTGGGCTGTTCGCTAGAGGAGGAAGGCATCTGGAAGAGGCTGAGGAAGTATTCCCAAACGTCTACGTTTCAGAGCTGCATGGAGTTTTAGAGAAGGAGGGAATGAGGGTCATTCTCTCTCTCTCTCCTTCTCATTCTTTCTTCCTTTCTTTCCTCTCTGAAACTCTGTATCATTTCCTCTTCCTTTCTTGAAGGTACAGAAGCTATAGATGTGAGTGAGAGGGACTGAAGCAACTTGGTGACGTATATGAAGTGTTGATTTTGGGTATTTGGTCTTGCTCTGGCCACGTAGTTCTGTTGATGACAGCATCATCCTGTACTCCAATGTTGTGGGTTCAGTCCCCGGTCAGGGCACATACAAGAATCAACTGGTGAATGCATAAACAAGTGAAACAGCAAGTCGATGTCTCTCTCTCTCTCTCTCTCTCCTTTCTGCTCTCTCTTTTAAAAAAAAATCAATAAAAAGATAAAGAAATGAATTAGGTATTTGGTCTCACCTTAAATTCAGACAAATTCAAGGCTTTGACCTTGAGGGCTTGGAACTGTGTAGTTGTTGCTCTTCAAGGCAAAGTGTAGGTGGACTCTCATAGAGAAGCATCGCTTGTATCCCACATCAGGGTACTATGTTTCCTTAGTGCTAATTTGAAAACAAACTTATGGAGATAGTACATGCAATAGCTCTCCAAAGTTTGTCCTTTACTCATTTATCAGTGAGTAATACCAAGCGGGGGGAACACTGAGCAGGGAAGGGCGACAGTGGTGAATTGCCGGTTTCCTTAACCTGCCTCAGTTTCCCAAGTTTAAATCTTTGGACGACACTGTCGTCACATGTGAATATATAAAAACAACTGCTCTGAAGGGGCATTTTCTTAGTCAGTCAGAGGCACGGGCTAATGAGACTTCAGTAGTGAGTTGGTTTTCAGACATTCTTTTTTCTAATGCCCCAATCCTTAGATATGCTGTGAAATGTACTTCAAAGTGATGACTCCAGACTTAATTCAAATTTAAATAGCTCAGAAAGTTGCATGATGTAGGTGTCTGGGGTGACAGTGTTTTGTACATTCTAATCCTTTGCTGTGTATCAACATATCAAAATTACCTTCTCTCATCAAAATCTATCTGAGGCTCCGTATTTTCTTGTTGTTCCTTGCAGATCTTTACACCTAGAAAACAATCAGTTCATAACTTCTTCAGAAGACATTTATTTCTCCCTCTCCCAAAGGGTACACATCTGCTACATTGTCCTGTGTTTTCACTGTTTCACTTTAGAAGAAGACAATGGTCTGAGCTGGGGCCCTAAGTTGTGGAAGTTTCTATATCTGGTAAACTGGCTCCATTCCAGGGTAGAATAATTTATCAACAAATGAAACACCAGCTACTTCCCACACGTCCTCTGATTGCGTTAAAAATCACTCCCCTTCCCACCCAGCTGAGTTTGCTTAGAGTGTGCAGCTGACATTCTCCCTCCTCCTTGTTGTTTCGGGGAATTGCTGGTTTCTGTAGTCTATTAGGCTTCTTATTAATAGTAAAAAACAAAAACAAGAAACATTCATTCATTAACTGTCTCATGCTTGTGAGCTAGATACTGTTGCTCTCTTTCCCCCTCAAGTGCTGCCGTTTTTATAAAGTCCTGCCGTGCTAGGGAAGTGAGCTGGAAAACTGATTTCGTGTTTGTAGCAGCAGGTACTATTTGACCAGAGGGAGGGACCGATAAAATTAGCAAGTTGACTAACCACTTCCCTTCCTGGTGGCTCTTTAATATTATAACGGATACAGAAAAGTTCAGAAGGACTGGGCTAGTTTTCAAAACCACAACACACTTTGGCCAAGAAGGAATGCACAACAGAAGGGGTAAGTTTCTTCTTTTTGATTTTGTTTTTTTTTGTTTTTTTTTAAAAAGAGAACGGTGGAGAGGATACTGGGGTGGACGTTTTAAAGTTTGACTATGCAGATAGGCTTTGGTGATTTGGAGGTTGTAGAAAGATAAACCTGTGAGGTGGAGGGAAGCCAAGGATTGTGCAGTCGGCAGCAGTAGCTTCAACAACAAACCCAGCAGAGTGACTCCGGGAATCTCTTTATTGTTTTTGGATAGACAAGATTAAGATCTGCTGGTGGGAGGGTTCGTGCATTAGGAGAAACTTTGATAAATGTTAGTACACTCCCAGTTCTCGAAATCTAGGCTGGAATTGTCAGCAGAGGCACTGACTTACTGAACCGGAATGTCCCTCTGGATCTTGAAACAGCTGAAGATCTTCAGTGATCTCCGTTGTGGTAGAAATTTTTGTCTTTTAACTTTTTGTTGTGGAAAATCTCAAATGCAAACAGCAGGAGAGTGAACAGTGTATATAGATCGTCCATGTACCTATCACACAGCTTCGAGAGCTGTGAACTTGGGGCTCACACTGTCTGGTCGACACCTCCGTGGTACGCTGCCTCGCGTTAGTCTCGTTGCTGAATCACAGTGTTTGAAATGTACCCATTGTGAACACTGAAGGAAAGAGGCCTTGAATATCCTAAAGACTCATACCAGTTCAGTCCTATAAGCTTTAGAGAAATCTTATTTCAGAAAGTCAATGAGGAGTCCGAGAAAGCAAGACCAAGTTTCCAATGGTTGTTTTACCAGCGTGAGGGGGAACGGAGGGTGGTAGTTAACAGAGGATGGTTCACGGACTCTGAAGCCAGACTGTTTGGGGTCACATTTTGTTCCTATTGCAATCTGGTGTCGATGTGGAAGTTTCCTAACCTTTCTATGCCTCAGTGTCCTCACTTAAAAATGGAGGTAATAATCGTACCGATCTTTCAAGGGTAGGAGGCAATGAGACCACGAGACCGTGCCTGTAACGACTTTGCCAGTTGCCAAGGACAGCGCGCTCACTGTGGGTTAGACACAGACCGGTTTGCTGAAATGATTGGTGATAGTGAAGATGAGATGCGTTTAAACAGAAAGCTAAGCCAGCGTGGAAGCGCACAATTTGTCTTCTGGCCGTTGTGTTTTTTTCTGATTATTTATTTGCTGATGTGAGGCTAAGAGAAGTCTCCACTGACAGGTCTTACTTGCTCCTGGGCATCTGGAAACGCCGGCTCTGGCTTCTCCCTCCAGCTCTGAGCTCACTCTCTCTGCAAACACAGTGTCAGAGCTGTCTGTCCACCCTCTCGCTTGGAGCATGAGGGAGTAGAGATCTGTCCAAGCTCACAGATCAAGGAGCAGTTGATCTGAGGGAAGGGTCCTGAGTTCCTCTTATCCTCGTGTGTGCATGCTGGGGGGCGGGAGGTTGTCGCGTTTAGGCAAGCCAGCTCGACCTGGGAGGCTGCCTCCTGTCCCGCTTTCCTTTCCTCTGGGTGACAGAGATCTCCAGGTTTGCCTGGGCCCTGCGGGGTCACAAGCTGCCCCAATACTTTTTCCTTTCGTAATGAAGATGGCGCCAGTCTAAAGATGGTAAGAAAGAAAGTGAGGGCCTTCCCTGGTCTATTCCTTCCCTATTATCTTCATAGAAATACTAACAGGCTGCTACTTATTGAGCATTTACTACGTGCCTGGTGCCGCGTGGCCGATGTTCTCATTTAATCATCCTAATATCCCTGTGTGACACTTACTGTTAATATCCTCATTTTGTAGATAGGGGAGCTGGGGCACGAAGAGATTAAACAATTTACTTTGATGACCCAGCTAATAAGCGACAGCCAGGCATTCTGTTCTAGGTCTGTTTGACTTCACCACCTCTTAGACTTAGAGCAAGCGCTTGGTCGTGCCGAGGCAGTGTATTCATACATGTGCAATCAGAATGCATCCGTGGTTTTGCTCTTAGCCTCCCTGAAGGTGAAAGTCATCAATATTCCTTTAAAGCAAGCTGAAGGGGAAAGCTTTTGTCTAGCGGTGGCTTTTCCCACAGTGAATTTTCATAATGGCTAATTATAAGCTGGAAATTTGTCATAAATCCTGACAAATAACAGAGGTTGGTGGGGCCGGGGGGGTAGACTTCCCACTGTAATGAAGCAAATATTGTACTGAGAAGGTAAAATATATATATATATATATATATATATATATGCTTTTTTAGTAAATGAACTATGCCTCAGTGGTGGATTTTGTTTTTAAGGCCGTGTGTCTCTCTCGAGATTTTGTAAACGATGGGTGAAATTCATCTCAGTCAGTTTTCAAGAACATGCAGTGCTGTTGTAAAACAAGCGATAAACACGGATGCGCTGAGAAATAAAAATTGGCTGCGTCTTCTGGGAGGTGCTGGAAAGAACTGGGACATGCACAGTCAGACATTTTAGAAACCTGGAATTGACTTTCCGTGCGCTTTCTCTTAGATGACTGGTACCACTGTAAAAATAGAATCAAATGTGTGAATGAAGGGAGAGGTTAATTTCACAACTTTGAAGAATTTTTTTTTCTTTTTTATTTCTCCCTCCAATGGTGCTGTTAAATTTTTTTTTTTTTTTTCTTCTCTCCACTAAAAGGGACACTGTCTGGAATACCCAGCTCTAAAGGAGAACATCAGATATAAAATGATTGACTTCTCTTATCGGGCAATCTGATACGATCAGCAATCTTTCCTCTTTATCTTTCCTTCATTGGCTATGGTGCTTTTGTCGTCTTGATAGGATCAGCCAAGTTTACTTATAAAAACATTGGAAGGTATTTGAAAGACTGCTATCTTTTGGCAGAGAAGGGAGGAGATAAATGGAGTTGGAGCTGCTGGTGGATGGGGGGCGGGGGGGGGGGCGGACAGAGAGTACAGGAGGAAGGTTCATTGTTATAAGGTTTCCTTGCCTCCTTAAATCATCAAGAAAGCAAAGAGGCTATTTACTACTGGTGAGTGCAGACTGTCTTTTCCACAATTCTTCCACCACGCCTGAATTTTTATTTTTTTCCTTATGTCTTTATCCAGAGGCGGATTTAATGGCAGACTCACCAGGCGCATGCCCTGGGCCCCGACTTCTGATGGGCCCCACAAAACCCCAACTTTACACTTTTTTCTAATGACATCAAGTTTGGTTTCATATGTGCAATTTAAACATTAATAGTACATAATATATTTTTATTTATTTAAAACTATGGTTAACATGTATTTTTATTTTCCCTGGCTCTCTCTCTTTTTTTTAAGGGGCCCAATATTTTCTTCTGCGCCTCAGGGCCTCAACTGACCTTAATCTGCCTCTGTCTTTATCTCATAAGAGCTCACCATTCACAACTTAAGTAGGATTAAGGTTGGAAATGTCCATATTCATCTACGGTTAGAGATACTTTCCGAAGTACCATTTAGCTCGTCAGGGTTCCCTTTTTTGGGCCCTGGTGTCTTTTCTGATGGGCTTGGTTATGCACCTGGCCACTGACTACCACGCCTCCACGCCTTCAAATCTCACCTCTAACCTTTGTCACTGCTTTAACGTCACTGCTGCTTGGGTGTTAATGGTTTTATTAAAAGTCTTGAATAAATAAAGCATTTTTCCTTGAGATAAATTCTTTCTTTTATTTTTTGCTTTTGACCAGTTAGTCACCATTTTTTAATATCACCTGTCCTAGGGATTCAGAGATCAGTCATCATAGCTCTCACCCTCAGAGAGCTCACTGTCTGGGCTAGTGGATGAAATAAAGTTGTATGAAGGCAGTGAAGCTGTAGTCCATAAACTATATTCTAGCTTCATTTGACTACGTTGGGAAAGGCAGTGTGTGTGCGCGTGTGTGTACGCACACGCGTGGGCGCATGCGCACACCTGCATGCATGTGTAAGACCCCAAGTTCTGAGATTAGAGAACCCTGGCTCAAATCCTTTTAGTCTGTGATTTGAGGTATTTTATTAACCTTTCCGAAGCCTTGATTTCTTCCCCTGTAAAATAATAATAAGCTCACAGAGGTGTTGTATGAATTATATGGTATGACTGATATACGTTAAGTATTAATATAGCATGGCATATGTAAATTTGGGGGATCAGGGAAAAAAAATCTCTCTCAGGAGAAGTTCACTTGAAGTTGAGCCCGAGTCATGCAGAAGGAGCCTCCTAGTCACAGGGAACTAACTGCCTGTGCCAGGGTGCTCAGGATTCGGCTCCTCTGACAAAGAAAGTTGTAAAAGGGGAAAAGCTGCTGGGAGGTATCAGCATCTGCATCCAGACTGTGCGAAGCCCAGTGGGTCATGGTAGGGAGGTTGCATATTGTTCTAAGTGCAATCAGAAGTGACTGAAGGTGTACGCGGGATGTTGTGTGACCTGAATGCTGTTTTTAAATTAGTTGCAGAGTGGAGTCTAGATTCTCGAGGAACAAGAGTAGAGACATGGCTTCAGATCAGAACGTTCTTAGAGGAGACTGGAGCAGAAATGACGGTGGCCTGGAAGGGACATGCCTGTGGGGGTGAAGGGAGGAGACTGAGGTGAGAAACCTCGTATACCCAGGGCACTTAGTAAAGAATTGGATGCGAAGATGAGATTGAGGAAGGTATCAGTCATGATCCTGTGACAAGAGCAGCTGGGTCTAGGGTGACTTACTGCATGAAATGGAGAAGTTGGAAGAGGAGCAGGCTTGGATATGTCAATTGAAATTGTTTTGAAACATTCAAGAGAATATGTCGCACAGGCAGTTGATGTCCTGTCAATGGTATCTGAGGCCATGGAATTACATGTGATCGCCTAGGGAGGTGGTATGAAGTGAGAAGAGCTGAAGGCCTAGCACTCAACCATGGGACACTCCACAGTTTGTACAGGAGAAGTAGCCAGTAACGGAGGTGGCTAAGGCGTGGCCAGAGAATGGGAAAACCAGAAAACCCAGAGTGTTCAGGAGAAAGGACTGATTACCTATATCCAGTGATAATTAAAAGTGAATAAATTATCAAAAAAACATCATGGGATTTGGTACCATGGAGCTCATTGGCATAGCACAAGTAGGTAGAAAATTTAACTTTTTAAAAAATATTATTGCATTTTAATATATTGGTAGTTTTATTGATGACTAATTGAATAAATGCAGGATAACTAATACTATTTAAGAGTCATGTTAGTTTCCTGGTGGAAGTATATTTATAAATTTCCTTATTTCATTTTCATATGACTGTGTGATATTCAAGGAAATAATGGTAAACTGTTTATGCCGGTCTAAATTTAGTTTCCTACAGTGCAAGCGGCTTGAAATCAGCGCTTCCTTCATATTTGTATTTCCAGTGGTTCTGTCGCTGAGGGCACTTTTGGGGAGTGCCATTCACATCGTGGTTCTCAGCGGTGGGCATTTTTTGCCTCTCAGGGACATTTGGCAGTGTCGGAGGTATTTTTGAATGTCACAACTGGAGGCAAGGCATGCTACTATGTTCTAGTGGGAAGGGGAGAGAGATGCATTAGTCTGCAATGCACAGAGCAGCTTCACACAACAAAGAATTATTGGACGTAAAACGTCAATAGCACTGAGCCAGGTGTGGATGAGGCTGCAGACCCGCCACGTGTCTGCTCTCGGGCATTAGCAACCGAGTAATTCGCTAGAGTTTTTCTGCAAGAGAGTGGGGCTTTCTCGCTTTGTTTTTCATTGTCTACCAATGAGTTTGAGTAGTAGTCGTCTTTGGATTTTGTTTATATCTTGAGACTTGGTAGAAATAAGGGAATAAATAAACTGCCTCTATAAACTGCATTTCTATAAACTGCTTCTGCAGAACTAATTTTCACCAGAATTCATATATGTAGTTAGAAAAAGAGAGCAGTGCTCCACCCAATGGATGTTAGACATTTTACATCAAAGCTGGAACCTTGAAGTAGAGTTAGGTCATATGCTCAAGTGTATATTAAAGTTAGGAATATTAAAAAAATAATTTTAAAATTTATTACATGGGTTTTAAAAACCCTATAAAGACCTAACTCTTCCTTTTAAAATAAACATTTTTACTTTGATTTTGTTATAAAATAATTCATATATCTAAGATTGTGTATATATGAATATAATAAATTTCTAGGTGCTCATAACCAACCTAGACATTGATTAACTGTTATCAGTGAAGCTTTCTTTGTCACCACCCCCTCCCACCAGAGGAAACACAATCCTGAACTTTTGTTTAAGGTTTTTTTCATTTGTGTTAAAGTTTTTTTTTGTCTTTTTTTGAAGTTGGAAACTGGGAGGCAATTAGACAGACTCCCGCATGTGCCCAACCGGGATCCACCCGGCATGCCCACCGGGGGGCGATGCTCTGCCCATCTGGGGCGCCGCTCTGTTGCAACCAGAGCCATTCTAGCGCCGGAGGCAGAGGCCATGGAGCCATCCTCAGTGCCCGGGCCAACTTTGCTCCAATGGAGCCTCGGCTGTGGGAAGGGAAGAGAGAGACACAGAGGAAGGAGAGGGGGAGGGGTGGAGAAGCAGATGGGTGCCTCTCCTGTGTGCCCTGGCCGGGAATCAAACCCGGGACTCCTCATGCCAGGCCGACGCTCTACCACTGAGCCAACCGGCCAGGGCCTGTGTTAAAGTTTTAATAGCTAAACAAGGTATTAAATTAGAGTTTTAAAAATGTCTGTCTATGAAATTAGACCATCATCTTACACCATACACAAAACTCAACTCCAAATGGATTCAAGGCTTGAACAGCATGCCCCAAACTATAAAACTCTTTGGGGAAAACTTCATAATATTAGTGTTGGCGATAAGTTTGTGTTTATAACACCAGAGGCACAGGCAACAAAAGCAAAAATAGACAAGTGAGTCTACTTCAGACTAAACAGCGTCTGCACAGCAAAGAAAATAACTAATAGAGCGAAAAGGTAACCTACAGAGTGGGAGAAAGTATTTGCAAATCATGTATCTGAAAAGGGGTTATTGTCCAAGTAATATAAGAAACTTTTACAACTCAATAGAAGATAAAATAATAATAATAAAATGATCTGATTAAAGTGGGTAAAGGACTTAAATATTTCTCCAAAAAAAGATATACACATGACTAATGGATATACAAAAAGATGGTCCATAGTACTAATCATCAGGAAATACAATTCCAAACTACAGTGGTATATACCCCACACCTGTTAGATGGATATTAAAAAAAACAAAAAACAAACATAACAGGTATTGGCAAGGAGTAAATGATCAGAACCCATATGAACTATTGGGAGGAATTTGAAATGGTGCAGCTGCTATGGAAAATAGCATGAAGGATCCTCAGTAAATTAAAAATAGAATGACTATATGTTCCAGCAGTCCTACTTCTAGGTATTTATCCAAAAAAATTGAAATCAAGATTTTGAAGAAATATTAGCACGTCCATGTTCATTGCAATATTTAATTCACAGTAGCCAAGAGGTGGAACTAACCTAAGTGTCCGTAAATAGATGTGTGGGTAAAGAAAATGTGGTATAAGAGGACATTTTGATGGTTGCCAGATGGGAGAGGGTTGCAGGGGGTGAGTGAGAAAGGAAAAGGGAGTTAGAAGTACAAACTGGTAGTTATAGAGTAGTCGTGGGGATGTTCCCTATGCTAATAGGGAATATAGTCAATAATATTGTAGCAACTACATATGATGTCAGATGGGTGCTAGATTTTCAGTGTGATATCATAAGTTATATAAATGTCTAATCATGGGGTTGTACAACTGAAACTAATATTGTATATTAACTGTAATTTAAAAGTTAAAGAAATATTTGATATGCACATCCAAAAGGGAAGAAAATGTGGTATATATAAAAAATGGAATAGTATGTAGTCATAAAAAAGAAGGAAATCTTGTCATACGCTACAGGGATTAACTTTGAATACATTATGCTTAGTGGAATAAGCCAATCACAAGAAGGATAAATCCTGCCTGATTCTACTTATATGAGGTATTTAAAATAGTTAAGCTTATATAAAAAGAGAACAGAATGGTGGTTGTGGCTGCTAAAGAGAGGGGGAAATGGAAGCTACTGTTCATGGGTATAGAGCAGGGGTCAGGAACCTATGACTCGCAAGCCAGATGTGGCTCTTTTGATGGCTGCATCTGGCTTGCAGACAAATCTTTAATAAAAAAAATAACGTTAAAAATATAAAACATTCTCATGCATTATAATCCATTCATTTCCTACCGCTCATGTTCATGGTTGCGGGTGGCTGGAGTCAATCACAGCTGTCCTCTGGGACAACACCAAATTTTTATTGGATAATGCTTAACGTACACGGGTCATTGTATGGCTCTCACGGAATTACATTTTAAAATCTGTGGTGTTCATGGCTCTGTCAGCCAAAAAGTTTCCCGACCCCAAGTATAGAGTTTGAGTCAAGCAAGATGGGAAGGTTCTAAGGATCTGACATATAACATTATGCTTGTAGTTAACAATGTTGTCCTGTTACATTGTTAAGAGAATAGATCTCATGTTATGTGTCTATTGGTTTATTTCTCCCATAGTTTAAAAATGGTCTACGCCCATAGGATGAAGGGTGGGAAGAATAAAACAAGCTCAGTGACTGATTAATAAATGTAGGCAGGTGGCTGGAAAGGCTCTCATTAAGGGTGGGGACAGTGACACCATTAGAAAGAAGTAGACATTTTCTGTGACTGTATCTGTGGATAAAGGAGGAGCCTAAGATCAAGATAACAGTGTTTGAAACATGGGGATAGAAGGGAAGTTTTTATTAATAGAAGCACATAAGGGGTCGGGGGTCAGGAAGCACACAGAGTGCAGTTAAATTGGATGCTGTGCCTTCCTTCAGAAGGGTTGGAGTACCATGTCCACTATCTGGACTTGTACTTGCCATGTCCCCAGCACATCTAGTAACAAACTGTAGAAATGATCCCTAAACGTATAGGCTTCACAGCACATCTGAGTGTTTGCTCTCTGGGGCAATTCCAGACACCCCAGTGGGGATATAGTCACTGTTGAGACGGCAGAACAGGAGATGGATATTTGAGAGTCTTCACGAGGGGCTCAAGACGAAGCCACATAAAAGGAAGAAAAGTGGGGATAAAAGGGATATTAAGTTTAGGGAATGCCATTGGTAATGGTGGGGCTTAAAATGAAACATTGTGGGCCTGCCAGTTGGCTCAGTGGTAGAGCATCAGCCTGGCATATGGATGTCCCGGGTATGAAACCTGGTCAGGGCACACAAAAGAAGCACCCATTTGCTTCTCCACCCCTCCCCATCTTGCTTCTTTCTCTCTCTGTCTTCCTCTCCTACAGCCATGGCTCAATTGGAGTGAGTTGGCCCTGGGTGCTGAGGATGGCTCCATGTCCTCCGCCTCGGGTGCTAAGAAGAGCTCAGTTGCTGAGCAATGGAGCAGGGCCCCAGATGGGCAAAGCATCGCCCCCTAGTGGGCTTGCCAGGTGAATCTCGGTCAGGGTGCATGTGGGAGTCTGTCTCTACCTCCCCTCCTCTCACTGAATAAAAAAAGAAAAGAAAAAAGAAAAGTAAAGAGAAACATTGTGACCTTTTCTATCGCTTATTTTTATTTTAAAACCCTCTATCAATTTATTTTGATTACCTATGCTCCATCCGCCTTTCCGTCTTTACAATGTGCATTGCTGTAGTGGCTGAACATTAAAAACCAGGCTGGATTCTTTAGACAGTAGATATGATATATTTTGAAAACAAATATCACCTATTTTGATTGGGAATTTTTATATGACTTGCAAGAAGTGTTTAGTCCTAACCAGAATGCATGTAATTATCAGAAGAGCCAGAAGCAGCCCGAGTGCTTGGTAAAGCTGTGATTGAGCAAAGTTTATTTCTAGTGTGCCATTCCCCTTTCTGTTGATTTCTTTGATCCTAAATTTTCTCTTTGTTAAAATAAAAAGGCCCAGATAATGTGTAAAATCATTCAACATTTTCTCTGCCTTTTGAGAGCCTCCTCCTTTAACTTTCATGAGCCTGTTTCCTACCTGTTTGAGCCTAAGCCTGCTCTTCCCTCTCTCACAGTGAATTTCGGGAATTTCGGTATTATAGTCCCACACTCCTTTTCCTCACAGGCCTGCTAGTTAGTGATGCTAATGTGTTAAGTCTGTATTATTCACAGTAATTCACAACACGCTATTATTGGCCTAATGTATTCATTTCCAGATGGTATCTTCACTGGGGGCTTCATTGCCTGCCCCTGAAGTGACGCTTCATGGTGAACTATTCAAGTACCATGGCAGATGTAAACCAAACAGGTCTATATTAGTATTATTTATTTTCACAAGTACTTTTTTTTTGGTCCATGTTTATCTAACCTCTATTAACATAACATGAGAAATTGAAGAAAGACTGACATTTTATTACTTGAGATGGTTTTCAAACGAAATGTTTACTTTAAAGCGACTAAACATTCTTTGACTCAGCTCGAACTTGAATCGATTGTCTAGGTTCTTAAGTCAATTTTCATGTGATCATGCGGCTACGTAGGCTACGTAGGCTACGTTTAGGCGTATGTGACATATGAAACGGTACAAAAGCAAATGGTAACCCTGCTATTTTAGATTTGCCTATAAGAAAGCAGAAATTTTATTAAAAATGCAGTACCTGAATTTTGTGGTTTTGTAAATAACATCATGAAAGAATACTCACCGAGTAGGTGGGGAAAAAAAGTACTTTACATTTACAGTGGGGATTGAATATGTTTGATTCAAAATGATAGAGTTCGATTCTAAATTTTTTTTGAAACCCAACTTTTCTCAAGTTGCCAAATGAATGGATATGTAAATAATTAAAATTCAGTTTGTTAATAAAAACTGAATTAAGATGATAGGAAAAGAACAGCCTGAGGTGTGTCATTCCGCATTTTAAAGTGGTATTTAATGTTTATGCAAGAGTAAGACTTTAAAATTTTTTTTTTTTTTTCTTTCATTTTTCTGAAGCTGGAAACAGGGAGAGACAGTCAGATAGACTCCCGCATGCGCCCGACCGGGATCCGCCCGGCACGCCCACCAGGGGGCGACGCTCTGCCCACCAGGGGGCGATGCTCTGCCCATCCTGGGCGTCGCCATGTTGCGACCAGAGCCACTCTAGCGCCTGAGGCAGAGGCCACAGAGCCATCCCCAGCGCCCGGGCCATCTTTGCTCCAATGGAGCTTTGGCTGCGGGAGGGGAAGAGAGAGACAGAGAGGAAAGCGCGGCGGAGGGGTGGAGAAGCAAATGGGCGCTTCTCCTGTGTGCCCTGGCCGGGAATCGAACCCGAGTCCTCCGCACGCTAGGCCGACGCTCTACCGCTGAGCCAACCGGCCAGGGCAAGACTTTAAAATTTTTTCTTTTTCTTTTTAAAAAAGTTATTAGCATCTTGGTGGTACAGCTTCTAAATATATATATATATTTTGTAACACTGCATAAAATTTCAAGCCCTTTTGCTTCAAAATTTGACCTACTTAGAAAAGTTCTGATAATTCCGATGTAATATCTTCCCTCCGTTTTGTAAGCGCCTTTGGGTAATGTATTGGAGAGCCAAGTAATCTCATCAGGAAGCGTAATGGACCCTATCACATTTCAAGATATGTTTTTTTTCTATTACTTCTGCTTCAAATTTAGTTCTGTGTTTAATGACACCACCCTTTCCTGGCAAGGGTCCTTTTCTAGCAGTTTAACTCTCTTTGCATACAAATGGTGTTTTAAGTCTGGTTGCCATTGCAGATTTTTTTTCCCTTGAAATGAGGTGACATCATTTGATTTTTTACAGTCAGGAAAAAAATAAAAAGTGTTTGTGCATCTTGAGAGGTTAAAGAAAGAAAGGTTGTCCCTGAATAAAAATGCATGGCTTGATGCAATTTGTAAAGTGGGCTGGTGCTGGTTTGGGAAAGCAGGACAAACTCCTTCCGGGTGGAGAAGTGGGACTGGCCCACTAGGAAAGGGCATCTTCGGGACCAGTCCTTCCGGGTCATGCAGGGGAGAGTGCCCTGCACGGAGGGTGGGAGGGAGGGAGGACGGCTCACCTTCACTTGAGCACTTTACCTGTTGCTTCGGACTTCTGCTTATTTTGGTCAACACGCTAAAATTTGAAGGCTGCTCAAGAGACTCTTTTGACATGTAAGATGTTATTTATTATCTAGACTTTTACTGATAAAATACTTGTGGTCCCAAGAGCTGTTAAGTAACTTGCCTAGAAAATGAGATACTGCCCTGAAATTCAGGTCTCCCTCCTCCTGGCGCTGCCTCTGAATATACTGACCTTTCCAAGGAGTGTCAAGGGTAAGATCTGATTTTAACAGGTGGATGGCATCCTTTTATAAATATCATGTTTGCTTTGACTTACCAATACCTTAATAAACACAGTGAACTGAAGGACCTATTAAAAGCAGGTGGCATAAGCCATTACAAGAATATGTTTAATAATATATGAAACATTTTATCCTAAGTGGGAAAAGCAGATTATAAAGTAATATATTAATTATATGCAAAGGTGTTTTTTTTTTTACCAAAATCAAATTCAGAAGACATTGATTCAGTTTTTCAGTTTGCAGACATCTTCTTAAATAAAAGAAAATATCTTAAACAAATTTTAAAGTTCTTGAATAATATACCACACAAACCATTTTAAGTCAACAGGTTAAAGTAAAGCTAGGCAGAGCCTTTTTCTGTCTATGTTTGCTGGAAAACACTTTTCTTGCATATTTCAGAAGACAAAGATGATTTCATGTATATAACTGACAAAAAAACTACTTTTAGGAGAAGCACAATCATTTTATTAATGGTCATGAAACAGCAGTTGGAAACTCTGGAGTCATAGAAGTTAGTTAATACAACGAAGAAGCACTTACACGATTCTTCATGAATCATGCTGAGAAAGACACTGTCAACTAAAGAATTCAGTAGAGTTAAAGAAATTAATTTGTTTCTTTAAAACTGAAGTTAAGTAATACAAACCTGTTTGTCTTTTAAGAAAAACACATTTTCCTGCCATGCAATTAAAAAAAAAAAGTTTATTGCATACATTTGGAAGACCGTATCATGTTTATTTTGTGTGAAATTGCTTAAAGTATATTCCCTATTATTAAATGTTCAATTGGAACTTTTCAGCTTCTCAATGTAAACATCAGAATTCTATTTTAAGGTAATAAGATCATGAGCTATTGTCTAAGTGATTTTGAAGATATAATGTCTGTAGTCTCAGATGAAGCGGGTTAATTTAAGAATAGTAATTGAAATTGCGTTTTATGATAGAACATAAAGTTGTCTTTATTTTAACCTTCCTCTGCATATAGTTATATCCAAAAACAATCTAGGCAAATTATAGATTTTTTTTTTGCATGAAGTGACTTAATTCTCTCTTTTATTCCAGAGACTTATTTAGTTTGCATTTAGTATCCCACTGAGATAGTCAATAGCTTAATACTTTCTTTCATATTACTATCTGTGCATTTAAGTGTGAAATAGAGACCAAGACTGACTCCTACTGCATTTGAATGTATGAATTTACATCTATAAGATGTACATCAATAAACACATGTACAGCATGTATCCCCATATTATCTTTATTTGTAACAGACTCCAGAGACCAAGAGATCAAAACAAATTAGCCCTAAAGTGAGGATTTCCAGCCTCTTCTCTTATTTCTCCATCAAAGAACCATATTTAATAATGAGGTTAGCAAATGATGCAATGGAAAAAAAGCTCTTCTTGTTATTTAGAAGGTCTGAGATGATAAGGTCTTACTTAACACACCTGTGTTTACCTAGTCTCTGTCAACTACCACAGAATTCAATATTTAGGAAAATGGATTTTATATAAAGCTTCTTCATTTTTTTTTTGTCCATGTGTATTTGATTAAGTAAATCACATAAATGTTTGTTAACTCTGAAGTCATTCGTGTGGTTCTCCAAAATCTAAAATACATAGTTAGGTGTTAAGAACCGAGGTCTCCCCATCAGTCGGCACTTTCTTTTAATTAATTTTAATTTATTGTGTTTACATGGAAGTTGGCACTTTCTTTAAGTGGAAATTTCTCTCCTAACTTGAAGAGCCTGAGTTGCAACGAAGCAGATCATGTGCATGTGATCAGTAATACTCCCCAGTCTGCTTGTTTGTCTACAGACTTGGGCGAGTACTGTGGACTTGACACTGAGCAGCTGGGCACGCAATTCTCAGTCCCCATTTGAGGTAGGAGTGGCCATTGACTAACTTCTTGTGAACAGACTGAGTGATAGGTAACTTCTGTGTCTGGACCTTGAGACTTCAGTTTGTTATTCACCATGTTCCTTCCCTTTGTTGGCTGGAACCTCAAATGGTTTTGATCCAGCTTCAACTGTAAGTTGACCAAAATGCTTTTAGAAAATGTCAGGGCAAAAGATTTTGTAAAGGACATTGGTCATGGAAGGCACTGCTAATCTGGAATGATACATAAGAGAGAAATAAACTTCTCTGTTGTTAAAGCCACTGTATTATTTGATTTCTTTGTTGTAGCCTCTTTATATAAACCCAAATTGATACCGAGTCCCATAGATTTTGGTGGCTCTGGCTCTGCCCGTCATGAGCAATGTGGTCTGAGTCTCCAAGCCTGGGTGCTGTTATGGAATGAAATCAGTTTAGAAGTTCAGCATTTCCAATACACCAGATACTGTGCTAAGCACTTTCTATACACTGCCAGTTAATGTTTGTGAACAACTTGTGAGTTAGGAATGATTATCTGGATTTTATGGATGGGAACTCCCAAGAAATGATGACTGTAAATTCCTCTTCCAAAGGTCTAGAGCAGGGGTCCCCAAACTATGGCCCGCGGGCCGCCTGCGGCCCCCTGAGGCCATTTATCCGGCCCCCACCACACTTCCGGAAGGGGCACCTCTTTCATTGGTGGTCAGTGAGAGGAGCATAGTCCCCATTGAAATACTAGTCAGTTTGTTGATTTAAATTTACTTGTTCTTTATTTTAAATATTGTATTTGTTCCCGTTTTGTTTTTTTACTTTAAAATAAGATATGTGCAGTGTGCATAGGGATTTGTTCATAGTTTTTTTTATAGTCCGACCCTCCAACGGTCTGAGTGACATTGAACTGGCCCCCTGTGTAAAAAGTTTGGGGACCCCTGGTCTAGAGCTAGTAATGACAATGTCAGATTTTAAGCTCAGGCTGGCTGAACCCAGAGCTCACAATTTTAACTAACACCAGCAGTAATTAGCACAGTGCTAGAAAATATAAGCATTCAATAAATACTAGAAGTGTTATTAATTCATTTGGCAAACCCTAACTGAGAACCTGTGATAGTTAAGACCTATGGATCATGCCGTGGGGACCCCAACGCTGTTCTTTTCTTCAGGTCTAGCACATT
Source organism: Saccopteryx leptura (assembly GCF_036850995.1). Lineage (NCBI taxonomy): Eukaryota > Metazoa > Chordata > Mammalia > Chiroptera > Emballonuridae > Saccopteryx > Saccopteryx leptura. The sequence goes on along the minus strand of NC_089514.1, from coordinate 20,666,547 downwards.
CATAGTGTGCAGACCAGATATGAAAATACGTCATGAGAACGTGCTTTGGGAGAGTACACTTGCACTTTGGGTGAGAAAGCTAGATTCAGTTTTGCTGGTCCTTCCCCCTTCTCTCACTCTGCCAAACCATGTGTGTCCAAGGAACCACAGCTAAACTCAGAGCTCAATCAAATATGACTCCCCTTTAGGAAACAGGCCTTCTGATGTGTAAGAAAAATGGAGAGATGTAGTATTCAATAACCATTTGAATAACACACTTGAGAGATAAGATAAGACGTCCAATATGGAACAAATAAATGATGAGAAGATAAGACATCCAATATGGAACAAATAAAAAGTGAAGGCAATGAGTGTTTAAAGGTTCAGGAACGAGAGTTGGCACAGTGGGCTGGGCTGATCAGGAAAGATTGGAGTAGGGATGAAGGGGGTACTTACTCTTTTAAAAAATAATTAGATTTTTTCCTTTATTCTGCTAATATGGTCAGTTTTATATATATTTATATATATTCAATTAAAATTAGCATTCAACATTATTGTATATTAGTTTTGGATGTATAGCACAGTGGTTAGACAATTATGTACTTCAGAGACTCTTAAGCATAAAACCAGTAACTTGAGCCAGGGTGAGTGGGCTGAAACATCATGATATATGTTAGTTTGGGGTCCATCCACCTCAGTCCCAGGCAGGCCCTGAGGCAAGGAATCAAGTTTAAGTCATTTATGTGGGAGGAGATTCCAGGAAGACTCTATTGGGGGAAATGAAAAAAAGAATGGAAAGTAGCCAAAGAAATAATACTGTATCAAGTAAGTGGCTATGCTCAATAATGACAGCTTGCTTCTGCTGGGGAACTGAGGGAAACAGTGTCCAGGTGTACGTCAGAGACAGTCTTTCCGAGGGTGAGGAAGGTGAGATGCTTACACACCGACTACGGACCCGAGTCAGGGGTTGAGGTTCGCTGGGCGGGACTCAGGGTGGGCATGATGTCTCCGGCACTTCCGGCCACTGGAAAAGAAATATCTAGGTGCTGGCAGTTGGAAACCAGTCTGGCCAGTGTGTATTTCAGTGCTAGAAGCAAGTGGATGTGGATGGACCGTCAGCATTTGCTACTGCACGTTTTCAAAAGCAAATTGGAGTGAAAGAACTTTAGACATGGTCCAAAGTTGTTTTTGTGTGGTTCTGAAATAGCATCTGCAAGAAAATAAGAGATGATAGTAAAGTAAGTTTAATAAGGTAGGAGCGGACGGAAACTGTCCAGTCGATTCCGAAGCCTTGCACCCGGCTTCCGTCTCTCCTCACGTCCTGCTACCCACGCTACGATGGAGTGCTTTTCTCTCAAACACTTTTTGATCACAGTCCTTGGACAGAAACCAGCGTTGGCAGGATGAAGTTTTAACTCCTGACTTTAATTTGAGACTTCCACAGTCTGTCAGCTGTTTCCCTAGCCTCATTAATGTTTTTGAATCTAAATCCTTGACTCAAGCCTAGTGTTGACTCATTTCTCCTTGTTATTTGAGACCCGTGACACACCTGCCCCTTGTATCCTTCCCATTGTCTGCGTCCACTTCAGCAGTCCTTTCACGCCGATGTCCCTCATGGTGGTCCGAGCCACCAGGTGACCTCACTTCCTTCTGCTCACTGCTCAGGCACATTGTACTATATCTTCCATTTATTAACTTCCATTGCATTTCCCGCTTTCGTTATTAAACTTGTGTGCTTTTATCTTGGTCCCTAGTTAGATTGTATTCTCCTTGAGAGGGACAGTTCTAACCCTTGTGGGGGAGAGTAGGGGTGGGTTGGCAAGACTACCTGCTTTGAAACCATACTTCCTGGGTTCAAATCCTGGTTCTAGCACTTAGGAGTTTTGTCTCAGTGGGCAAGTAATTGATGTCTCAATCTGCATGAACATTTACACTGATCCATCTGAGAATACAAAAAGAAAAAAAGGCACGCAAATAAGACTTCTGCTGATGCATTTTAGAAAAGGCTCTTAATGTGAAAATCATCGTAAAATCCTCTTCTGTGGATATAATGGTAATTGTTTAGGGCCATTAAATAAGAAAGCCTAAGTGGTTATTACATCTTGTCCTTTTCTCAGATTAAGTTGTTAGCTTGCTTTACCTTCGAAAAATAGTTTCTAATGTTATAAAAGCATAACAAGCAAAATCATAGTGATATTTAAAAAATAGTAATCACATACATAAAAGAAACATTTCATTAATTAACACCAAAGATCACTGTGGGGAATGTAAAGCTATGCACCTGTGGTTCTCTGTCTGGCCGCGTGTACCTTTTAAGTAATGAAAACACTTGAAGTCATGCAAAAGGTAGAAGAGAAATATTTTCAAGACTATAAAATAGACATATATAGGAAAACATGAAAAATGTTAGAAGTTATGCTGTGATTCTGAAGAGTGATGAAAATATTCTTTTTGTATGCATAAGCAATTTCTTCAATTTAAATAAAAATTTTAATACTTTTTCAAAATTGATGTTTCCGTTCTAACCAGTTTAATTATAATTGTCCTGCAAAGCAATTTTGATTGTTCAAGACTTTTTAATCCACTTAATGAGCATGGTTCTGGCTCGGTAGATTACTTAGAAAGTGAAATTGGCAAAACCAAGCCGACATGGAATATTATAAACATCAAAGAGGAAAAAAAAATGTCACTGTTTTAGCCCTGTTTTATTTATAGTCCTGACTTTGAATTTGTTTGACCAAGTACAAGAAAGGAAAACTTTCCTGTGAGGAGAAACTTAAACTTGAACTCTGATCTGTAATTATTTACTCTTTGGAGAGTGCACAGCCTACAGATTTGCTACAGATACACCATGCTCCCTCCTAAGAGCTGTTTGGCCTTCGTTTAGTCCATGATGGGGAATTTACTTTTTAGATTAGAGATTGATTTTATTTGATTTCCTTTTTTATATAATTTTTTTTAAGTGAGAGGAGAGGAGGCAGTGAGACAGACTCCCGCATGCACCCCTACCAGGATCCACCTGGCAACCCCCATCTGGGACTGATGCTTGAATCAACTGGGCTATTTTTAGTGCCTGAGGCTAACATTGGGAACAACCGAGCTATCCTCAATGCCTGGGGGCAATCACTCGAACCAATTGAGCCACTGGCTGTGGGAGGGGAAGAGGAAGAGAAGGAAGAGAGAAGCAGATGGTAGCTTTTCTTGTGTACCCTGACTGGGAATGGGACCTGGGATGTCCATACACCAGGCCAATGCTCTATCCACTGAGCCAACCAGCCAGGGCCTATTTAATTTCTTAATTGCTTTCCATAGCCATTCCAAACTTTACCTATAATCCCATTTTTCCCACTGACCACAGGAGAAACCAGGCAAGAGAGTTCATCAATACAGATTCCCTCCAATCAGAAAGCAACATGACACATCTTACAAAAACACAGTATGTAAAATAGTGTATTTCCCAGCTCTATTACTCTTCAGAATCTTGTTGGTAAATAACCAAGAAAGGAATTCAGCGACTCATTCAGAGCCCAATCTGAGAACACCAAGTGTGACGTTTGGGAGAGGAAGAGGCGATGGTGCTCTGCCTCGTCCTCCAGAATTAGTGACTCGACGTTCAGGCATCGCTGCTGTGTCACGTCTTTTTTCTTGGTGTCGGCATTCTTGGGTTTGAGTTGGTGGGGAGAGAAGCCTCATGCTGATAATGTCCTGAAAGCAGGTGAAATTCCATGAATGAAGCCGTGCCCATCACTACTTTCTTCCGTCTTGGGTAATTCATTTAGTACATGAGAGTGGATTTTAAATTGTTTTGAAGTTGTCAAAGTTTTGGCAGCCTCTGTAGAAGATGGAAGGTATTGCACTTTGTTGGTAAAAAGTGTTAGGTGGGTCTGACTTGGAGAGAATGTTCTGTTAATCCCTTTCTCTTGTGTTAGATTTATAACAAAAAGTAGTGAAGAAATCTCTAAAGTGAGAATATGTTATGTATATTGTCAATATGAAACATTGCTAGCCATTCTCTACCTCTTAAGCATACTGCTTCCCAATTTAAACTCTAGTTCTGGGGTTTCATATGAGTTTTTATGGATGAACACTAAGACAGAAAATTGAGTCCAGCAAATGCCTTCTTGGTGCCATATCGTACGTCTCCTCGATAAGACAGGTTTTACCTGCGTACAGATGTAGAAACAGAGGCCCGGAAACATCTGGAAACCTGAACAAAGTCACATGGCTGGTGAGGAGAAATTTAGCATCAGTTCCAAATCCCACACTCCTTATGCTCGTGGAGGTCTCTATATCAATCTATTCAATACATGGTCTCTATTGTATGGCACAATTGTAAGTTTGCTGAATCGGCCAGAATTATGTGTAAAGCTGGGTTTGTGTTGGGCTGTGTGGGAAGAACTGAAGTGTGTCATTTCTAGCACAATGGAATGTTCTCCCCTTTATGTAGTATTCATTTTTCTCTAGCTGGTGTACATTATCTTCGGTTTAAGTACCCATTTCCTTTCTAATGAGACTGCAGATTTTCCAGAAAGTATATTGTGTCAGTGACAGTTTCTTCACCTTACTCACAGAGTTCGAGGAACTGCTTGTTTAAATTTAGATACTGTTTCTGATGAAATGTTTTGACAAAGTAATACCAGCTTGATACTATTTAAAATATTTTGACAGATGGGAAAATTGTTTCAGTCTGAGTTGAGCAATACTTTATTGCACTGTTTTGCCACTTTGGAAAAAAAAAATGGTAAAGGTAGCCTTACTGTTCCTAAAATAACAACCTTCTATTCTCCCCAGGAAAAGAAAGGCTTCCATTCAGTCATAGATGACAATATGTGTACCACGTATGTTAAGAACTTCTGCAATTAAACAAGAGGGAGCATTTGGGGATTATTTCCAAACAGAGAACATTCATTGTTCTGTAAGCAGACACAACCTGAAGAACTTTTAGAGCTCTCTCTTACTCTGGTGGGTGTGCTCTTAATTGATGATGCGAAGACACTAGGATTGAAAAACTGCTTGATTGAAAAAGAAATCCTCAAATTTAGTTCCCTTTATGCTTTGAATTTTTAGAATGCTGTTGTAATAAAAATATTTAAATCTCTCTAGTGGCGGAGGAATACGACACAGGTGATACTTGTTTTTGTTACGGTTATCGAGTGCATTGAAGAGGTGTAGTGGGCCAGTGCTTCTCAGTGTAGTCGCTGGACCAGGTGCATCACCCGGAAAACTTGTCAGAAATGCAGATTCTCGGGCTTCCTGTCAGGCCTTTTGAATGAGACACTGGCGGAGTCCAGCCTTGTGGTTCTAACAAGCCTTTCAGATCATTCTGATCATGCTATAGTTTGATAACTGCACAGATGGAATAGGGACTTGTGAACTGTTCCAGAGAGTCCCGTGAAGGTCTGCCATGTGGAAGGAGAAGAATTGGTAGGGAGTGATAGGGGAGTTTCCCAGCACCCCCCGACACACACACACACACACACACACTACCCCCTATACCTAAGGCTACTCCCCTCACCTGTGTCAGCTAGGGGAGCCTGGGTTTTCTGTCTTATGCATCACAAAATTTTAGGTTAGTTCTGCCACCAAACAAAGCTTTGAAAATCACTGAGTTATATTTCTTTGGGGCCTGCATTTGTTGGCTCAGAAAGGCTTCTTGGGGTGACAGTGTCTCATACTATTCATATTATTCTAGCTGCGTGGCTCTGAAACTGGTTGGTAAAGAAAGAACTGGTCTGTGTCTCATCAACGGTTTTATACTCACCAGACCCCTGAGGAACGTATATGCAAACCAGAATGCCAGTTTTATTTTTCAACATCCAATGAGGAGCATAATAATTAAAACTGTACTCATGTTTAACTCCTCCCATTTCTTCCTACTGTGCACAGTTAACAACTAGGGTTGGGGATATGCTTGTCCAGTGATTCATTCCCCAGCCTTCTGCATGTTGCTGCAGGTGAGATGCAGAATTTAGGATGCACCGTTCCTTGCAAACATACAATCAGGGCAAAGAGAAGTTGATGTTTTCTCCAGGTCATCATAAACCTGTATGAATCCTGCACGCGCACGCGCGCGCGCGCACACACACACACACACACACACGAGTTTATTGTTTAACCGACTTCTGAGGTCCCTTCTGTTCACCATCTCCCTCACCTGAAGCATATTACACAGACTTATTATATTATTTCTTCCCATTTTCTGCTTTTAAAAAGTTCCCATATAATCCTTGACGATTATTTCTGTAGCTGTTTTAATATCATTAAGCTTCAAAAAAAAATCTGCATTTTATATATAGACTTACTACCATTAATTATATATGATTTTTCTTGTTTGCTTTTCTGAGTTCTGCAAATGATGACAAAAATAGGTTATCGAAGATCACAGAAAATAACACTGATAGTGCTTACCAAGTATTAGGAAGCGTGCTAAATGCTTGATATTTATTAATACGTGTTTTTCCCTCATAGTCAACCTATAACAGAGGCTGTTAAGGCTCTGAGAAAGCCTAACAATGAGAAGTTGGGTCTTAGTACACAAATACTCCCTCTATGTGAACGGAAAAAATTCATGGTCAGTGTTTACTATGCTTAAAGCTCACGGTATTTTTTTCTATTTTATCCCATTTTATCCTGTCTCATTCAGTTAAAGAAGTGCCAGTTGTGATTCAGTAAATTGATTCTATTACTCACACTAATGGGTTGCTATCTGCAGGATGGAGGTTGTGCTGTCATATTAGGCAGTAGTATTATTATCCATAGTTTACAGATAAGAGACTAGGTCAGCAGAGGTGATGTAAACTGCCCATGTTTACTTCGTAGGTGACATGCAGGGTTCAAACTTAGGCAGTCTCTCCACTGCCCTCACTCATAGCACTCTGTGCCGTCTCGCCCACTCAGAACCTTCTGACCTGGACCTCCTGTCAAGCAGGACTGTACCAAGTGGGGAAATTTCTCTCAGGTATGGGGACAGTGGAGTGTCAGCCTCACAGTTCCTAAATGGAAGGGTTTAGTGTCGAAGACTGCACATTAGCTGAGAAGGCTAGCACTCTATTTTTTTTTTCTTTTCAAACTCGGAACCTGTGCTTGTTTTGTGAAGCTTTCTTAAGGAGGCGGATGGAGATCAATATGGAAGGAAAATGGCCGTTACCACCAAACCACCTTCTGTGTGCTACCATGGGAAATTGACTTTTTTTTTTTGTATTTTTCTGAAGCTGGAAACGGGGAGAGACAGTCAGACAGACTCCCGCATGCGCCCGACCGGGATCCACCCGGCACGCCCACTCTGCCCACCAGGGGGCGATGCTCTGCCCCTCCGGGGCATCGCTCTGCCGAGACCAGAGCCACTCTAGCGCCTGGGGCAGAGGCCAAGGAGCCATCCCCAGCGCCCGGGCCATCTTTGCTCCAGTGGAGCCTTGGCTGCAGGAGGGGAAGAGAGAGACAGAGAGGAAGGAGGAGGAGGGGTGGAGAAGCAAATGGGCGCTTCTCCTATGTGCCCTGGCCGGGAATCGAACCCGGGTCCCCCGAGCGCCAGGCCGACGCTCTACCGCTGAGCCAACCAGCCAGGGCTGGAAATTGACTTTAAACAATGCAAAGAACAGTAGGTGGGAAAGATGTTTACCCAAAGTCGGAACAGTCTTGGTTATGTGGAGCTTCCTAGTGAGTTGGGGAGAAGCATTGGAAGTCCTCTGCATTCTCTGGGGCTTGTTCTTCTGACTCCTTGTAAGGAATATAGTTAGAGGTGAAGAACTGCTAACTTGGCCGGATATTTGTGGACACAGACAGTATTCTCTCCCTAGTGCTATTAAATATGACTGTCACGTATGGATTAGATAAATGGGTACAAAATTCAGAGATAGAAAAACCATAGAGTAAAAAGTCTGTATTGCTCCTACTTTGTCTTTCCTCTCCTCTCTCCAGAATCCATCACTGCTACCTGTTTCTTGTGAAGTCCTCCAGAATGTTATGTTCTCTGTGTGTGTATTAACCTTCTGAGTAGTGAGTTTTTTCATGCTCGCTGGATGGTCAGGGGGCACGAGGATGTACGTGAACGTTCGTACTACTCAAAGGATTCAACGTTACATGAACACAGGAAGTAGACTAACAGCTGTCAGAGGGGTGGGCTGAGGGGGCTGGATGAAAGAACGTGAAGGGGTTAGCCAAAAAGCGTGTGTACATAGCACACAGCAGCATGGTGAGAGCCAGAGGGAAGGGTGTTGGGGCTGGGTGCAGAGAGGCAGAGGGGGACAACGGGGACAGAAGGAGACGTTCCCAGGGGCAGAAGCTGCACGATGTGGGGGCAGGTGGTGGTTTGTTGAGTTAGGTACTTGAACCCTATATGGTTCTGTGAACTAACGTCATCCCACTAAATTCAATAAAAACGTTAAAAGAAAAAAAAAAACGTGTTATAACACATTTTCTGTGCCATATTCCCCACCCCTTACGCTATTTTTCTGTAGTTTGTTCCATAGATATTTAAGTATCTTCCTGCCTCCTTTTTCACAGCTATATAATATTTCATTGTATAGATTTTTCGAAAATTCATTTAACAAATCTTTTATTAACAAACATTATATAATTTCTGACCCTTTCAAGCCTGATTATTTAACAAGCAAATTGCCCTGAGGGCTCTGAGTCATCCGTGTGGTCTTTTTATTCTCTGAAGAAGCTTCACAGCCTTCTGAGTCTTCAGCAGGAACTGATAAAGATCAGGCTGTTGCATTCAGTCAGGAAGTTGCTTGATCTCAGTTTTCTTCAATGCCTATTTTTAGCTCCTGAACAGTAATCATGGTAAGAAATCTCTATATCTTGGCCTGACAACCATCTCTGAAAGATTCAAGTGGTCCCTGTGAAAAGGTTCAAGAAACATAATTTGCTAACAGTTTACTAAGTTGGTTAGGCATTGAGTATTTATTTTTAGGACAAAATGGTTGTTTTCTGAAAGTTTTATCTGCTTTATTTTTTATAGCCATTAAAAATTTTTCAGATTCATTTTCTTCTAATTCATGGAGATTTGGAAAATTAAATGGAAGGTATACGTTTTCTTTTCTTTTTTTTTTTCTGAAGTTGGAAATGGGGAGGCAGTCAGACAGACTCCCGCATGCGCCCGACCGGGATCCACCCGGCATGCCTACCAGGGGGTGATGCTCTGCCCATCCGGGGCGTTGCTCTGCCGCAATCAGAGCCATTCTAGTGCCTGAGGCAGAGGCCACAGAGCCATCCTTGACGCCCGGGCCAACTTTGCTCCAATGGAGCCTTGGCTGCAGGAGGGGAAGAGAGAGACAGAGAGGAAGGAGAGGGGGAGGGGTGGAAAAGCAGATGGGCGCTTCTCCTGTGTGCGCTGGCTGGGAATTGGACCCGGGACTCCTGCACGCCAGGCTGACTCTCTACCACTGAGCTAACCGGCCAGGGCCTATACGTTTTCTTAAATGCATGGTGACCCATTTCTTTGTCTTATTCCTTGAAGACAGTTCTGGGAACTGTTCAGTTCTGCAAAGAAAGCATTCATTTACCATGTTCATTTTCTGTCATTTATGCACTTTAAGACCATTTTAGCCAATTTCAGGCAAAAAATATTCAATATCAGTGAGTGATAATTATATGAGAGGTTGGCCAGCAAGGCAGTTGAGTGGAAAGTTGGTAGAAGTATATGGGTAAGTGATTTGGTCCGTCTCTGTTTTTCTGACTCCGTTATATCCACACTAACTTGGAGATAACAAAATTGGTGCTCTGTAAGAAAACAATGTTGCAGATCCTTAGAGTAGTGACTTTAGAATTTAATATTTTCCTGTCAGGAGATTTATGACCTGACATTGAAAATTATTAAGGCTCAGATCCACACACTTTGTTCATTTCTTCTTACTCAGCATTTAGTAAAAACGTGGCACACATTAACCAGATATGGGTTAGCCAAGCCTAGAATTCAAGCTTGAATATCCTTGTCACCATGTGTGAACTTTGGAATATTTGGATTTTAATATATGCAAATGCTTCTCTAATGTGTGATGTGTTAGGTGAAAAATTATTATACATGCCATCAATTTAATTCAAAATGCATCTCCTGAATATTTTATAAATCTCTGAAACAACAACATACCCTTAATGAACATTAGAAAGTTATGCTTTCTTCTTTTTTTTTTTTTTTTCATTTTTCTGAAGCTGGAAACAGGGAGAGACAGTCAGACAGACTCCCGCATGCGCCCGACCGGGATCCACTTGGCACGCCCACCAGGGGCGATGCTCTGCCCACCAGGGGGCGATGCTCTGCCCATCCTGGGCGTTGCCATGTTGCGACCAGAGCCACTCTAGCGCCTGAGGCAGAGGCCAAGGAGCCATCCCCAGCGCCCGGGCCATCCTTGCTCCAATGGAGCCTTGGCTGCGGGAGGGGAAGAGAGAGACAGAGAGGAAAGCGCGGCGGAGGGGTGGAGAAGCAAATGGGCGCCTCTCCCGTGTGCCCTGGCCGGGAATCGAACCCGGGTCCTCCGCACGCTAAAGTTATGCTTTCTTATTTTGCTAAATCTTGTGGCCTCCACTATAGTTAATACACTACCTCTTTTGTGTTTATTCTTTTGTGCTAGGAACTTTATGTGAAGATAGAAAATAATCAAACATCTAAGTTGGACTTCAATCACAATTCACTTGGGAAATTTCATTTAGAGATATTTGATACATTTTTTGAAGAGTTTTAGGGATCTGTAGTGGTTCATTTATATCTATAATTTGGTTATATATAAAATTAAAGTTAATCTAAGTGGACAGAATCAATACTTCTCTAAATTTAATTAGATGGCCAGCATCCAAGCAAGAGATTATTCTTTTTCGTATCTTCCTTTCCTCTTTTCTTACAGGGTGAAATAATTTCTTTGCCAAAGTCTGTTGGACAGTTCCCTGGTGACAGGTTCTATAGAAACCCAGAGCTGTGCTGTTAGCAACAGGAGACAGGGGAGGGGAGTGTAGGCAAGGGAGCCATTGTATTTTGGAGATAGTAATACGCCTGCCCTATCTCCACATCACAGCCCGGCCTAGGGGACAGTGTCTCGTTTGCAGTAGATCTGCAGTGACAGTTTCTAAACCAAACTTATAAAAGACGATGGTGTTTCAGGCTGAAACAGTCCAGGACAAGAAGACAGAAAAAGTGGGGAAATAAATTATAAGTTAGACTAGACTTGTAGTGTGAGGGTCTCCCTATTTATAGTTACGTTTGATATGAGAATGTGGCAGTAAATGGAAGCTGCGATTTTATTTCAGATAATAAATTTCTTTTTTATGTCTCTTGGAGCATCAGTAAAAGAATCTAACAGAGTTTTAGAAGGGCTCGATTGTCCAACCTTCGGTTTCAGTGTTCGGTACCATAAAGAAGTTTCTAGGATTTTGAGGAGTAGGTTGTTTACAATGTCTTAGGCAGGTGATTTGATGCTAGCTCCATGAAGCACCTAAAATTGAGTTGTTCTTGTTGACGCTATAGAAATTACTTGATGGGCAGATGCAATAAATTTAAAATTAGTTTGATAATATGTAAGCTACATGAATTAATTCTGATTTTGTGCCTGTCTTTTTAAAAGCTAATGCATGCTGAAACTTGTGTTTTATAACTTAGACTTTACTTCTTCATTTTGTATCATCATGGATAAATCTGTGTCCAGGAGCCACGACGGAGAAGTCACAGGGGGGTACTCGGAATCGAAAGAATGGCCTTTGTCCTTCCTCAGTGGGTCTCGGCGATCTGCTTGAAAACCCCTGTGAAAAGCAGAGGAAGTAAAAGTAACCATAACCCCATAAAGGCTGAGCGAGCTCTTGTTGTAGGCGTTATGCTGAGTATCAACACATAAAGCATTTGTCTAAATCCCCAGGTTAAAGGAGAGATGTACCCTTTTCTATAAGACTAACAAAGGGCAGAAGAAAGCAACCTCTTTTTGGTTCTGTTTCATGTACCTGTTTTGAAGAATGAAAATGGATGGATCACTTCACTAGCTGTCAGGCACTGTTCCGTGTGTTCTACGTGAATGAGCTCCCTTAACCCTTGACATGTGATGAGATAGGTGCTGTCATTCTTATTCCCTTGGAACACATAAAGGAACTGGGACAAAGGATGACTCATTAGTCGCTCCTGGTCACAGGGCTCATCACTGAGGCAGCTGGATTAGGGAAACAGACAGCAGGACTTCACAGTCAACACTCTCAACCTCCCAGTTTTATTCTCATTCATTTGGCTCATTAGTTAACACCTCTCCGCTTTAACTCTCAAACCATGTCTAATTCGCCCTAGTAAAATGCACGCCATAAGCTAGGGTCAGACACTGGAAATTTATTCCTGTAGAGGATGATGATATGTTTTTTGGATGCAGATGTTCACACACTACATAATCTAGTGGTTAAATTAGTCCCCTTTGGTGAGCGTGGGGGGGGGGTGGGGTGGGTTCTAGGAGGATAACACCCTAAGGCTAAGAAGTTGACAACTGCTTATTTATGCAAATATGCATTTCCACTGCCTCCTTAGTCTCAGCTCACTTTCTTTTTTTTCTTTCTGTTTTACTTTTTAATTGAATGTATTGGGGTGACGTTGGTTAATACAATTACATAGGTTTCAGGTGTACAGCTCTATAATACCTCATCTTTATATAAATATTATATTGCATGTTTACAACCAAGTCAAGTCTCCTTCCATCACCATTAACCCTTCTGGCTCCCCTCGCCCCCTTTTCTGTCTGGTAATCACCTTACTGTTGTCTGTGTTTCTATCAGTTTCTTTTCCTTAATCCCTTCACCTTTCTCACCCAGTTCCCCAACCCCCTCCCCTCTGCCAGCTGTCAGTCTGTTCTCTGTATCTATGCATCTGCTTCTATTTTGTTTCTTAGTTTATTTTGTTCATTAGATTCCATATATGAGTGAAAGCATATGGTACTTTCTTTCTGAGAAGGTCCTTATGATGATATAAGAGATGTAATCACAGCTTTGGGTGTTAGCTAAAGAGAGACCTTTAGAGACTGGGCAGAGGCATATCTGCCATCAGGGATGGTCCTTGCCCAGTGCTCCTTCTCATGAATATCAGATTTAAATGTGTGCGTGCATCAGAATGAGCTGGAGGCCTTGTGAAAGAACACAGACTGCCGGCCACACCCCTAGCGTTTTGGTGTAGTAACTTTTGAGAAGGGCCCAAGAATGGACTTTTCTTAGGAAGCGTATAGTGACAGTGATGCTGATGGCCTGGGGACCACACTTTGAGAAACACTCATTTATTCTAAAAAAATAACTGAAAGATTTCAGGTAGCTCCTCTCCTTCCTTTGCTTTGCTTTTAGGTCAGCGCTTACTCTTTAATGTCCTTGATTTTTTTTGTATTTTTCTGAAGTCGGAAACGGGTAGGCAGTTAGACAGACTCCCGCATGCGCCCGACCGGGATCCACCCAGCACGCCCACCAGGGGGCGATGCTCAGCCCATCTGGGGCATCACTTTGTTGCAACCAGAGCCATTCTAGCGCCTGAGGCAGAGGCCACAGAGCCATCCTCGGCGCCCGCGCCAACTTTGCTCCAATGGAGCCTTGGCTGCAGGAGGGGAAGAGAGAGACAGAGAGGAAGGAGAGGGGGAGGGGTGGAGAAGCAGATGGGTGCTTCTCCTGTGTGCCCTGGCCGGGAATCGAACCCGGGACTCCTGCACACCAGGCTGACGTTCTACCACTGAGCCAAATGGCCAGGGCCTAATGTCCTTGTTTGATTTACAAAGTTTGGAAAATCTAATGAATAGCCTTCTTGGACTCTGGAGAGATTCCAGTAAGTCTCTTAATCATATAATAATCGTTGATAAGACACTGCACTTTTAATAGTAATTGACTGGATTTATTAAGTTCTTGCTACGTGGTCAGATACTTCTCTAGGCCTATGACCTGTATTATCTTATGTAATAAAATAACAAGCATGGGCATCGTGCTATTCTTATCCTCATTTTGCATTAAGAAACTAAGGTTTAGAAAAACCACATGCTTTCTCAAGATTACATATGCAGCACAAGGTAGAGCTAAAATTCAAACCGAGACAATGGATAATTTCCAGTAGCTATGCCTTGGACCACTGTGTTTTTCAAAATCTATAGTGAGGAGCTGAATTTTAATTAGACTCTTAAGTGTTAGCATGACGAGTCCTTCATTTTCATGTCTCCTTTTATTTAGTTCTTAAGCACCTAAAATAAATGGGGAAAAATAGCATAACTGCAGATGTTTTTTTCAAAGGTCATATATAAATGTAAACTGCTGCTTGGGCTATGACTTTTTCATCTGTAGTCCTCTTCAAATATCAACAGTTGAAGTGTTAAGGTTAAGAAAATAATTTTTTTGTGGGTTGCTTTGCAATTGTTTATTTTCCCCTGAACCTCCTTACCATGAGGACTTCCAGAAGTGATTGTTAAACTCTTGTAGGACAGAGACTTATTGAAAACTACAAACCTTCTCATGAGAAGTTTAATGAGAAGTGTACACTGAACTTTGCATACTCTCCAACACCCATCTGTGGGTTCTGGCTGAAGATATTCTTCCCTAAAGACAGCAGAGCCCAGAGAAGTAAGTTGAGCTAATGCAGGGGTTGGGAACCTATGGCTCGTGAGCCAGATGTGGCTCTTTTGATGGCTGCATCTGGCTCACAGACAAATCTTTAATAAAAAAAATAATAACATTAAAAATATAAAACATTCTCATGTATTACAATCCATTCATTTCCTACTGCTCATGTTCATGGTTGCGGGTGGCTGGAGCCAATCACAGCTGTCCTCCGGGACAACACTGAATTTTTATTGGATAATGTGTAATGTATACAGGTCGTTGTGTGGCTCTCACGGAATTACATTTTAAAATATGTGGCGTTCATGGCTCTCTCAGCCAAAAACGTTCCCGACCCCTGAGCTAATGTATCTGATGACCTTGGGTTTGCATTTGTTTCTTCCTGTTTGTATGACCTTTGGAAGGTCTTTTATTTTCATCCATGAATGATCATGATGAAAAGAACAATCTCTAGCTAATAGGGTTGTTGTGAGAATTAAATTTAAAAACCAAGTGCTGAGCTTGGTAACTGCTACACCGGTGTGGCTCCAACATTCAAGTGTTTTGAATCACCCGGAGATCTTGATAAAATACAGACACCGATTCAGCAGGTCTAGGCTGAGGCCTGTGATTTTGCATTTCTAACAAGGCTCCTGGGTGACGCAGCTGCTGATGGTCCAGGGACCACACTTTGAATAGCAGGTGCTACCGAATATGCATAGAAAGGTGTTTCTCTTAATAAGTACTCTTACATTTCATATTAACACAATACTTTCATTGATAACTTTGTGCTTCGTTTGGGGTGATCTGCTCAAATACGCACATACAATACCATAAGATTTGAAAAGTGTAGCATTTAGAATCTTCTCATTGGGGAGTAGTGTATTGCATACTGGTCTTGTGCTGCATTGTACCTCCCCAAATCTATATGGAGTTCTGTTTGGAATAAGACTCCATTAAAAAAAAATTCCCATATTAAAATCTTCTGCTGTATGAAACAGTGAATGAAAGATGTGATTGGATAACTTTGTATCATGTTTTCACTCCTGACAGCTAAGTTTTGTTGATGAAAGCAGTAATGGGCCATGGATTTCTAATTATTCCAAAAAGTAACCATTATCTTCTTTTAAGAGTATTGCTCTTGATATATTTTGGATAAGGAAGGCTGAAGTGAAGTATGTTGACTTTTATCTGATAAAGTGGAATCATAAAGCAGACTTTGGAAAACACGAGAGGACAAACTATATATGAGTGTATCTACTCATTTCTAATGTTTACAGGAAAGGAAGATCTCTGACTTACATGTTCTCGCTCCCCAAACATGGGCTGGGTAACGGGTCCCCGGTCATCCTTGATGACATGCTGCCTTGGTGCTAATTATGTTTTCTCTGACAGCTACTGAATCACCCGCTGACAACAAGGACTGATGAGACAGGTGCAAAGCCTCTGGCAACCTGTGGAATTGTCGTTAAGGCTGATAGAACTTTCTATTTTGGGGAAAATTGATGGCGTAAGGCCCCACTCCATGTCTCATTTCTCGCCATTAAACTACTTGTGTGCTGCTGAGATTTCTTCATAAGTTTTATTGCTCAGTCTTGCTCACATGGCCTGGCAAGTGGTTTGTTCTGCTGAGAGGTTTGCCTGTAGAAATGGAAATGGGGAGAGAAGCATACACTAGTTATGCTCTAGAAAATACTATAGTAGTCATCAGGGGCGCTCTGACTAATCGTATATTTTCCGATGACATGTGCTCCCTGTCGACACAGAGTGGAGGTAGGGAGGAAAAGAACTTTATCAGAACCGGCTCCATCTTGAGGTCCTGGCCTGCCAGGGTTAGGTTTTAGAATGAAAAGGTTTTCTACATATGGCTGCTGGTTATGCAGCAACTTTTGGATCAGAGACTTTCACGAAATAAGGGAGAATTACAAAAAAGGACTATAATTCAGGCCTAGTAATTAACTGAAAGATGACATTCTGTTTGTCGTCATGTAACAGAGAATGCTAAATAAACGTCCAACCATTTTTAAGCATGAAATGTTTTCCCTAAAAAGCCCACGTAGTGGATCAGCCTCCACACCTCATAGCTGCCATTTGCAGTAACAAGTGGGATGCAGACATTATTGATCACCGTGGGTTTCTCTCCAGACAGCACACAATAGAGGATCACTTTAGTGATTCCCAGAGTCACCAGTGGAGACGGTGAAAATACTCAGAATTCTCAAGCTCTACCCCATTTATTGAAAAAAAGAAATTGACTGGGTTGGGGCCTAGCATCTGGATTTGTTCTCTTCTCTACCTTGATTTAAATCAGTTCATCTTGCAGTGGCATGTAATTAGTCCGTAGCACTTCCTGCTGAGAGTGAGAAATTGTTTTCTTGAGACTGGAAGGCAGTAAAATAATGTAGACAAGAGGCTTTGGCTCAAAAAAGTCCAGGATTTGTATTTGCATTTTTGTCACTAGGTCTGTGTAATCCTTTTCCTCTGCTGTTTCCTCATTTGATGGGGGGGGGGGGAGATTGCTACCTATACTGCTCACAAAAATTAGGGGATATTTCAAAATGAATATGAAGCAATTAAAAAAAAAGAAGCATTTGATTTCTTTTTCTTTTACAGAAGAACATCAGAAAAGCAAACGACAAGTCAAAGAAAGTCGTTCGGTTATGCAAATGAGATGCAAAACCAACTTTTATTTCATTGGTGGAAACGCAGTCTATAAAAGGCTGAAAGTACGGGAGTCTCTGCATTGTTCCCTGACCCCCTAATTTTTATTTATATCATAGAGTAGTTAAGAAGGTTAAAGGTAAAAATATATGCATAGTAGGATGCGAGACCTTGGCTACCCAAAGTTTGGACCTCAGCTCAGCAGCCCTCAGTATCACCCTAGGCAGATGTTGGAAATGCAGATGTGAGGCCCCTCCCAGAACCTCCGGTCAGAATGTCTGTTGGGGGTCAGGAAAGGCAGAGAGTCCTCTGTCCATTGAAGTGTGACCAGTGCCATACAGACAAAGATGAAATGTTTGTGATTGTTGGGTGCTTTACAGTTCTGGATTGAAAACCTTCAAAACATCTAATGGTTGAAACATTCTATGGTATTTATTTTTTTTTTGTACATTCTCTTTATTACTCATTACTCATAAAAGTAGTTTCTGCTGCTGGTGAGAATTATCTGGGGGGTTCAGGAAAACATTCAAGATTGCCTCTCTGATCTTAAAATAGCTTTTATCTATGTCATTTTATGTTTATGCATTGAGACATAAACTTTGAAAGCCGAAGGAACAGTTTAAAAGTAGGCACAATGTATTTACAAATAAAAGCTCATCTAACAGCCAGTAAAATGGAAACTTGTGAATGTGTTTAAGCAAATGCTCGCCAGATTTTAAGAATCAGATCAAATAAAATATTTGGAAACTCTGCGTTTTGTTGATTCCCATAGATTTAAAACCAAGTCTAACAAATTTGCTATTCTTGTAAGTCCTACATCTTATGAGCTTCCTGTCATTATTGGAAAGAGAAATCACCATTGTTAACACTGTGCTAAACTTAATTTTTTCTTTTTTTTTTTTACTTTTATAACTTACCAATATATTGCTTGTAGTTTTGCACTGGTAAAAATATAGAAAAGACTAAATAAAAGAGGAACTTCCGTTGGGTTCCTCAGAAAAGTTTTTGACCGCCCAACTTTGAAAGGAAGGTGAAGATTTGCCCATCCACAGCTAGACTTAAATATTACTGAAACCATTATTGAAGGCTTTTGAAAAGTTTCTTTCCCATTATTTAAAATAAGAGGATTGCTTTTAATAGCAGACAATCAGAACATTCACCCCATTTTTATTTTCCCCCTTGGAGCACACATTGAGTGAGAAAAAAAAATTTTTTTTTGGTCACATATAGAATCTATTTTAGTTTCTGCGGCAGGTTTTTCTAGTTGTTGTTGACCGGTTTTCAGTTCCACGTTTTCTAACCTTTAACAGCTTGTGATGGTGGGAACAAAAGATTCTCCTTCAGTCTATAGCCCAGAGTTATTTCAGCACCTGCTGCTCACCATAGGCAGCCTGGCTCGTAAGAGGCTCATCAGCTTATCTGTGGGAGACAAGTCTTGAGGCCATTCAACCACATTGAGGTACCCATAGTGATCATCAAGGGTGCTCACACTAACAGCCTATTAAATTTCAGCAAGTCGGAAGCTCTTAAGAGATCTCTGGATAGTTTTCAAATGAGCTTTGCGCACCCCTCCCCCCCCTGCATGTGTAGTTTGAGTTGATCGGGTTCTTGATTCTATTCTTTATCTTCCTTCCTCCATGTGCTACCTGGTTGATCTCTCATTAAATCCACTAGGGACACTTCCATCAGACTTGGAAATCTGTCTTTAACTTCCAGCAAGAGGAGGAGCCATCGCGTGAATGGCTCAAGCTCTTAGGATTCAGGTCAGTGGTAATGAGTGAGGGTATAAAATCCTCTGCAAGGCTCTCCCAGCCAACAGAGAAGTTAAGTGTCTCAGCAGGAGGAGGAGCTCTTTGAAGTCTCCCTTGTTGTCAATCACGCTGACCAATTACCAGCAGAGGACTCTTGCACACTGAAGAACACATCACTAACTCATTCAACTTGAGGGACTGTCATTCTTTCTGCTGATTCAC
Organism: Saccopteryx leptura; assembly: GCF_036850995.1. Classification (NCBI taxonomy): domain Eukaryota; kingdom Metazoa; phylum Chordata; class Mammalia; order Chiroptera; family Emballonuridae; genus Saccopteryx; species Saccopteryx leptura. The sequence goes on along the minus strand of NC_089514.1, from coordinate 20,647,414 downwards.
TTTCTTCATTCCTTCGTTGCTTGCTGGTACGTGGGCAGAAGCGAGCTCTGTTTTGGTAGATACAGTTTCATCCCTCAGTGACACTCTGAGTATGCAGGTCTGACATTTCCCCTTCCTTCCACTCTGTTTCTCTGCTTGGCCCGACCACCATCACAGCGGTGCTGTAGATGGGGCAGAGGCAGGGAGTCAGGCCCGATTGCTGGCCCGACCTGCCGGTGTGAGCATTGGGGCCACTGTCAGCCCCGTGGCTGCTTTACAAGAACTTACCAATTGCCCACTTTCCTGCACTTGTCTCAGTCATGGTGGGGAGGAGGCGAGAGGAGAAATAGGAAATAATTAGCATTTACTATAAAAGTAATTAACATTGACTATAAAAATATGTATCTTGGAGTGAATTCTATGCAATGGCCATTTTGTAGGTCAGGCAGTTCGATATGGTTTAATCGAACAGATTTTTCTATCTACACCTCAGGGCCTAAGGATGGATATCTGTACCCATAGCTAGATACAACCTCATACAGATATCTAGCTACAGATACAGATAGGTAGGTAGATAGGTAAGTAGATGGCAGGATCTACAGCAGGGTTCCCCAAACTTTTTACACAGGGGCCAGTTCACTGTCCCTCAGACCGTTGGAGGGCCGGACTATAAAAAAAACTATGAACAAATCCCTATGCACACTGCACATATCTTATTTTAAAGTAAAAAAACAAAACGGGAACAAATACAATATTTAAAATGAAGAACAAGTAAATTTAAATCAACAAACTGACCAGTATTTCAATGGGAACTATGGGCCTGCTTTTGGCTAATGAGATGGTCAATGTGCTCCTCTCAATGACCACCAATGAAAGAGGTGCCCCTTTCGGAAGTGCAGCGGGGGCCGGATAAATGGCCTAGGGGGCCGCATGTGGCCCGCGGGCCGTAGTTTGGGGACCCCTGATCTACAGTTTCTTAGAGATTTTCTTACTGTCATGGTCAGATCTGATTTGAGTCTGAATAGTGGAGCCGATGGAAATTGTTCTTAATATCCACAGGTACATTTATTCTGTCTCCACTTTCATATTATTCACACACACACACACACACACACACACACCCCCGCCAACACCTGGGTTAAATCCAGGCTATCAGAGCCTTCATATTCTTGTCATTCTATCCATTCATCATCATCTGTCTATCTCATTCATCTCCTTACCTGTCTTATGTGTGTTTCCAACACGTCCTGCTCCGTGTACTGCGTGAGATCAAAGAAAAGAGCGCATCTGAAGACGAGCTCAGAATTGATGCTAAACTCAATAACAGGCTATTTTAAATAGGCATTATGGCTTAATGTTGTTAGAGATAATTCCATTTTAACCAGAGGATCATTTGTAAGCTTTTTACAAAGAGAGAGCGAGAGAGAGAGAGAGAGAGTGTGTGTGTGTGTGTGTGTGTGTGTGTGTGTGAGAGAGAGAGAGAGAGATCATGGAATTATAGGGATAATAAAGTTAAAGAGGACAGTAGTTGCTCCATTTGGTCCAGAGAGCACTCTTGAAGCTGTATTATTGGTGAGTTCTAGAAGGGTTCGTCTTCTGGAGAGTAACATTACATACTGTGCCTTTCTGAAAGTCCCAATTCATGTCTGTGTTAGGTAGCACATGCGTAATTGTCTTGTTAACTTTTCTTTTCTTTGTTGAACTAAGTCCCAGTCACTGCACAGGGAGCCCCAGATGAGCAGCAGCCTGACGCAGACAGCCGTGTAAAGTGTTGGCTTTCATTTCCTCACATGGAGAACTGTAATGTGTTGCTCACTTTGAACAGTTCATTTAGAATTTATATAAAAAGTAGTGCAGGCCCTGGCTGGTTGGCTCAGTGGTAGAGCATCGGCCTGGTGTGCAGAAGTTCTGGGTTCGATTCCTGGCCAGGGCACACAGGAGAAGCGCCCATCTGCTTCTCCACCCCTCCCCCTCTCCTTCCTCTCTGTCTCTCTCTTCCCCTCCTGCAGCCGAGGCTCCATTGGAGCAAAGATGGCCCGGGCGCTGGGGATGGTTCCTTGGCCTCTGCCCCAGGCGCTAGAGTGGCTCTGGTCGCAACAGACGCCCCGGAGGGGCAGAGCATCGCCCCCTGGTGGGCGTGCCGGGTGGATCCCGGTCAGGCGCATGCGGGAGTCTGTCTGATTGTCTCTCCCCGTTTCTAGCTTCAGAAAAATACAAAAAAAAAAAACAACTAGTGCAAAAATTCTGTTTCGGCTTTCCATTCTGTGTTAGCCTCAATTTCAAAGAGATATTTAATATCTCAAACTAGTTAAATATTGTATTCTTCTTTTAGAGGAGAATTCCTTTGTGATTTCTGGTGGAAAAAGTGGATAGCTCCCATGTCACCCATCCTCCCAAGGTCCTTTGTCTTTTATTTGAGACATTTTCTGACAGTGACATATAGACAAGTCTCATCTGTAGGTAAAGCTAACATTAAAATCACCCCTTTAGAACCCTCCTGCACTGCTGGTGGGAATGCAGACTGGTGCAGCCACTGTGGAAAACAGTATGGAGATTCCTCAAAAAATTAAAAATCAAACTACCTTTTGACCCAGCCATCCCACTTTTAGGAATATACCCTAAGAACACCATAGCACTGTTCCAAAAGGAGAAATGCACCCCCATGTTTATGGCAGCATTGTTCACAATAGTGAAGATCTGGAAACAGCCCAAGTGTCCGTCAGTGGACGAGTGGATTAAAAAGCTTTGGTACATATATATTATGGAATACTACTCAGCCATAAGAAATGATGACATCGGATCATTTACAACAACATGGATGGACCTTGATAACATTATACTGAGTGAAATAAGTAAATCAGAAAAAAACTAAGAACTAGATGAACCCATACATAGATGGGACATAAAAATGAGACTCATAGGCATGAACAAGAATGTAATGGTAATGGGGGTGGGTGGGGTGGGGGGGTGAGGAGGCAGGAGAGAGAGGGGATGGGGGGAGGGGAGGGGCACAAAAAAAAACCCAGATAGAAGGTGACGGAAGACAATTTGACTTTGGGTGAGGGGTATGCAACATAATCAGATGTCAGAATAATCTGGAGATGTTTTCTCTGAACATATATACCCTAATTTATCAATGTCACCCCATTAAAATTAATAAAAATAAATTTTAAAAATCACCCCTTTAGCAGTATCAGATGTCGTTCATCTGCATAGTTGTGGCATAATCAGAAAATGATTTTTTCTAGTTCAGTACTTCCAGATTTAAATGTGAGCATCTGAAGGTGGATTACTCAGCTTCTTCCTCTTTCGTAATCACAGATGTTGGGCATGAGAAAAGAGTGTTTTTGGATACTGAGGAAAAGGTACGGAGTGTAATTTTCATGATCATAAACTCTTACAGAGTAGCTGACTTTTGAGGATTGCCACATTAGCTGCCATAGAAGCTGGTTTTCCTCCAGGAGTAGAGTTGATACATCTTTGGTTGTCAAGGAAAATAATTTTCAGGTTTTTCTTAATGAGAGAATATCACTGTTGGTACACTGCAACTCTCATCTATTTACCAAGCGATTGTATATATTTAAAAAAATTTTTACTTATTGATTTTAGAGAGAGAGGAAGGGGGAGAGAGTGAAAAAAATCAATGTGTTGTTCTACTTATTTATGCATTCATTGGTTGGGTACTTTATGTGCCCTGACCAGAGAGTGAACCCACAACTTGGCATTATCAGGATGATGTTCTGACCAACTGAGCTACCTGGCCAGCGCTGAGACTATATTTTGTTATTGAAAAGGTTTAATTCGATAGGCAGAAGCAGAATGTTTTTGTTTGTGTTGTGTTGGCGTGGAGCATGCTGGTTCAGTCGGGGCACAGGAGGAGAAGCAGACAGAGATGGATAATAGTGAGCAGGGATTTAGTAATATGTCCGAGAGCACAATGTGGGGTCAGTGTGGGAGAGAAAAATAGCAGCTCCCCTCAGGGTGGAGGAAGAAGCAAGAATAATGTCCCTGCTGGAGAAAGATTGTCCAATAAGCGTAGGGAAAGACTTGGGAAAGGATCTGAGAGGGAAAGAAGGACGCTGGGAAGAACTGGTCCATTGTCTAAGGAAGGGGATGGCCTGGTTTGGGGAAGAACATCAGGAGAGGGTGATGACAAGGAAAGAACGTCATTGGGAAGGGTGCATTTTATTTTAAATGACACTGGCCTCAGGGTGGGTTAGCCGGCCCTCTCTGCAATTAATAGTGTCAGATGTTTACGTGTTACTTCCCACTCGATGGTTTACATTGTCTTTGTAAGTAGCAAGTCTAGTACATTTCTAGGTACTTAGACCAAAAAGCATGGAGTCAACCTTTACCCCTTTCTATCTCCCAGACCCTTGTCCAGTTGTCTTTAGTTCCAGTTGACTGGACCCACAACAGAGTCTCATCTTCATTGCTTTTCCTCTGGTCCAGGCTACTGTTCTCTCTTCGCCAGATTATTTCAGTGGCTTCTTACATGACAGCGCAGCTCTTGGGTTTGGCCCTTCTTCCCCTGTAGACTGTACTCCACACATTAACCTGAGGAACCTTGTCAGAACCCTCCACAGGATAGCTGCCTCCCTCAGAGTGAACATCCAAGTCCTCGCCATGACCTCTGAGGCGCCCCCAGCCAGGATTCTCACCTGGTAGCACATTAGAATGCTCTGGGGAGTTTTATAGACATTACCGATGCCAAGGCTCCAACCAGACCAGACATATTTGTACCCCTGGGAATGATGCCTGTGCAATATATCTTTTAAAAGCCCCATGCTCTCACTTTTGGGGTTTCAACAATGAGCCAGATAAAGTTTCAACTCTCACACCTTTGATAACTGGCGAGGAAGACCAGGGCCCCACCCAGATAATTGTAATGCGCTTTAGCAGGATGAATGAACTTGGGATACTTAGAGGAAACCGGGAAATTACACACAGTGGAGGAAATTCAACTCTCCTTCGAAAGTTGAAAGATTTTCCCTGAGAGAGCAAGGGAAAAAGTGTCTCCAAGACATCCTCATTTATTATGGCTGTGATGTGCTAAGAGAGACATGTTGTTGTGCAGTGGTCCCCAACCTTTTTTGGGCCACGGACCGGTTCAATGTCAGAAAATATTTTCATGGACCGGCCTTTAGGGTGGGACGGATAAATGTATCACGTGACCAAGACAAGTGTCAAGAGTGAGTCTTAGACGGATGTAACAGGGAATCTGGTCATTTTTAAAAAATAAAACATCGTTCAGACTTAAATATAAATAAAACGGAAATAATGTAAGTTATTTATTCTTTCTCTGCGGACCGGTACCAGTCCGCGGCCCGGGGGTTGGGGACCACTGTGGTTGAGAATAGGAGCGGAGGTCTTTGAAGCAAGCAAACCTGGTTCAATTACTTAGGCACATGATTTTACCCCTTAGAGCCTCTATTTTCTATCTGTAAAATGGCACCTACCTCATAAGGATATGAGAATTATTAACTGTATTTGGCACATCGTAGGTATTCAGTGGTACCAAAGCTAATGAGGTATTCCTTTCAAAGAACACTGAAGGGAATACCTTGAAGTATGAATTCATGGCTTGATTAGGGAGGGTGCTGTATAAACCCTTGCAACTCACATGGCTTTCAGACCCGCAGCATCAGCTCAGCCTTGCAGAATTACAGTGCTCTGGCCCCTTCCCAGAACCACTGACCTTCATCTGCATTCTGACCCTGTCCCCAGGTGATTCATGTATGCATTCAGTTTGAGGAGCATTTTTGTAAAGCAGAAAACAACGCATACTAAATAGCTCATGCCCTTATGGAGTTTAGAGGTCCCTGAAACAACTTGAGTGTTTACAGAAATGATTATAATGTGATAAGTGACAGGAGACAGCCACGCCAAATGGTAAGACCACAGATTGTTTCAAGCTAAAATTGAAAAAGAGTATCAAGTTTCTTTTCTGACTGATAAACTCTGAAAGTTCTTAAAGTTACAAGGAACCCGTTTCCTTTCTGCCTCTTCCAAGCGTTGGACGCGGCAGAGTTTAACGTGTATGCGAGTGGAGAGCTGCATTTGTTCATGCGTGTCAGTTAGGGACCATTGACCTGCAAGCACAAGATTAATTATTGCCCGAAGGAAAAGGAATAAGAAGTGTCAGAGGTCACAGAAATGACCCAGTCATTTTAAGTCTATGCCATAGACTACCTAGAGAAAGATCAAGGCTATGAAAATGCATATGAAGGGAAGTATTACAGTTACCTTAATTTTTGATCCTTGGGGCTTTTGAAAAGAAAACTGCTTTTTTAAATTCGAAAGCAATGAATCAAACAAAAAAAACTGGCCCGCAGTTTCCCACATTGACATTGTGAACAAAATATTGATTTGCTCATTTTCTCCTTTTAATGGTATTGATTTCAACTCGTCAAGTTTACCACTGCAAGTTACCAGAGCGGCGAAGAGTAAAGCAGTTTAGTCAAAGGACATGATTAAACTCCTCATCAACACTGCAGTGTAATTATTATTTTTGGAAGTGTTAGCAGCAAAATGAATTCAGGTGATTAATAAAATATAGAAAGAGACTGGCAATTGTTTAGTATATCTGAAGCAAAGAATGACATGTCTGGGATTTAAGAGAAACTACATCCACTATCCTTCTTTACTTGCTAAAAAGAAAGCCTTCCAAAACAGGTACAGACGAAAACTTCAGAGGAAAAGATGATTTTTCATGAGATACAATAATTTAATCCCTTCTCCGGATGAAATGGAAAATGGTTAGGTTTATACAGAAGCAGATAGTTTTGCATTTGAAGGCTGTTTAATTAATATTAAAGATACCATTGCATTTTATTTGAATTGACAGCCACTTGCTTTTATATTTATTTATTTATTTATTTATTTATTTATTTATAAATGAGCAGGTAAATTTTTTTTAAGTTTGGGCATAATTTGACTTCAAGTTGTAGTAAAACCACAAGGCCTACCATGATGTAGTTAAAAATAATGATTTGAAATACTGTAAGTGTTTAGCTTTTTGTCACTGGCTGTAAATTAATAAGGTTTGATTAAAGTGAATAAAGTCAGCTAGGTTTTGTTCTTGATACACAGATGATGTAAATAGCGAAAGTACTTTTCAGGTGACAAGTTGGACCAGTGTGATTCTTACACAGCAGGAGTGGCCTTGTTCACGGTTGATTTTATTTAATATTGCTTTGTTATTAATAAACCTAAAGATCTGTTATTGTCTTATTTCAAATACCTGTTTTGTCTGGCAATGGCTTTAGTTTTTCCATTTTAGAACTTACATCAAATTGAAATGTCCTACATTCTTCAAATAAGGTATAATTGCATAAAATTACCCAAAATAATATATTTGTCTTACAAATAATATTCTTCGGATTTTTTACAAATTGTTTTGGACAAGGAAGTCTTCAAGGAAGTGTAAGTCGGGTAACAGATGTTGAGAAGTATTTATATTATTTTCTTGGCTTTTGATGCAAATGAAGTAGGTGCTTCACTTTCACTTTAGGAGTTCTTAATTCCTCTTCACCACTTACTGTATTTCCCCAGGTGTAGGATATACCTTTGTCCCAAAAATTTGGGGTCTAAAACCTGGGTGCATCTTATACAGTGGTTGTAGATTTTTTACTTGCATTTCCTGCTTTGTCATGCAGATGAGGAGTTGTATGAATTTTATGATCAATAAAACTTGTGTTCAATAACTTTATATAATGTTTTGTTTTTTTTTTCAAATTTTGGGCCCCAAAATTAAAGTGCGTCTTATACATGGTATCATCTTATACATGGGGAAATACAGTATACATTTCTGATTTTGTCTCAAACAATAATAATGCTGACAGGTTTTTGGTATCTGGAACAAAGAACTTGCTTAGGAAGATGGAGCATGTTCACAATGCGTGTGGTCCGTCTGTCCCCAAAATGAATATACATTTTGGGATGGGAGGGTGACCTGGCTGTGACATCTGTCACCCCATGGATTGCCAGGGTTGCTTTGGCTAATCTGGCTGGCTAGGTGGGTGTCCCCTTCCTCCATGTGCGTCCCTCCCGAAGCTGCTGTGCGCTCGGTTGAAGAGGATGACCTTCTCCGATAGAGGAGAGGACCGTTCTTCGGTCAAGGGTCTGCAAGTAATTGTGTTCTTCTGCTAGAGCCTCCAAACCAGTTCTCAAAAGAAATATGTTTTTCGAATTTTCAGCCCTTTTAAACTGTTTATAGGGTTTTAAAAACAATATTAGAAAGGCAAATTAATAGTTCTATAGTGTGCGGGTTATGTTCTTTTTAATGTAAGGTCAGCTTGCAAGGCATTTATTTCTAGTTTTCTTTCTTTTTGTAGAGCATGAACATTTTCTAGAAATCTGCGGTCTTTATAGCTGAAATCCAGGGAAGAGCTGATGTTAGGTAGTGATTTGAATGACCAGTTCTTGCAGAATACTCAGGTAGACATAGGTCTTTTCCCTGAATGCCCCATTTCCCATCATTTGACTATTATGATTTTAGATACCTCATGCCACCTATAAAAGCAATTACGAGTTGTAGGACACTCTCTTATTTCCCTGTTAAAATCCATACTGATATGTGACAATACATCTCTAAATGCAGTCTTACATTGATTTTTATTTCAGCTCATTTAGACTTGACATTGTTTATTGGACTTCATTTAGTAAGAAAACATCTCATTTTCATTTTTGGTTAGCACATAAAAGACTTATATGATTACAAATAGTTGTGTTTAGGGAAATAAACTTATTTCTTAGGCAGACTTATTTGCTATAAATTAAATTTAATATGGTAACTAAAATTATATATTTTTGGCTTGTATGTCAGAACCTAGATATAATTGGCCAGCAAATAGAATGTTGTTATTTAGTTAACTTACAGTAAAACTATGTTTTTCATAAATACTAGTTTGAACCATATGAAATAGTTATTTGACCATTTTTGACCTACAGATATGGCAGTTGCATTTGGTTCAACTAAATACCAAATAAAAGCCAAGTATGGAATGTTATGCTAATTAAAATAATAACAATGAATCATGGAATGGGTAATTGCACCTCACTCTTGGGGTGCAATTTTTGTGTTAAAAAGAACAAACACTAAAAGAAAAACATATATCTGAGGAACTTGCTGTTTTTACTATCATCACATCAATGTGAAAAAGCTAATTAAAACTATTAATAACCAGAAAATTGAAGGAAAGGTTGAAAAGCCTATACAGCAACTAAAGTTGGTTACGCAGCAAAAAATACATATAAATGACTCTGAAGTAATTTTTTGTCTCCTAAATAACATCAAACTAACCTAACTTCCTGATTTTCATTTGTGAGGAATAACTTCTTGGTTATTTAAATTTTTTGGTACTTATTTTCTTTTTTTTTTTTTTTTATTGTTACGGGATTAGATGCAATAATAACATCAGTTTGCCCCTTCGTAAAAGAGGAGGTTGTGTTACAAGTATTCTAAGGCGCCTTTCAGCAATAGGCTGCCTGACAAATAGGAAAAAACTCGAACATGGTTTAAAGAATATTTATTTAAGCAGTAATTGTGAACGAAAAACATCAGAGTGGAAATGAGGTATATGTTAAAGAGGCCTCTTTGCTTTTAGCTCTATTTCTTTTTTCTTTTTGGAGTTCACTAAAATAAGAAGACATTGTAAAAATTTAAAACCATGACTCGTTTTCTCTTTGAACTTGAGTTCCTGTTGAAATTGGAAAGAAAACTACGTAGCAACTTCTGCATGCTACAAAGAGAGGTCAGCTACCTTCCCGGGCTTTCCCAGGCGGCCTTGCCGTTACTCATGCATTCACTGAGTGCCTGTTCCGTGTCAGGGCCAGACTCTCAGTTTCTACGGTGAGGACCTTGGCAATGAGGCCCCAGATGCTTGTGAGCCTATTGGGACTAACGCTGTCAGGCACTGACATGCTTGCGTTAACCTAACTCAACAGCTATTGATGTATCTATAGACCAAAGTGCAGATCTACTGGTTTACAGTAAGAATTCTTTGCTTCACATGATTTAGAATATACATGTGAACCTACTCATCACTGTCTCACTGGAAATTACTGGGAAAACTAAATTATAACTGGAAGGCCACTTGGTGAGTCGGTGTTAAGATGGAATGGAATGAGTTGCATGAGTTGTGTACCACATTGGTCTCTGATATTCTGATGTCTTCCATTCCACGGTCATGATGCAGTTTCCAGAGGGACCAGATTGCTCAAAATTATGAACCAGAGTATCCTTTTAGACAGTGCTTGGACGCAGATGATGTCTTTTGAAAATATTTCTTTTTTTCTCAGTTTTACATTACATTTTCCTCTGCCCCAGTATTTTATATAAGCTTGCTAATCCAACTTCCTAGCTTAATGCCTGGCTCCAAAAAGCTGCTCAAGAATGGTTAATTAACTGACGTTACCATTTAGCTAACTAGAAAATTCTTATCTTCTAAAATGCTTTGTGTGTAGTGTATTGCTTCATTTTAAGGGGTGTGTGTGTGTGTGTGTGTGTGTGTGTGTGTGTGCGCGCGCGCATGCTGGAGAAGGGTATGATACCTACCTCCTATGCCTTGGTGTTTTGGGAAAATAAAAATGTTCTGATTGTATTATTTTGCCAATGTTTTAGATATGCTTATGAATTTTTTTTATTTGCTTGCAATAAAGATTTAGAATGAGGATGCTTCCTAGAGATGAAGCTTCAATCCTCACTGAAACTCAGAGTGTCCCTAATTCTTCCCAGTGTGGGGGAGTTTTTTCAAGGTAGTGAGGGTATATTTGGGTGGCTGGCAGGTGAGGAGAACTTACTTTTGAGACACTGGAAGGTCATACTCAGATGCTTAGTCACCTACCAGAAACCTGACATTTTTTCTTGGTTTTATTCTAATCTTCACTAAGTACTAAGTTGATGTTTTCTTTTTCTCTTCTGAAACATCTATTCCATTATTAAAATTAATGCATATATGAGATATTTTGCCTGTAGATAATTTTAATATTTTGCTGTATTCCATCTAAGTATGAGTCTGCAATGTATACTAGTGGGCTGAAAAGATATTTTCAGAAAAACCTAAGAGAAATCTTTCAGAATACTTCTGAAACCACAAACTTCTGTTTTCTATTTTACATTCTATACCTGAAAAAAAAAACCCCAACCTCCCCCAAAAACCCAAAAAACTATTTTCCCTTCATTCTCTCCCCTTGTTCTAAAAATAATTCACTCTTGGTTTGTTACCCTATAAAACATGCCAAAAGTCAGCCCAGAGTGAATTTTTGTGGCCAACTTAGAACCCCAAAATAGAAACTGCTGACAGTTCCTTAAATACAGTAACACTGGCAGGTGCCTTGGTAATAAATTCACAAGCTTAGAATTCACAAAACAATAAAGTTATGCAAATTGGAGCACATAGAAAGAATAATCAGAAACAAATGGCAAGAGCAGTAAGTTTAGCGCTGGGGCATCTTAGCTTTATGAACGTAAAGGCAGATAACGCTGGGGAGAATCAGAGGGAACTGGGAGATCGCGGAGGGAGACCGCGGAGGGAGACGCACCCTTAATAAATGAACACAGTTCAGGCTGACCAACGAACATCCGATTTCCCTATTACCACAGCCATAAACAGAGATGAGAAACTGGTCAGAAGGTTTTGCATGTCAGGTATAGGTAACCAAAGGCAAATGGAAAATAAAAATAAAGAGATAGCTGACCCGATATAAGTTATCAGAAGTTGCTTTGTTTACATTGTTCCTTCAATATCATGCCCATCAGTCATATTCAGATTAATTATTTAATTTTAGTCAAACAATCAAGCATGCCGTACTTTTTTAATTCCATTTATTTTAAATGGCCTTGCTTAATTTTCTTTTACTTTTGTTATTTAACTCTGATGCTATTGGTATAATGGAACTTTTTTTTTTTTAATTAAAAAAAGACACTATGTTCAGTTAACCTATTTTAGAAAATATAAGCTTTCAATTAAAACTTAAAATAGTTCTCAAAATCATGGACAAAAATAGAGCTAAGCAATATAATATACTCCCTTATGTTGGGTGTGTGGGAAAATGTAACTTTTTGAGCCTTGGATGTAACAGAAATGTGTTAACTTTCCTTCTTTTGGTTTCTGTCACCTTGAAGTAACTCCTAAAGAAGTACAAAATGGCTGTTGAGTGCATAAGAAAAACAAATTAGAACAATGATTATTTGTAAATATAATAAATTAATCATCGCACTTAGGGTGAAGAAATGGTGGACTACTGTAAATTTGTAACTGCTCCCTTTCACGCTGTATTGTATTACCTAGCACTACTGTCTGGCACTTGATCGATTCTTAATTTTACCTGAAATAAAGAACGATATCATTTGCAAATGTGTTCACAGAAATTGAGTTCAAAGGCATGTTGGAACCATCTGTGCAAAGCCTCTCAGGCAAGGGAGGTCTAGAGAAACATCTAGACGCAGACACTAACGCCAGGGCTGGAGCAGGCATGAAAAGACTTGGTCAGGCTCATAACCCACTGTGACCACATCTGCCAGGCATTCAAAAGTTTCGGCTTGTTTATAAACAGTGCTTTATTATTATTATTATTATTATTATTATTATTTTAGTTCTAATTAAATTGCTCAGAGAGGAAATACTGAGTAAGTTTTCTAATTATTTCCTCACTTAAACATTTTCAAACTAACAACTAAAATATTCTGGTGGAAACAAGGTTGACCAGGAAATATTATAACAGGTTGTGACCAGAGCTCCCCTCAGAGGCTTCTTCGTCCCAATTCAAAGACAGTTTTTCCCCCAGAAGTTTGCAGTTTATAGCTCTGTGTATGTGTGTGATATTTTTCTAAAATTCCCCTACCTAATCACTTAAACATGATTGCTGCTTCTCTTGTAGTATATAATTTTTAAATCAAATTAATGAAAAATACTTTAAATTAATGAGTACATTTCATGATAGATAGATAGATGTATAGACAGACAGACAGATAGACAAGTAGACAAAAAAGGGAGCACATTAGAAGGGGATTATGGCAGCAGAATCCAAAAAAAATTGATCTGCCCCTAGATACTTGTACTAGTTGCAGGCAAATCATTGAGCTTCTTGATTTCAATTAATGCATCTGTAAAGTAGTTTTTAAAAATTCAAAACGGTGGTAAGTGGTTGAAAAACACCATTTCTCGTTTTGACCGGACTTACTGTGTTGAAGTTAAAGGAAGTCACCTCTTTTCATGTACAATAGACTGTGAACTAGTAGATTAGGGCCAGTGGGACTAACATGCACCTTAAACAATGAGAAAATAGAAACCTGGTTTCATTTCCTAAGTGAAGGACCCTTTGACAAAACATCCATCGTGAGAAGATAAACTTACACAAAGATCCTGACTCAAAGCATTTACTGTAGAGTGTGAAGCCTATTTATTATGCCAAATTTAGTTGCTAATCTTGTTAGGTATTATGTTATGTACCTAAAGATACTAAGTATAATATGTATACCCATAGTCTCTGACAAAATGTTATAAACCCAGATATTATAAACAAAAACCTATAACACAAAATAACAATTTCTTGAAAGAAGTAAGCCATTAAAAACTATTGGGTCAGAGCCCTGGCCGGTTGGCTCAGTGGTAGAGCGTCGGCCTGGCGTGCAGAAGTCCCGGGTTCGATCCCCGGCCAGGTCACACAGGAGAAGCGCTCATCTGCTTCTCCACCCCTCCCCCTCTCCTTCCTCTATGTCTCTCTCTTCCCCTCCCACAGCCAAGGCTCCATTGGAGCAAAGTTGGCCTGGACGCTGAGAATGGCTCCATGGCATCTGCCTCAGGTGCTAGAATGGCTCTGGTTGCAACAGAGCAATGCCCCAGATGGGCAGAGCATCGCCCCCTGGTGGGTGTGCCGGGTGGATCCTGGTTGAGCGCATGCGGGAGTCTGTCTGACTGCCTCCCCGTTTCCAACTTCAGAAAAATACAAAAAAAAACCAACAAAAAATTATTTGGTCAGAGGCAACTGAAACTTTAATTGAGTCATTAGAAAATAATAACACTATTTGTGGGGGGCGGGGAGTACCCAGAAATGCAGCAGAGTTGTACTCACGAGCAAATATATACTGTTAAAGAATTTCACTTTAAATTCCAAAAAATAAAACAGAAAACACTTCAGAAATTTTTTTAAAATATTAAATTTAAACATAACAATATAAGAGGAATTGAATGAGAAAAAAATTTTAAAGAAACAGTGAAAGGTGGAATTAATATCTCCAAGAGCTGGTTCTGAAGAAGTAATAATTTAAAATCCTTTGGAAATATAGCTAAGAAAAAAATGAAATACACACTTATTTAAAAATGAATCAAGAAGTTGATAAAGTTCAATTAAATAGAAATTATAAGTTGATTATCCATAAAACCACATAGTAGGAAAAGATTCAATGGCTGACTATAATTTTGGAGTAAAAACTGTAATATCTAAAATGGAAGACATTGAAAAAACGTTATTTATGAATTACCCATCAAAATATTTTACAAGTAAACTCCTCAAATTTTTAAGAAGTAAATTCTTGCTAGCATGAATAAAAACTAATAAACAAAGTATTCCAATTAAAAATTTGCAGGGTCACATAATCAGAATCTAAAACCTAACAGAAAATATCTATAAGCCAATCTCTTTTATGAATATCTAGGCAAAAAGTTTAAGTAAATTACAGCAAATTAAATTTATTACTATCTTGAAAGGATAATTCACCTCAATCAGGGATGGTTTAGTGTCAAGAATTCATTAATAATTAATTATAGAAATATAGCAAAATAAAAATTTACCAGATGTGGATTAACATCTATTCCTGGGAGAAATAGTAATAAACTAGAAATAAAATAACCCTAATTATGTAAGAAAATATATCTCAGCCAGTATCATAGAGTGAAATAGCAAAGGCATTCTTGCCAAAAATTGGGGGTATTTTTATATTGGATGACCTAGTAAAGATGATTGGTGATGGTTATTTTGGCAAATATTGAATAGTTTTTCTAGTGTATTAATGAAAATATATACTTACTGTCTTTATTTTGAGAGCCCTTATTAAAGTAAGAATAAAAATTTAGAAGTTGAAACCTACAGGACAGAGAGAGTGGAGAAGAGATAATTGGGAGAAGGGATGCCGTCAGTTTTTGGAAAAGGGGAAGAAGGTACAGGCAGTGACTAATGGAGGAAACTCAGATTCAGTGACTGTAGAAAACTGGGCATTGAGAACCAAGGTACTTTGTTTTCCCAGGCTTTAAAGCAGGGGTCCCCAAACTGCAGGCCCCTGAGGCCATTTATCCGGCCCTCGCAGCACTTCTGGAAGGGGCACCTCTTTCATTGGTGGTCAGTGAGAGGAGCATAGTTCCCATTGAAATACTGGTCAGTTTGTTGATTTAAATTTACTTGTTCTTTATTTTAAATATTGTATTTGTTCCCGTTTTGTTTTTTACTTTAAAATAAGATATGTGTAGTGTGCATAGGGATTTGTTCATAGGTTTTTTTTTTTTATAGTCCGCCCTCCAACGGTCTGAGGGACAGTGAACTGGCCCCCTGTGTAAAAAGTTTGGGGACCCCTGCTTTAAAGGATCCAGGAATTATATGTAAGAATGAGACTAAGGACTGAATGTAATGTTTAGTTGAAAGTTTATCTAAGTAGGAGTTAGGTCGTCAGATCACACCATCCTCTTTCTTGCCCCACAATCCTGTGCTGTTAGGAGACTATGCTTCTTGCCCAGCAGGGTTTAGGAAGTTGATTATTTGAAAATGCATCCATAGAATTTTGAGACTTTGAAACACCCAGGCTATGGGAAGCTGGGGGTGAGGAATGGGATTGTTAAATAGGGGATTAGTGAAAGTCTACGTACTGAATGTGAAAACTGTCCACCTCATTCCCACCTGCTGGACAGAAGGACCAATCTTTCAGAAGAACTTTGAAAGAGAAATAAAACCTCTCAAACAGTAAAATGAAACAATAATAAAAACAAAAAAGAACTCAGAAGAAATGCATTTAATGCAGAGAACAGAAGAAACTTGAAAACTATTTAAAAAGTCTCAGAGAGATAAGAAATCACACCTGTGCCTATGGTGGTGATCAAAACTATAGTGGCTATGACAACTGTGATTATACTGGGTATAACTATGGATTATATGGATATGGACAGGGACATACGGACTACAGTGACCAACAGAGCACTTACAGTGAGGTGTGTCGAGGGGGTTGGCAATCACCAAATCAATTAACAGAGGACATTGGAGAAGACAGGAGGCGATTGCTAAAGTAGCCCATCTTGCAGTACGACACTGAAGAATGGTCTTCTGTTGCTCAAAGATGATACTTTTGTAAAAGACTTTCTAGTGTACAAGACACAAGTGTGTCCAAATGTATATAGTTGCCGGTTAGTTTTCTTTGTTTTTACTTTGTCTTTTTCTATCTGTTATGATTCATTGTGGATTTGTGTTTATACAAATTTTATTTGTATTATTTTATGTTAAACCTCAAATAAATGCTTCCTCATGGGGAAAAAACGCTCATAGAGAAAACGGTGTGGTGATGACCGGATGGAAAGGGGGTGGGGGGACGGAGAGGAGGGTAAAGAGGAGATGACTGATGATGGAAGGGGACTTGACTTGGGGTGACGAACACACAGTACACTATACAGATGATGGCCCTGGCCGGTTGGCTCAGCGGTAGAGCGTCGGCCTGGTGTGCAGGGGACCCGGGTTTGATTCCCGGCCAGGGCACATAGGAGAAGCGCCCATTTGCTTCTCCACCCCCCCCCCCCCGCCCTCCTTCCTCTCTGTCTCTCTCTTCCCCTCCTGCAGCCAGGGCTCCATTGGAGCAAAGATGGCCCGGGTGCTGGGGATGGCTCCTTGGCCTCTGCCCCAGGCGCTAGAGTGGCTCTGGTCGCGGCAGAGCAACGCCCTGGAGGGGCAGAGCATCGCCCCCTGGTGGGCAGAGCATTGCCCCTGGTGGGCGTGCTAGGTGGATCCCAGTCGGGCGCATGTGGGAGTCTGTCTGACTGTCTCTCCCCGTTTCTAGCTTCAGAAAAATACAAAAAAAAAAAAAAAATATATATATATATATATATATATATATATATATATATATATATACACACACACACACAGATGATGTATTATAAAGCTGTATACGTGAATCCTATATAATTTTATTAACCATGTCACCTCAATAAATTCAATAACATTAAAAAAATACTCTACATCAATTACACAAGAAGAGTATACTATGTTTGTTTTGTCATTGATCCTTTTCTCTACCTCAGACTCATCAATCTTCTCTCATTCTTTCTTGGACTCTACTCACTTTGACTCTCCATTTCTTAGTCCGACACAGTTTTTATGCCACCAGCAATCCTACATTCCTGTCTTGTGGCTTCTTCAGCTGGGAGGTCTGAGGCTGAGAGAGCCCATCTCCTGGATTCCTCCTGGATTGTCCTTGGACATGTTCAAGACTAGACGAGGCCACTGCAGTCTTGATATAGATGGCTTTGACCAATCCCTGGTCAGTACGAGAATCAATCAGTGAGTGTCCAACTAAATAGAACAACTAAGTGAAACAAGCTGAAGACCCTCCTTCCCCCCCCCCCCCCGAAATCAATGGAAAGTTTATAAAAAACTGGTAGAAATTCTATTGCAATTCCAGCCATTTGGGAAAAATGAATTATTATGGCTAGTTTAATCTCATGTGTAGTAGTTCTGTAAAGCCACTCTCTGAGCTGAGGTGGGTATAAATGTGAATGTCACAGCTGTTGGTGAGTGAAAGCTGAAATTTTATCACTTGAATTTGATGTTTCATAAGCTGGCAAATCTATTGCCACTGTTTATTCCTCATCTCCTTTCTTTTGAGGAAGCCAACTGAACAGTTCAGTTCTTGGGGATGTATTTCTTTAAAAAGTAGTGGTGCCATACCACGTACTGTCATTATTCAAAAACTGTGACATTCTGACAGTGTGTCAGAGAAAGTGGTGGCTGTATGAAATTTACATGCCTAAGTTTGTAACTAAAACTAATTTTGTCAGGGAATATTTTATAATTACCAAATTAACTGTATAATTAAAGCAAAATGAGCTCTGCATGTGCCTAGAAACATAATCTCTTAATGCTTTTGTTAGTTTTTCTCCAATGACATTATTTTGGAATATATATAATTTATTTCAGATATAAGTGATAGAAGGTCGTTTTCCAGAGATTTGAAATGGTTTGGAGAAATCCATGAACAACTTAACTATGCTGAATTAGTCTCACGTTCGATTTAGTGACTTTTTAAAAGGGGAACAGCAAATTAACCAACTTCAAGTGCCCCTCCTTTCTCATACTTCTGTATTTTATTTATAGCAGAGGAAAACCTCTCTTCATTTCTTCCTGTCAGCTGTGCAGAGGGAGGCAGTTCTACTGACATTGGTTAAAAGACTACCCAAGATACTTTTGAGCACTTTGGGTTAGTCTCTGTGATATTGAGATAATTTTTTTTTCTAGCTAAATCGATATGGAGCTAAAAAGCAACAAAATTTTATAACGTTCCCATATAAAACTTCAAAAAGTTCTTTCAGTGAGGAGAATTTGTTGTTACAGATGAACTCTCTCGAAATGGGGCAAACAGATTTGTGTCTTGGAATCTAATGTTATAATACCATCGATTCTCAGTCCCCTGAGCTAGAGTTTTTCTTTCATGCACGTTTGCTCACTTTTCAGCCAGTTTGGTGACAGGTTGAGCCTTGAGGAGCGTGTATGTTCTAGAGTGGGCTTCCTCACTATTGGGCAGAAGGCTTCCTAGCCACGCAGGAAAGGTGTCATTATTATGAGCGTATTTGGAGAAGACTGTCTAGAAAATAATGGGGCATGTGCCACTATACTCAAGAGAGATGGTGCATATTTATAAAACCATCTCTCTTTCTGAAACTTGATGGAGATGGGAAAAATACACTCTATGTTTGTGAAGAAATCACACAGCTATCAATGACAGATAAATCACCCCATGTCTCTTGGACTTCAGCTTCCTCAATGATACAACGAAGAGATTGTTACCTGCTCTAATGAGCTCACAGTTTTTAAATTAGATCCTGATGTAATCTGTATGAAAATGCTTTGAAAGGTGTGCACCTCTGTGCAAGTATAAAGGAGTATTATTTTTCATTATTGTTTTGTTATCTAGAACTAAAATAGAGCTATAAGTGCCTTTATCTGATTCAGCTAAGCCAGAAGGGAAGTAGAAAATTATTCTGTTGAAGGTAGTTCAGATCTAGGAAATTAGAAATAGAATGTGTAAGAATGAGACGGCACTCGAACACCAGGTGTGCAGGCTTTATTAGAGGAGGAGAAAGACCTGCCGGGCACTTCTCTGGGAGAAGGGCACCTAAACAGACTCTGAGGCAAAAATTTATTAGGGTAGAGGAGAGCTTTGAGCAAGTGTGTGTTGAGTCAGCAGTTCTGGTATGCTCCCTTCTGCAGTTTTACGATTTCGGCTTCCTGGAACGCTTCTCCTTGGGGAGGTCGACCAGCTTCCTAGCACTGTTATGCTTCAGGGGCGATAGTCCAGTGAGGGTGGGGTCAGAGAGACAAGCGGAACGGCAAAAGGGCAGTTGGGAGTTCTGGCGAATTCATGTATCTGTCAGAATGCGCACAGGCCTGTGATGAGCTAGGCAATCTGCATGTAAGCATTTGAATACGTAGTAGCAACTTACTCTGTTGGCAAGTGGGAGTGGGCGGTGGAGTGCCACGCTGTGCGGAGGAAGATCTGAAGACACTAAAAGGAATGATGATGTTGCGATGGTAATGATAACAGTTAAAAAGTTAGACGTTCCACCGAGGCAAAGGTTTCCTTTTTTCCCCCTGATGTCTTCTGAACCAAGAATTATGCTCAGGTACATAGTAGGCACCTCCTTATTTGACAATATTATTGAATAAATAACATTCACTTTATTCTTTTCATTGATTTTGTTGGGGTGATACTGGTTGTCATAATTATACAGGTTTCAGGTGCCTGATCCTACAACACATTTCTGTGCACGCATTGTGTGTTTGCCCCTCAGCTCAAGTGTCTGTCTATCCCCGTTCATCCCCCTGCACCCCCCAACCCCTCCCCCGCCCAGCAGTCACCACACTGCTGTCTGTGTCCATGAGTTTTTCCTCCTTGTTGCTCAGTCCCTCCATCCCCCTCACAGAGACCACACCCCCCACCCACGACAGCTGTCCGCCTGCTCTCTATGAGTCTGTCTCTGTTTTGCCTTTTAGTTCATTCTGTTCATTAGATTTCACATAGACGTGAAATCATATGGTGTTTGTCTTTCTCTGACTGGCTTATTTCACTTAGCATAATGCTCTCCAGGTTCATCCATGCTGTCACCAAAGGTAAAATTTCCTTCCTTTTTATGACTATGTAATATTCCATTGTGTACATGCACCACAGCTTTTTTATGCATTCATCTACTGATAGGCCCTTGGGCTCCTTCCAAATTCTGGCTATTATAAATAACACTATAGCATTTATTTACATACATTAAAAACTTACACCTCTTTCCAGGTAGCTCATCAATAATTTACTTAAAATAATTCTGCTTCTCTTGAGATGATAATGGTTTTTGTCATTTATTCTATTAATATGGTATCTTCATTTACCATCTGCAGATCAATCTTGCATTACTGTTATAAATCCCACTTGGTCAAGCTATATAATGATTTTAATGTATTGATTAATTCTGTTTGAGAATATTGGTCTGTACTTTCCTTTTCTTTTAATGGTATATAAACCAGATTCTGGTATCAGGGTGATGCTGGTCCTATTTAATGCTTTGGGAGAGTTACTTGTCTTCAGTTTTCTGGAAGAGTTTGCATAGATTTGGCATTATTTTTTCCTCAAATATTTGGCATAATTCGACAGTGAACTCCACCAGAGCCTAGAGCAGCGGTTCTCAACCTGTGGGTTGCAACCCTGGCTGGGTCGCCTAAAGCCATCGGAAAATACATAATGCATATCAGGTATTTACATTCCGAATCATAACTGTAGCAAAATTACAGTTATGAAGTAGCCACCAAAACTATTTTTTGGTTTGGGGTCACCGCAACATGAGGAACTGTATGGCGGGGTCACGGCATTAGAAAGGTTGAGAACCACTGGCCTAGAGCTTTCTTTGTGGGGAAATTTTTAATTAAAGATGCAAATTCTAATAGAGTACTAGTCATGCTACCCATTTTTCCTTGAATTTGGTGGTTTGTATTTTTTTCAAGGAATTTTTTCACTTCCTTTAAGTTTTGAAATGTATAGGTGTAAAGTTGATAATATTCTGTTATTACACTTTGAATATCTGTAAAATATATAGTGATGCCACCAACTTTATTCCTGATATTGGTAATTAGTGTCTTCACTCTTCTCTTCATGATAGTTTCACTGAAGTTTACCATTATTCAAACATTATTAAATAATCTGCTTTTGATTCATTATTTTCTCTGTTTTCTATGTAACTGATTTCTACTCTGATCTTCATTATTACCTTTCATCTACTTGATTTGGGTTTCATTTGCTCCTCTGTTTCTAGTTTTATAACAGGGAGGCTGAGGTCATTGATTTGAGACCTTCCTATTTTCTAATGTATGTAATTAGTGCTGTGAAATTCCCCTTAAATACTGCTCATACTGCCTCAGCTACGTCCCACAGATTTTGATGTGCCATGTTCTCACGTTCATTGTGTTTAGGATATATATTTGATATTTTAATTTATTGATTGAATTGAGACAGATGAAGGAGGAGAGAAAGAGAGTAGGAAGGAGAGGGGATGGAGGAAATATCAATTTGTTGTTTCACTTATTTATGTATTCATTGGTTGATTCTTGCATGTGCCCTGACTGGGGTGTCGAGCCTACAACCTTGAAATATTGAAATGATGCTCTAACCAACTGAGCTACACGGCCAGGGCCTGTTTAAAAAATATTTTTTATTAAAATATACAGTGTATGAGTTGGTATACTCAAATGTGTAAGTGGATTCCCCCACTGAGACAATTAATACACCTATCACCTCACGTTTACTTTTTTGTGAAAATATTTGTTCTGCCCTCTTAGCAAATTGCCATGATACAATTCAGTTATAGTCACGATGTTATACATTAGATCTTGAGACCCTGTTCATCTTATAATAATATAATTGGAAGTTTGTACCCTTTTACCAACCTGTAGATGCAGGGTGTGGCAAAAGCAGGTTTATGGTTGTCTGTATGGAAAATAATTAATAAATAATAATACAAGAAGAAACTCTGTTTTATGTAGCCACAGCTGTAAACCTATTTTTTTGCCCCATCCTTTATTATTTTACTAAGGAATCTAGTTTTTTTTAACCTCTTTGTGCCTCAATTTCATCATTTATAAAATTAGAATTCTATTTTGCTCACTTTTAGCATTGTTGAGAAATTTAAAGGAGATAAGATTATAAAAGGATTAAGAAGCACATAAAAAGCTCCCAATAGTTTATGCATTTTAGTGTTATTATTTTCATGTTGCAAACCACACAAAACAGTTCCTCAGTTTTCAATGCATATCTACATAATTTGATTCACTTTTTATTTCTGTTAAACAAGTTAATATACTGCTCAAAAAAATTAGGGCACATTTCAAAATGAGTATGAAGCTATCAAATATCCCCTGCTTTTCGTGAGCAGTATATTTGTTATAAGCAAGCAAAGTGTTTGGTGGACCTATTGAAGAGAGAAGCACCATGTGTCTTTGAAAGATCCGATTAACAGATGGTAACTGTTAATATAGTCAGTTGGGTAAAGTTTCTTGGGAGAAATTTTGTCAAGGACACTTAATATGGTGCTCAGAATATTCTTCAGAGAATGAAAGTCCCGTTCCAGACAAAAGGTTCCCAGCAATAATTCAGGTGGTCATTTATTTGTAATATGGATATCTCTAGACCCTGCCTGCATGACACCTTCTATAACAGACGATGCATGCTTAATCTAACCTTTCTCAATAAAAGCAGGGCTGTTTAAACATAACAAACTCAGCAGCATGGGATTTTAACATATCTCTATGGTATCTTACTCATCAGATTTTCAATGCTTCGTTCACTAGCGTTACCCATTGGGAAACATTTTGGCATTCCCTAAGGTGAAATATAGAAGCTATCTAAACAGTAAATACTTCATGTCTTATGAACTTTTGGCAAGGGAGATAATTAGTAACTTGCTATTTAAAACCTCCAAGGGAATTTATTGCATATAAATTCTTAATGCCCAATAATAATATATTAAACATAATTTAATGGAAACAATATTGGGCACATTTCAAATCATCGTAACATTCAGATACCTGCAGGAAAATTTGTATATGGTGTGTGCAGCTCAGCTATGTCTACTGGCAGAGACAAACAATGAGGAGAAGGAACTACTTCCCACATCAAAATGAAAACTAAAACCCAAATTCATATTTTTATTTTTAAATCAAATATGGTTACAATATATGCTTTTTAAAAGACAGCAGAATAAAACATAAGAAATGACTCTCATAAGGAGTGAAATAAGTAAATCAGAAAAAAACAAGAACTACATGATTCCATACATTGGTGGAACATAAAAATGAGACTAAGAGACATGGACAAGAGTGTGGTGGTTACCAGGGGTGGGGGGAGGGAGGACAGGGGGAGAGTTAGGGGGAGGGGGAGGGGCACAGAGAACTAGATAGAGGGTGGCGAAGGACAATCTGACTTTGGGCGAGGGGTATGCAACATAATTTAATGACAAAATAACCTAGACATGTTTTCTTTGAATATATGTACCCTGATTTATTAATGTCATCCCATTACCATTAATAAAAATTTATTTAAAAAAAAAAAAAAAAAAAAAAAAAAAAAAAAAAAGAAAGAAATGACTCTCTACCTTGGCCCTGGTTAGAAGATTCTTTTGTCTTCTCGATTTTATTTGGATTCAGTAAAAAAAACAAAAAAAAAACAAAACCGTTGTAACAGATTTTATCTATACTAATCTGCATTTCCTCAGGAAAAATTATTTCCATTTTAGTAAATTTATCTGTATATATGTATTCATTTCCACCAAAAAGAATCATAGTATTCTTTTATGAAAAAGTAAGAACAGTTGATATTTATCACTAAAGTAATAGTTTAATATAATCTAAAAGTAGTTCTGGAAAAGCTTCTTTTTTTTTTTTTTCCAGTAACTCAACTACTCTTTTGAGTACTGACAAAATTGTATCTGCTTTTACAAGAATTTTTTTCTATAAGGGGCAAGTCAGTAGGAAGATTCTTAATGAATAATTTCCTTGGAGGGGGAGAATGGTTATTTGACAGAAAATATTCAGTTTCTTACAGTTTGTCATTAATATAATGTCCAAAATCAGGACATTTCAGATTATAAGTGAAAGCTAGAAATATCTGTCAAAAACTATTATTTTCCTTTGGCAAACTCGTGATTAGTATTTTTTTTTTTTTTTTTTTTTTTTTTTACAGAGACAGAGTCAGAGAGGGATAGACAGGGACAGACAGACAGGAACGGAGAGATGAGAAGCATCAATCATTAGATTTTCGTTGCGCGTTGCAACACCTTAGTTGTTCATTGATTGCCTTCTCATATGTGCCTTGATCGCGGTCCTTCAGCAGACTAAGTAACCCCTTGCTCGAGCCAGCGACCTTGGGTCCAAGCTGGTGAGCCTTTGCTCAAACCAGATGAGCCCACACTCAAGCTGGCGACCTTGGGGTCTCGAACCTGGGTCTTCTGCATCCCAGTCTGATGCTCTATCCACTGCATCACCGCCTGGTCAGGAATGATTAGTTTAGTATTTTGTATCCAGTAGGTCCAAAATGTCTATTAGGATATCATGGTGGGGGGGGGGGGGCATCATTTATAGATTAGCTACTGGGTGGTAGGAACCTGGTTAGCCACTTTATATTTCTTGTCTCATTGACTCCTCCAAGCAAGCCTAATGAGATAGTATTTTCCCCATCTGATAAAGAAATCGAGGCTGAGAGGTTAAGGATATTGGCCACTTAGCAAAGAATTCTAACGAAGTTGACTGCTGTCAAGCCAGGCGATCATAGTGAAAGTTTCAGGATATCTATGTCTGTATATGACCTCCAGAAATGGTGGAGGTAGTGTTAATACTAAAATAGCAAGTCAAGTTAATCTATCATTCTGCCGGTCTCAAAAGCATTTTATTTTTTATTTTTTTTTACATCCAAATTACCATTGTAACGTTTTCAGGGAAGACAGAATCTGCATATCTTGAGCCTTTGTTTTGGCAGGAAAAAAAAAGGGAGTTAAAAATGTGCAATTTGTTCAAAGTGCAAATATGCTATGGCATTTTGGCACTGTTCCAAGGGCACAGATTTAACTTGGAATTTTGGTGGCTGTTACTAGGAATGTACTGTTTATCAAATGCAGTGTTAACTGCACAGTTGAAGATTTTCTAGCAAAACTCTTTCTTTTTAACTTAAAAAAAGTTTCACCAACTTCTGAGCCTTGATAAGTATAACACACGAGAAGCTATGGTCTTTGATGAGCAAAGTCTTCTATGAAAGAGCAATCAGTGAGCTCGTTTTACAGAGAGGTCGTATAATCGGAATCTGGATAATTTGGCATCTCTGCTAAAACCTCATGGCCTCACATCTTGAGGGAAATGAGAGAGGATGGAATTTCTAGCCCTTCTTTGCCTTCGTTAGTTAGTGAAATAGCCAAGCAGCAAACACCTGTCAGATGGGAGTAGGTGCTCCCAGAGAGGTTTGACAGGTAATATTTTAATTAGGTACACTGGTCATTCTGAGACCTAAACGGGTTATTATGTTTCCAAAGGCCAGAATTTCTTTTCTTCTAGATCATTTGTGTCGCTATGTATAAAATGTCTTCAAATGAAAAGTTGTCAATATGGAATACATTTTGAACAATTGCTGAAAGTTTTTTCCTGTCTTACTTCTTCGTGGCTTTAAGAAATGTCCCCATTCTGTGCTTCCAGAGCTGTTACTTCACATAGGTGACCTCGTCCTCTCACACGTGCAAATGCCTGATTCAGAGGTCATGGACACTTGGACTTACTGATCACAAGTAGAATTCAAGAATCTATTAATTTAATAAACTCTTGCTTAATAAAAAATGCATGATCCATGAACCTGAAGCTACTCTAAAAAGTAACCTTAATTTTAAAAAAGATACGTGATTGTTTTCTAGTAGGGGTAATTCTCTTTATTAGTCAACAGAAGATCGAAAAAAAAAGAAAAGAATTTTTCAAGGTGCTAGTGGACTGATGGAAAAAAGACCTTGATAATTTATATTGCTTCCCAGAATGTATGTAGAAAAAGAGGTGGATTTTTTCCATAAGATGAATGAGGAGTAATTGAAATTTATTTTCTCTTAGGCCGATGGCCTAAAGGATCTCTTTGTCATTTTTGTTTGATTGGATGACTGATTCTTTTCCCGTCGGTTCGTCTGTTCCTTTATTCAGCATTTTCTTTTATTTTATCTGTATTTTGGGGATTTTACTCCCCCTGCTGGCCCCTGGCATGCATTAGAGTTGAATCTTTTCCAAGGACTCTGTAGTCTAACTCTATATTTAATTATTCCTGTCTGTTTCTCTTCAAGCCTCATGTATAGTAATGTTTATGTTCCAAACGCAGCCACAATCCCATAACATTTTAAGTTTTTAGGCACTATTTTCTCAAAAATTTCCCAGAAAGATTAGAGTAGACAGATGCTAATTTTAAAACTATAGAAAAGCAGAATAAATGGTGATAGAAGGAGACTTGACTTAAAGTGGTGACCACACAATGCAATATACAGATGGTATATTGTGGAATTACACACCGGAGACCAATATAATTTTGTTAGCCAATGTCATCCCAATAAATTCAACTAAAAAGGAAAAAAGTCTGGAAAACACATTCTAAATAGTATTTAAATGCTAAATGTAATTGGTTTAATTTAAAATCATTTGCTGAAGAAAAATAGGTTCTTATTCCCGATGACGAAAGTTTCTTTCTTCCTCTTAATCCAGTAATAATTGTGTTAGGAAAGAGAGAACGGTTTGCATTTTAAAATTCACAAAACTTTTACAATGTAAAGCTTAATGTTGCAAATAAATGGAATTAGATCATTTTAAAGTATATTTATTTTGACAATGCTTTGAAAGAAGTATCACCCAAGGTTGTCAAATATTTATGACTATTTCTTGATGAGAGAATTTGGGTGATTTTAAATCACAAATAATTGCCACATGCTTTTTAAAAGCTCTGGTAACTTAGCGTCTGTTGGATGACCAACCTTCATTACATGATTTCCTTTTTGTTTTCATTGGACTAGAAAGTGAACATGAAGACTCTCTAACAGCTCTTTTTTATTTTAGGTTGAAGAAAAAGTGTTGCAGTTTTCACATTGTTCTTTTATTGTCATTAAAGGAAAACAAGTCGTCTAACCAGGAAATCATATATATATATATTTTTTAGTAAACATACTCTCAGGATCTTCTTCCCAACTTGACATCTGTAGAATGTTGCTTTTTGATAGCTAGTAGTCAATAGGATTGAAATATATCTTGTGCATTTATAACAGACAGCAGTGTGTGTGATTAGTAGTGCTCATCATTAATATTCACTCAAATCTCAAAGCAAGAGAAGCTGGAAAGTGTGTGTTGGGACCCAGAGGATGAGAATTAAGATCATTATTCTTGGTCCAAGGACAGTAAGACTAACGAGTTTGCCACTTGACTTTGTTTCCTGCCTGGTTTTTCCTAATTCATGGGCGTGGCACTCATAGGACAGTCCGGTGATAGGAAGATGATACCTATCCCTCAATTTCTTTACATCATACCCTGGGATGGGAGTTTTAAAAATCGCTTTTGCTTGTTCTGTGCACCACACCAAACGAATGTTTCAGAGCACTTCTTTTTAGAACACAAAACTTTGCAAAAAAATATAATTATTCGCCGTTTTAACGTAACACCGCCCAGCCCTGCAATGTACGTACCACTCAGCAGTTGCCAGAATATACAGCAGTGTGTATTTTTAAAACATATTAAAACTTTCCAGATGAAATCTGTTTTCCCACTCTTCCCGGAAAGTTAAGGAAAAGGAACACTTCATCAGCAACACTCTTAATTATGTCGCCAAGAAATAAAACACGAAGGAAAAGTTTCTAGATACCGTGAGACCTTGATCACAACTCCCTTCAGGGGGTTACGAGGAGATGCTTTTTATAATGAAGACTATGTAAAAAAAAAACAAAAAAAAACTTCCAGTATTAGAAAATCGTTTCTTAGAGATTGTCTGGGATTTTTAGCCAGCCAGTAACGGGAAAACAACATGATAAACAACTCCCACGTTCATTCTGCTTGTTCCCATTCAGTTAAAATCAACAAAGGGACCTTGAACAAAGTTGATATACTGCGGTATTTTAAAAATATGGATTTGAGGGCTCTGTGTCTTTGCAAAGTATTGGTTTTTAAAATAGGTTGAGTGTTGAAAGGACCATCTATTCTTCTCATTGTAAAAGACAGAAGAGCAAGGTAGCGGTTGTAGAGTTGAAAAGAACATTGTACAGTAACGATCCAGTGTTCCTCAAAATTCCCTCATCCCAGAAATCTCCCAGATTACTTATTAAAAGTATTCATTTCTAGGCTGCTCCGCCGAAGAGTCTGAGTTCTGCCGTGGGACACAGGAAAAAACACAAGCATCCCAGTTGCCTCGTAATCAGAAGAATTTGGGAAACATTTGCCTGGTTTAATGCATTTGGAGGCAATAGCAGCAATTTGGACATGAAATTTAGAGTAAAAATTTATATATTCACTTGAGAAACATTTGTTGAACACTTGCCATGGATTGGGTTTCAGCACACTTAGTAGATGTGTGATTTTGGACTTTTTAAAAATCTGTCTTTAAATTTCAGTTTCTCATTTTGAAAATAAGTTTAATATCTTACCCATAGGTTATGGGGAGCATTCAATTACATATACCCTAAGAGATCGTTATTTTTTTACTGAGCAATACCAATTTTTTTTTTTCATCAGTTACACTATAGGGGCAATAATTTAATTATCACAAATAGGTATTTTTATTGTCCACCCATTTCTCCTGATGAAATCACACATCTGTTGTTCTCAACTGGTAACTTTTAGAGATTTATTTAGACATCAAGAGCCCCTTAACATCTTCAGGATTCAAAGCCTGTCCTAATACCAATTTCCTCCCTCCGTTTCTCTTTAGCCCTTTTAAAATTTGTGTTTCCTGCCTAAGTTCACATCAAACACATTTTTCAGCTGCTTACAACACTATTAAAATGACAGCTATTATTTATTAAGCACTCACGATAATCCAGGAACTCTGTTAGGTGCTGCTGTATTATTTAATCTTCGCTATAGTACTGCAATGTAGGTTTTATGACCATTTAAGTGGAGACTGGGAAATTCAGTAATTAAGCCACCCTTATAGCAATGAAGTTGAAGAATAGAAATTATTTTATTTCAGACAGGCCGATCTTTAAGGCCAAGTTTGGGCCACTCTCATACACTATCCCTATAAATTGAGAACAGTCATTTCCCCCCAGTTGAAAAACGCAGTTCTCACATTGGTTTCTCAATGACTTTCTTCGCTCTCGCAGTGAAATTCAGTCCTTACCAAGGCCCACAAGGCAACCTTTGCACTTCCTGTACCTGGTGTCTGCAACGTTCTCTTTCTTCCTCTATTGGCCCTAGATACAGCAAACAGCTCTCCCACCTCACCAGGGACATCTTACCCAATTACCTTATGTAAGAGCATGTCTGCACAGGCGCGCCCGAGTGCATAAAGGAGAGAGAGAGAGAAATTGTCCCTCCTCTTTTCTGGCTAATGTTTTCTTTCTCTGTGGCAGGGATCCATAGCTAATGTCTACTCTGTGTTTTAAAATTTATTTTGACTTGACCAGGTGGTGGCCCAGTGGATAGAGCGTTGGACTGGGACCCAGGGAACCCAGGGTTGAAAACCCAAGGTCGCTGACTTGAGCCCAAGGTTGCTGGCTTGACCAAGGGGTCACTCACTCTGCTATAGCCCCCGGGTCAAGGCACATACAAAAAAGCAATCAATGAACCACTAAGGAACTGCAATGAAGAATTGATGCTTCTCATCTCTCTCTCTTTCTGCCTGTCTGTCCTTCTCTCTGTCTCTGTCACACATACAAAAAAATTATTTTCTATTTCTCCCCAGTAAATGTCAGTCCTGAAGAACAATGGCTTTATTTACACCATTGCCGTATCCCCAGTGCTTCACATATAACAGGGATTCAATTAAAATTTGAATATTGAGCATTGAATCGGGGGACTTATTTGATATTCTTTGTAGTAGTAATATTGTAATTTCCAGAGAAATTAAAGCCTTATAGATGATATCTTGGTAATTACTCTAATATTGTCTGTATTAGCTATACTTTTTATTACCAAGTTTCTGACTTAAAAAGAGGTTGTTGGATTTCCTCAAGTCTTTTCCTGTCTTTCCTCCAGTGAGTTCTAGAAACATTAATTCATTGACATCTCAAGTAATGTTAATGCTAAGTTTTAAAAAGCAGCTTGCTTTTTTTTTTTTTTGGAAGAGGCAGTAGATTTAAGTATCTGGATTCCATGGAAAGAAAAGACCTTGGGGACACTGTGACAATGTGAACCAGGTTCATGGGCATGTGTGCAAAGCCGAGTTAGCAACTGTCGGCAGCAGTGTGCGTCCGATAGCCCTTCGCCACGGCTGCTCGTTATGTATCTCTGTCAATGCTAGTATTTTAATTTCCTCTTTCAGGTATCTCTATGTTTTTCTTTCCTTCTCACCCTCCCTTTCCTCCTCACTGTAAGCTACTTTAAAAACATAATAACTTAGTGATGTTTCAGATGCAAATCACTTTGGAAGTGAGAAGGTGGATATTTATACATGTGTTCTGTGACGGGGTTTTCTGAGCGTGTCCCACTGGGGATGGTTAGTACATTCCAGAGCTATAAGGGAAAAATCCAAGTTTCCCAGAAATAAAGGTCAAAGACATGGAACAACTTTTTTATTATTTGCTTTCAAAACAGAGGGAGTATGATTTATGTAGGATCTAAGCTTATGTCATAGCTGTGCAGGTGCAGCGGCGAAGCCCTGACCCCCGTCTAATCCCCAGAACGACACTGGGCACTGACTGTGTTTGCTTTGTTGTTACCGAGCAGCTTTTCCCAGAGGTCTTGAAGTTTCTGAACCCAGCCGCTAGGTAGCTGGCCGGCCCATGCTTGGTGCAAGAATGTTGCTTTTAAGTGCGACCTGAAGTACATTTTATCATCCCTGTCTGAGTTAAATGAGTGTCGGTTTGTGATGGTACCTCTATGATTGAACCTCACATCTCATATAAATAAATTCTCTCTTTAAGAAATGAGTTTAGTAGTTATTGCGTAAGAATAATCACAAATATTGCTTTGCAAGAAGGAAACAGTTGCTTGATATTTACAAGGTATACATTTATATTTCTGGTGTTGACTGTGATATTTATAATACCAGGAGACTGTGAAATATTCATCTTCTTATGTGCTCCTTTGCATGCCCTGAAGTCACCTCTGAGCCTTCTCAGCTTTGTTCTGCTTTTCTTAGGCTACGTATTTAGTCTTATTTCTCTGACAAGCATGCATGACAAATGGGACCTCCGAAACAAATACAAAATTAATATTTAACGTTTTGCGAGAACTATAGCAAATATTACTTTCGTAACAGGAAAAAAAGGAAATGAGTCAAGATGAAAGCACTAAGAAAACATGATCCTCTGTTTAGGGAAGAACAGTAGTTTGCTACTGATTTTTAGATGTACAGCTTTTTAAACATTTGAAAAAATATTTGAGATGGCAGGAATGCAATTATCATGAGAATTGCCACAGTCTATACCAGGGGTCCCCAAACTACGGCCCAGTGGGCCGCATGTGGCCCCCTGAGGCCATTTATTCAGTCCCTGCCGCACTTCCGGAAGGGGCACCTCTTTCATTGGTGGTCAGTGAGCATAGTTCCCATTGAAATACTGGTCAGTTTGTTGATTTAAATTTTCTTGTTCTTTATTTTAAATATTGTATTTGTTCCTGTTTTGTTTTTTTACTTTAAAATAAGATATGTGCAGTGTGCATAGGGATTTGTTCATAGTTTTTTTTATAGTCCGGCTCTCCAACGGTCTGAGCAACAGTGAACTGGCCTCCTGTGTAAAAAGGTTGGGGACCCCTGGTCTACACAGTTCCTTGGTCCCTCCCACTCATTGATGAAAACTGTTTGCCAAGAAGTCACCTCTGGAGGGCAGTACAGTCTTACATTTCTTTCAGGAGCTTTGGGTAGCTGGAAATTTCTCCTCGAGTTTATTTCAAAGATTCATGGCCTTGTAAGATGCGAATCACCCTATATTTTAAATACTCAAAGGAGGCATAAACCTGAAAGTCAAGTCTTTCCTACTAAGATGGTTAGCCTGTTAGAGTGGGGGAGGGAGGAAAAAGACCAAAAACAGACTTTCAGATCCCCCATGACATGTGCCTGCTTTGCTTATACTGAACACGTGAAGGGGATGTATAAATAAAGAGCAGATATTTGTCCTTCTTCCCCTCTGGGTTCAGATTCCTATGTGCCTCCACTTAAGTATCCTTGCTTCTGTCCCCACCTTACACCAAAATACAAATCTGTATCTCCTAAGAAAATCTGTCGACAGCCTGGACAGTTGACACTGTATAGTCATCCAATCTTCTGACACTGTAAGTGTTGTGGAGCAGGTCAGCCCCGCAGCCGGCCAAAGATCTCCCAGTACCCTAACAAATCAGCCCAGTATTTGGAGAAATGCTTTGCTTCTATGAACCAAATTCCCTGATAGTTATTGGATTTGTCACAGCAGCTAAGGTTTCCCTCATAATCATACTGACCTTCACGTGCTATTACATTACAAAACCAACTCTTTATGTAATCAAACCAAAGGAAGAATGCTTAATTAGCTCTCCATGACCCTGTGTTACCATACAGGCATATAAAATTGTTGTTTTATTTCTTCAGCGCTATCTAACTATTTTGTATAAAGAAAACGTCTTTATACAGTAAGACCTGGGCTATTTGAAGTCTCAGGAGTAAAGCAATATCCGGATTTTCTCTTTCCTCTCTAGGCTGTTTGAGGTCTTTCAGCAAGGGGGATACCACATAGAAAGGCTGCCTAAACTCTCATAACTCCAAGTGTCAGAGCGATGTGTAGATTATGAAAGACTTTTCTCATGAGCGAAACAACTGTACTTTTTAACCCTAAATCATGACATAGCCTTGTTGTACCACAAAGAATGTAAGAATGTTAAGTAAATGACTTTTTTTCCTCCCTCTGTGCCTCTGAGGATAGTTATTAATGTCGATTCTTGCTGCTGAGTGATCCTGAAGCTACTGTCGCAACCTTTTTATTCCCCGAGTGCAAATGAATCCTTTATGAGGTAATTGAAGGAAATTGATGACATTATTTACTGTATCTTGGGTATCAACAGCATATAAATGAAAAATACAGTTATCACACTGACCAACACATTTGGATAGAAAGATCTCAAGCTATTCTCTGCCCAAATAGGTTTTGCACTTTTTGTTTAAAATGCACAACTTTTAAAAATTGTTCATTCTTGGTATTAGATTACCATCACCTGGTGTAGGGATTTGGGTTTTTTTAGAAACACAAAGAGTCTGACAGTGACCTGTTTCACAGTCTTTTCTCTGAATGTTATAGCATGTGTACACTCTAAGCCAAGGATGGCTTTAACCTTCAATTTAACTCTCATTATTTGGACCATAGAAAATTCTGAGTTTTGTGATTTTAGGTGGGGAGTTAAAAAGAAACCTTATTACAAACGTTTATCTAACTTCACAGGGTATGGATTAATGATTTATATAGAAAATCTATTCTAAATCACACTACTGGGTGAACTACACTAAAAGAACATTCATTTACCAAGCTAGGAAAAAGTCATCTTAAATATGGTCTCTAGTTACTTTTCTTCTCAGTTATTACATTTGCCACTTCATTGTGACCTTACTGTGACCTTGTAGTTTATGGGCTAAAGGTAACCATTATGTAATAATGAAAATATGCAGACCCAGCTCTACCACCTAGAAAGAATTGGCTTTTTATATTCTGTTTAAATTAACACTCTTTGCTGTTTATAAAACTCTCCTCCATGGTGCTCGAAAGAGGAGACACACATTAATCGCAATTATTGTGCAGATTTGGGCTTTTAAAGACTTGTGTTTAGTGGAGGTGAGTCAGCAGAGCCTTGTTACATTAATTATAGTGGCTTGCTTCTCCACTGGTTTTGAGTCACTAAGATAAGTACTACTCCTTAAACAATCCTGCTTTAACACATAAATTGCTTAGGAGACAGAGGGACCTAAAAATCCAACCATTAATACTCACCTTTGATTTTGTGTTTGGTTAGGTTTTATTTTACTTATCCAGACCCAAATTTCTTCCATTTCCACCCTGCTGGCCTTTGCGAAACAGGCACTGGTACTCTTTGGATAGGTGAGGGAAATGCCTTTAAGAAGGCAATAAAAAACAGGAAATACAATAAGTGTGAGAGGGAGTCAGCACATTCTTGGCACACGTGGCCTGAAGTTAATTGCTATTACCTTCTTAGAAAGCAGTCTTTTTGATTTCCTCCTGGTTTGTTCCTTAGGTTTGGAAATGGTCTGCAATCACAGCCTGGCCCCCGAGATCCACAGTGCGTGTGATATAAGTAATTACAAATTGATAATTAAAACTCCTCTGCCTGCCTATTGTCCGTCGTTTTTCTACAACCAATCACAAATCTGTTCTTTAACCCAAATGGCCATAATGATACTTATCCTTGGTGAAATGCCAGTCAAGTAAACATTGATGTTCCACATCTCATCCCTTTTGTACCCCAAATAAACTCTTATTATCTCCATTGTATGGATGAGGAAACCGAGGTACAAAGAATGAAATGCCCTCCCTGCTCTGAGTAACAGGGTGAATTCCAGAGCAGGATTTCTGCTCCCAAAGAGAGTCTGGGTGGAGCTCTAGATCTTAACCTTTCATGAATCTGGGTTCATGAGGGATTCTTCGCTTTCAGCAGTGGGTTTTACGTCACACCACTCGGATTAAAATGCTCTCAACAGGTTCGAAAAGGAGATTAAAAAAAAAAAAAGCTTGTTAGTAAAAAGAACAATTTAGGATTTTATGGATAATTAATTAAAAATGGATTGCTCATGCCTAGTGGAGGCAAATATATATAAAAGCCATTAATCCTTTATGAAACCTTGCGATGTGAAACCTTCTATTGAAACAGACTGACTAGCCCTGGCCGGTTGGCTCAGCGGTAGAGCGTCGGCCTGGCGTGTGGGGGGACCCGGGTTCGATTCCCGGCCAGGGCACATAGGAGAAGCGCCCATTTGCTTCTCCACCCCCTTCCCCTCCTTCCTCTCTGTCTCTCTCTTCCCCTCCCACAGCCAAGGCTCCATTGGAGCAAAGATGGCCTGGGCGCTGGGGATGGCTCCTTGGCCTCTGCCCCAGGCGCTAGAGTGACTCTGGTTGTGGCAGAGCAATGCCCCCGGAGGGGCAGAGCATCGCCCCCTGGTGGGCGTGCCAGGTGGATCCTGGTCAGGCGCATGCGGGAGTCTGTCTGACTGTCTCTCCCCGTTTCCAGCTTCAGAAAAAGAAAAGAAGAAAAAAAGAAAAAAAAAGAAAGAAAGAAAAGAAACAGACTGACCGGTGTGCTAAAAGTGTACCCATGCTCGATCTTTACATAGACGTCAGAGACAGAAGCTTCAACGTACCCTGCGTGAGACGTCGGAAAGTCTGTCTTTACAGGGAGTTCCCCCCCAGAGTTTGAATTGATTTCATGACACTGATCAAAGCAGGACATTTGGAAGGAGAAGTGCTACGTACGGAAGGAAGACTTGTCTTAACAGGTTATGGAGTGTTTCGTTGTGGACTTTCGTATTTCAAAAATGAAAGAAGAGGCAAATAAGAGATACTAAGTAGATCAGTGGTTTCCAGGGGTTTGGGCGGGAACTGGGATGAGCTGTGAATTGGCAAGCGGGATCTTAGTGGGTGTGATGGAAACATTCCGAAACTGGATCGTGGAGATAGTTGCACAACCCTGTTTAACGATACTAAAAAAAGAATCATTTACTTGTACTCTAAAAAATGGGTAAATGTATGCTATATAACGTTCAATAAAGTTTTTTTAAAAAGTTATGGTAACATTCAATAAAATTGTTTTGAAAGTGCATGTAAACGACGAAAAAAGGGGGGAAAAAAAGATCCAGGATTGTGTTTTAAGAGAAACCTGTTAGTCGCACCAGATTCAGAATTTCCTCCGTGTGACTTTAACTTACTCTTCCATTTATCATCTGACACTAATCGTAATGCATTTGGTCGGAAAAACGGAGCAGATAAATGTAGGCAAGCCTCCTGCACTCGCCTTTTTCCCCTTTCCGTTCTTTCCAGGTTGATTCATTTTTCCTCGTAGCCTCTAGAGGGCAGCACATGTGTTTTTTATTTGTAATACCAATGTCTTCTCAGCAGCCTCGACTTCCTCCAACTGCAGTAACCTCCAAGCATCAGGAAGGCCAGATTGCTTTAGATAAGCCTTCTGATTTTAAGGACTCATCCTGAAGACGCCCATAGTTGAGGACCGGCCGTCAGCGACTCATTGGAATGAATCATCCCATCCTCCCTGTCAGTGTCCTTTCCACCTCCAGATATTTATGCTCTAGGAACATCTTTTGGCTCAATGGACAGGGGGATGTAGGAGTAATTTCACTTGAAACTTCACAACGTTTTTCCTTTAGAAGGCTTGATTTATAGGTAAAGATGACAGTCAAAGAATACAATCAGTATTCACACATGGGGGATGGGGGAAGATCCAGGAAATTGTGACACGAATCTCCGAAGTCATAAATTTATAAGGTTACATTATATAGAAAAATCAGGTTATTACTAGCATACATGCGATGCCAGTGTTCTCTTCAGTGTATGACTAATGAGGAATGTAGGATTTGAAACAATCTCTAAGAATATTTTGAGTTGTAAGGTGTAAACATTGTGGGCTTTTTTCCTAGTTGTTTTCATGTAACTATTATTAGTCTTATATACATTAGAAACCACCAAATAATGGTTGAAAGAGTAAATTAATTATCATTAAGTTGTATGCCTTTAGGTCATTTTAAGAAATATCTAGCTTCTGCCTAGCCCATAATTGATGGCATTTTCCCCTATAGCCATTGAATTCAAAAAATATCTATAAACATACCATTCTAGGATCTTATCAGCACAGGATTTATAAGCATTGATTTTGGTGTAGCAATCTGAAACAAATGTTAAGGTCCGCCTTACTGTGTCTTAAATTTACTTTGGTTCTGAAATTCTTCCTACATGCCTAACCCAGTTTATATGTGAAAATGTGTAGACAAAAAAGGTCAGAAATAACTTGAGAATTGTCTGAGCAGACATTGCCATTGTCTGAACAGACCTCACAGTTCAATTTTAAGAAAAAAACTAAACTTGAGTGAACCTGGATTTTAAGTTTTCTTTTCCCATGGCTTTTTTTCTTTTTCCTTCTCTCCTCTCCCTCTCCTTTTCTTCATTTTTTTCTGCATACACTTCAATTGCACGCTAAGTGTGTGCTGGGCATTCTGTTGGCTTCCACCTATAATCTGGTGAGAACACAATCGCAGATTCTGTCTTCGTGGAATAGAGCCAGTGGAAAAGACATCTAAACAAAAAGTAAATGCATCCTTAAAAGTCGAAGTCATTTCTGCAAAGGAAACTTAACAGGGAGA
Organism: Saccopteryx leptura; assembly: GCF_036850995.1. Lineage (NCBI taxonomy): Eukaryota > Metazoa > Chordata > Mammalia > Chiroptera > Emballonuridae > Saccopteryx > Saccopteryx leptura. The sequence continues at coordinate 20,609,655 of NC_089514.1, read as the reverse complement.
GTAACTCTTGGGATCAACTTTAGGAAAGATGTTTTGCGGAGGTGACCTTAGGTGGTGGCCCCAGACGTGGAAAGCATTGGGGAAAAAGCTTTCTAGGCAGAGGACAACATATGAGAGGCCCTGAGTCAGGAAGGAGCTTGGCTTATTCTAGGAACAGGACAAGTATGTAAAGAATTCACTGTGCATGAGGACATGGGCTAAGATACTGCCGGAGGGGAGATGGGCCAGGTCAGAAATGTCTTTGTGAGGACCTTGGATTTGGATCCAGGTACAGGGATGGCTTTAAAGCGCAAAAGAGGCCCTGGCTGGTTGGCTCAGTGGTAGAGCGTCGGCCTGGCGTGCAGGAGTTCCGGGTTCAATTCCTGGCCAGGGCACACAGGAGAAGTGCCCATCTGCTTCTCCACCCCTCCCCCTCTCCTTCCTCTCTGTCTCTCTCTTCCCCTCCTGCAGCCAAGGCTCCATTGGAGCAAAGATGGCCCGGGCGCTGAGGATGGCTCTGTGGCCTCTGCCTCAGGCACTAGAATGGCTCTGATTGTGGCAGAGCGACACCCCAGATGGACAGAGCATCGCCCCCTGGTGGGCATGCCGGGTGGATCCCGGTCAGGCGCATGCGGGAGTCTGTCTGACTGCCTCCCCGTTTCCAAGTTCAGAAAAAATACAAAAAATAAAAATAAAGCGCAAAAGAAAACCAGTGGTATCATCATCTAATTTAGCTACTGAAAGGATCATTCCAGCTGCTCTGTGGAGAAAGGACTGTAGAGGTGCTCAGATAACTGCAGAAGTCAGCAGGTAGCTGCAGTAATATAGACAAAAATTATTCTGTAACTGACTTCCCCCTGAATGTAGGGAATAGAGGAAAAGGCTCGGTTTTGTTTGTTTGTTTCTTTGAAAGTATAGCTTTCAGCTTGTTAAATGTGGCTACATTGAGAGTAGCAAATGACTAGTGGGATATTGAAAAGTACTTTTGGAAACTTTAACAGCTTATATTTCTAGTTTTATGCAAACTGACATAGATTTTAAAAAGCTGAGGCAATCCAAACATCTTCAGACAAGTGTTTCTCTTTCTGAAGGCTGGAATTTTAAAAATTGCCGATGAAATATGGGAGTAGATGGGAACACTAAGAACTTGATAAGTATGTTTATATATCCCTTAATATTATTTTGTTAGCAACTTCTCTTTTAATCAAATACAGCAATAAATTGAAACTTAAAATGTCAAAAAAATTTTTAAAAAGACCCTTCGAAATAGTATTAAAACCTTCCAGGAAGACTTTATACATGTGTATTTACCAATACATATAAACTTACATGCATGAATGCCTAAAACATTTTTCAATAACATTAAAATATATGAAATGAACTTATATAAATCTGTGAACACTGCTTAGCTGTTGTATTAAGTATATATTGGTGGTCTGGTATGAGCGGAATGATATCGAAAACAACATTTGAAATATTTTATACCTGCTAAATAAAATTCCATTCTGCTGAGGTAGTTAATGTGACAAGTAAGGCTAAAAATAAAAGTATCAGATATCTCCACAGCACCTGTAAGGAGCCAGATGATGGTGAAGGTCTCAGATTCTGGAAGTAGACTACTCAGGTTCAAATTTTTGCCTTTGAAACCTACTCGCTTGTGGCTTTGAGTATGTCATTTAACCTGTCTGTGTCTCAGTTTGCTTCTCTAAGTAGTGGAAAATAATATATTCACCTACCTAGCTCACATAGTTCTTGAAATGAGCAAAAACACTTGTTACAGTAAAGGACACAGAACACAGTGTCTGACATACTGTATTCCAGGTAACATCAGTTAGTCACTCAAGGCTATTTGTTAAGCTGAATACAATGCAAAATGTGTCCTCAGATGCTACAGGCTATTTCTCAGGGAACACAGGATTTGCAGTTTTAGGTACCTACCATCCCCGGATGTGCCAATTTCTGGGCCCCTGTATTCCTTTGTCAGTTACTTTAAGAGATGTGGATAGCATTGCTCTGTGAGAGGCTACCAGAATAAAAGCACACCTCTGTCTGCTCATGCTGAGGTAGCCGCCCAGCCCGAAGGCCCCTCATACTGTATATTGTTTGCCCTGCTTCTGTGTTTCAGAATACTTTGACTTAGTTGTCAGCATAAAAGTGTTTATACTCTTTTGAAAAATTAAAGATCTGGAAACATGGCCCCACTGCCATGTGGAAACACGGCAGCCATTGACTGCTGCTGAGTGATGACCACTTCTTGAACATCATTTCCTCGTTGGCGTGAGCTCTCCAGCCCCCTACAATCATGTGTGACCTAACTGGCTCTTGCAGGCATTGACTTTGACTTTGAAATAGCTATTGGTTAAGTGTATGTTAAATAAAAGTGGTAGATGCCAAGATCTAGAAGACACTCATGTGTTGGGTGTGGTACTTAGTATGTCCAGGAACCCAACACAGAGTACCACGGAGTAGATGCTACTTTAAGGTTTTCCTGCTCTGTATCATTTAGTTGTTAAGAATAAAGGCTCGCTGGCCTGACCAGGTGGTGGCGCAGTGGATAGAGCGTCGGACTGGGATGCGGAGGACCCAGGTTCGAGACCCCGAGGTCACCAGCTTGAGCGCAGGCTCATCTGGCTTGAGCGAAAAGCTCACCAGCTTGGGCCCAAGGTCGCTGGTTTGAGCAAGGGGTTACTCGGTCTGCTGAAGGCCCGCGGTCAAGGCACATATGAAAAAGCAATCAATGAAAAACTAAGGTGTTGCGACGAAAAACTGATGATTGATGCTTCTCATCTCTCTCCGTTCCTGTCTGTCTGTCCCTATCCCTCTCTCTGACTCTGTCTCTGAAAAAAACAAACAAACAAAAAACAGCAAAGGCTCTAGAATAAACAGAGCCTGGTTTGATTCCTGACTTTACCTCTTACTAGCTATAACTTTAGACACATGTATTCTCACTGACCCTCCTGAACTGTGAGTACCATGTTGTAAGATGTGAAGATTAAATGAAAGAATATATATGAATGACTGGTCACATGGTCAGTATTCAAGAAATAAAGTACTTACCTCATAGTATCAAAGATCAAGGGATTTGCCCCAGGGCACCAGCCAATAAATAGCAACACAACATTTAAACCCACAAGCCTCTGAGTTTAATGACAGTGCTGTACTTCTTAACTTGGAGTGGAGGCAGACAGAAGAAGAGAGATTTGTTGTCCCTAAAGTACCATTTTACTTGTCGTCTTTCTTCGCCTTTCATTTCTGCTATTTTCATTCCCATTTGCTAAAATTTTCTCTTTAATTTTTATTCTTATCTTATTGTGTTGACATGGTTTCAGGTGTCCCACTCAATCTAACACCCTCTATACACCGTATCACGTCCCCACCCCCATTTGATAAAACTTAAGAAGGAAAAATTTCCATGTCACACAGTAGCGCAACTAGTACAATGACCCTCCATGTAGCTGCAGCCTCCAGTACCTGCTTTCTGTCTTCAGTAATCTTCCAGAGTAACTCTGCCCCTTTACTAACCGCACCCAAGGGCATTTCCTCACCCTCCTCTTCCTCTCCAATAGAGGCTGCTGCTGCCTGGCCCCTCTGCCTCCCATAGAAGCTCCCTGCCCTGCGATGTCCTGTCTTCTGTCTCCAGATCTTCTTCCATCAACTCCTTACCTCTTGGCCCTCTCTCTTCTCTTTGTTTTAAGAAAGTTTTTTCCTACATTTTTGGACTCAGCTATAATCCCAATTTAGATGGGGACGACTCTTAACATCCAGTCCTGACCTCCTGCCTTACACAGATACATTTTCAATTACTTTTAAACATTTCTGAACAAATTCATCACATCTCTCGCTGAGCGGACTTTCTTTGTATCATCATCATCTTCCTCGTTTTGCACAAGTGAAAATTTGAAGTTCTGTTTTTTAATATCTTGTCAGTCATTCGGTCCCAGTCTTTATTGGTAATAGTTTTTAGCATCCTTTCTTTATTTCCCTGCCCTAGAAACATACGTGAAGCTCATGACCGGACAACTCCCTACGTGAATCTTTCCCCCTACGCTCCTCCCGCCCCCATGCTTTCTAAAACGTCTCTTCAGCTAAAAGCTGCCGCAGTTCCCCGTTTGCTGTGTGCAGAAAGAGGCAAGTGTCAGAACCGCCATTTCTCCCTCCGTGCCCCCATCACCAGTGCCCCTCCTCTCGCTGTCACTACAATCTAATCAATTCTGCACTTCTCCCAAGATCAACTCTCAAGAGGGATTCTTCTCTTTTTTGAAGATTTTCATATTCTTGCTTCAAAGAATAATTTCTTGTCTTTAGTTGGCTTAGCACTCTCGGTCCTTCTCCTTTCAGAGTTATTACACAATCCCTTACTGATGATTCTCACTTGTCTGTCTTGCTTTACCAGTGAAAGCGTATCCTTTCCAAGGACTGGGATGGTATTTTTTCTCACTTATTTGTTCCCACACTGTCCAGAGCATCTTTTTTTATTTGGTACATAATTCTTGATTCACTGATTGACTCATATCTAAAATATGGCAAAAGGATTTGTAACATGCCACAGTTACAAGTGGTTTTTCAGCTCATTAGGCTCATTCCAAAGTAACCTGGCCCTAGGAGCAGAATAGCATTTCTTCTCTTCTGAGGATTGAATAATAAGGATATGTTAGCAAAGTTTTCTTCCCTAGCTCTTTCTTTGTCTCTGTATTGGTAACTACTAACAGTAATGTATAATATTTTAAAGACTATACAGAAGTCTCTAAAAGCTGAAAGGATTTATCCTCTCCTCTGGTCAAGAACAGCAAGGAGAAAAACTAGGTTTTCTTTCAAAATATTAAATTACTAAAATTATAGATACTCACTGAAAAATCTCATACCTTCCACAGGTAAGTGAAAATAGATGGTGACTGATCTTTCACCCACCCATCGCTTGAAGTTATGCAGACCAATGCTTTCGATCCCTTTAAAAATCATCTCACCTGAGCTATGGTAGCTCAGTTAGCTATAGGATTTTCCTGATACTCCAAGGTTGTGAGTTCGATTCCCAGGCAGGGCACATACAAGACTCAACCAATGAATGCATAAATAAGTGGAACAACAACTCGATGTCTTCTCCCAGCACTGCTAACTCTCTCTCTCAAATCAATAAATTAAAAAAAAAAAAAATTTTTTTTTAAAAAACATCCAGTCTATTGGGTGTTGATTCCTTGTTTGGATATGTCTCCCCCTCCCCCAACCCCCAGGAGGAATATCAACTTTCAAATTAAATTTTAATTTAACATTCTCATTCTATATATGTAGTAAATAATGATCTTCAGTTATTTTACACCAGGGAAACCAGAAGAAACTTTCATTTCTCTTATTTTGGAAACAGTTTAACTGACTCATTAGGCATAAAATTTTACTGAAGGTTAGATTTCTGTTGACTATAGAGTTAATATTACTTCTGTTTAAAGAAAAGACCTTAACTTTAATTTCATAGCACAATGCTGTAGTTGCAAATGTGTAATTTTGCCAATTGTCCATAGTCCACAAAACACTTTAATGTACTATTTCCTCTATTGCAGAGAGAGAGAGAGAGAGAGAGAGAGAGAGAGAGAGAGAGAAAGAAATATCTGGCAGAAAGCCACATTACCGGTACACTCAGGAGACCCATTGTCCGTAAATGATACTCTCTTTTCCTCCAAGCCCTCCATTTTTTCTAGCCTTCTCTCCTGGCCAGCTCCCCACCCTACTGGAATTTCTTGGTTCAAGGACAAGTGCTGACTCAGCACTGGCCACTGTCTTGAGCTAACTTAGTGCTTTGGCTGCTCCTGGGAGTCGCTTTGGGGGGCGCAGGGGGAGCCCCGGCGAACCTCCCGGTTCTCTTAGGAGCCCTAGCACTCCTCGCCGATTATGGATTGTGTCTCTCGGAGAACAGAATGAGCTGTTAGGTTGCAAATGATCTAAACACTCCTACTTGGCTGTGTGGACCTTCAGCATTCCTGATCTTCCAGCTTTCATTTCCAAATTTTACTATAGAATTGCAAAAATGAAAGGATTCTATTGGCACAGAACAGACCTCTGTGGTGCTTACGTGGTGCTTGTCTGTCTGTGTTAGAGGAGAGTGACGTGTGTGTCCTTATGTATGCAGAAGAACCTTGGTTTTCAATAAAAATATGAATCTTCCTAACTTGGAAACACGATATGGCCTAGTCTTCAAAATCATGATATAAACATGGAGGAACTTAGAAATTTATGACTCTTAAAGGCAGGAAAAAGCCATCTATATTTATATCTACATATAAATACCTTGGAAGTATCATGAGTGGAAGTGTTAAGTTTAAAACCAGTGATTTTCTTTAGAAAATGAGCAAAAAATGACCTAGGAATTGTGAAATTTTCATGTTCACAACCCTCGTTCACATCCTACACCAGCTTATCATGCTGGTGATTTTAAATTCATAACCAGCTCTCACACTGCATGTTTCTCTTAGCAGGAAGTTTTCACGAGTCTCATATTTTGAAGAAGAGCAATCTGGAATAATGATACTTCTGGCTTATGTTTTTTTTTCTTGTTTTTGTGTTTTTTGTTTTTATTTATTGATTTTAGAGAGGGGGGGAAGGAGGGAGAGAGAAAAAAACACATCAATTTGTTCCATTTATTTATGCGTTCATTGGTTAAATCTGATATGTATCCTGACTGGGGATCGAACCTGCAACTTTGGTGCATCAGGACAACTCTCTAACTAACTGAGCTACCCAAGCAGGGATGGCTTATGCTTTTAGGGTCAAAAATATACATTGTTGTTTAGTTTATATCTTTCTTCTAGTTAAAAATCTATGCCTGAAAATTACCAAGAAATTCAGTGAGTGAGGGAAAAATTTATTCTTGCTTAATTCAAGTATCTAAAGGTGCTCGTTTGAGACCTGTGTCAATAAAGCTTATTAAAATAGTAAATGCACTAATAAGCATTTTTGCATTTCAGATTGATTAAAGAATGTTTATGTCGAGAAAAGCACATCATAAAAGTAATTACAACCATTAATTATACTAATTCTATTTATCTCTTTTAAGGAAGGGTAGGATTTAATTAAGGTGGTTTTTCATAGAGCCTTTAATTCATGACTTTTATTTTAGCCACAGAAGATTTTCATACAATTTCCTTCTTTACTTTTTCTTAATGTCAAATGAGGTATATATCTTTTGTTAACTTCCTGGTGTCTGATCTCAGATACTTCTAAAGCTAATTGTGAGGATTAATGGGCCAAACTTCTACTAGTAATTTTGTGTTTTAGAAGAAATATATTAATCCTGGAGAAAGAACTGGCATGTCTTGCGTGTTTAGCAGAATTTGGCCTAAATTAGGAAAAGAAAAAAAAAAGAATTTTTGGAGACTCCTGATTGTTCCCTTTCTTAACAAAGAAAGGATCCTGTTTGTTTTTGGTTTTTAAGGTTTACTTTTGGTACGGCACTGTGTAGATAAATCAGTGGGATCTGAGTCGGGCTGGACTCCGAAGTTCTGTTACTGATTGACTAAGAACCACTAAGTCACTGCATCTGCTTCCTATTTGCAAAATGGAGATGTTTTCTGCTTCTAATTTGCCCCTCAGAAGTGCAGTGTTATAAGGATTAATTAGAGAACACCAATAGCCTGAGCATGGAGGAAGGCATAAATACAGACAAAAGGCCACAGAGCCAGGTGTCCCGTCTTTTTGTATGTGGTTGATGTCCATTCTGAGAGCTTTGCTTTTGCATTTTTATGTGAAGGACGTCACATTGTCAGTTAGACAATGCCTTGCATGAGATTTTGAATTTTTCCCTGGTGAAATGCCCCACCAGGAGTATCGTTTTGAGTCTAACATCTCTAAAAGATTCTTCAGGTTGGCCCTAGCCAGGTGGCTCAGTGGAGAAAGCATTGACCAGATATGCCAGAGGTCACGGGTTTGAGCTCCGGTCAGGGCACTTGAGACAAGCAGTCAATGAGTATACAACTAAATGGAACAACTAAGTGAAACGAATTGATGCTGCTCTCTCTCACTCTCTCAAATCAATAGAAAATTTAAAAAAAAAGAAAAGATTCTTCAGGTTCAGAAATGTACCTTCTGGGTGGATGGCTGTAGTCAACTAGGCTGCAATGGCAATCCATTCGCCCTCCCGTGTTCTATCAGATTTCCTGCGATCGTTCATAATCCCTCTGCTGGCAGCTGTTTCCCCTTATTCATCACACCTTTCGGCCGCTTACTTTCAAGATGCAAGATGCAAGGTTGGCATCCTGGCTGGCTCAAGCCTTCTTGAACGACACTGATTGCGGGGGGGGGGGGGTGATCGCTAAGGAGAAAGAAAGTCCCAGGCTTTAGAATTCGGTGGCTCTGTGCTGAATCTCTGCTCCAAGCTGGCCAGTCAGTGTTGGTGAGGGTGCCTCAATTTACCATCTGTAAAATGAAAACGCTTCTCATGATCACGGTAATTAACTAAGGTTTGTAGCATAGTGACTGGCACAGAATAAATGCTCAAGATAATATTATTTTTAGTAATATTAGAAATCTTAAAAAAAATGTTGAAGTCCAAGGAAGAAGAAAACAAGTCTTAAGAAGGCAGGAAAAGAGCAGTCAGAAAATGGAGAGCACTGGCATGGGGTGTGTCTGGGAAGTAAAAAGGAAGACGGATTAAAAAATAAGAGGGTTTTAGATAGACTTGTCGCTCAGTGTGGTCCATGGACAAGTAATGTGGGCTTTGCCTGGAAGCTTGCTAGAAATTCAGGATCTCAGGCGCCAGCAAGGCCCAAGGACTCTGAATCTGCATTTTGACAAGGTCTGCAGAGAATGCGCTGGAGACCGGTGGAGTAAGTACGTGGGGTTAAGACTAAAGATACGGACTCACAGATACAGAGGGCGGACTACTGGGTGTCAGGGGCGAGGGACGGGGTGCGGGGTTCAGTGAAAAAGGTGAAGGGATGAAGAAGTGCAGATTGGTAGTTACAGAATAGTCAAGTGGCTGTGAAGTGCAGCCTAGGAAGTATAGTCAATAATATTGTGATAACTATGTATGGTGCCGGGTAGGCACTAGAAATATCAGGGTAGGGGGAACACTTTGTAAAGTATAAGATTGTCATACTTGAAATGAAGACAAAATAATATTGATTGTGGACTGTAAGTGAAAATTAAAAATTTTTTTAAATCATTGAAAAATGTTAAAAAAGAAAAAGAAAAGACTAAACCACTACCATTGACCTTGACTGCTAGACCTTTAGTGGACAAGAAGGACTGATAAGGTGGATAATAGAGGGAGGAAGAATTATTGGTAACTCTTTCAAAGGAGCCTAAACAGCCTGACCTGTGGTGGCGCAGTGGATAAAGCGTCGACCTGGAAATGCTGAGGTCGCCGGTTCGAAACCCTGGGCTTGCCTGGTCAAGGCACATATGGGAGTTGATGCTTCCAGCTCCTCCCCCCTGTCTCTCTCTCTTCTCTCTCTCCTCTCTAAAATGAATAAATAAATAAAAAAAAAGGATCCTAAACAGTAAGCAGGATTGGAAAAAAGGTAGATGATATGATTAAAATGGTTTAAAATGCAGGAGATTGGAGGGGGAAAGTTGTTTATTTTTACAAGCAAGAAAAAGGCGAGCATGGGTTTACACGTGGAGGCGGCGTACCGTCATATCATGCCGGGGGCGGGGCAATGACAGAGGAGGTAAATGCAGCTGTGGCTGACCCAGAGACGGGGCGGAGAGGAAGACTTCAGCTCGGTGACTGGTCGATTCGAGCCAAACACCTCTTTCCTTTGAGACAAGCACAAAGAGGGCAGGAGTTTGGGGCCAAGAAGAGGGAGGATACGTACGTAAACCCTAGATGTCATCTAGGCTGTAGAAGGACTCTTTGCTGGAAGTGAGTAGGGCAGGGATATGATTGGTGATTGGTTTCGGTAGGTTTGGAGCCACTGTGGTGAGTCAGTGGGTCGAGAGTGGTATTGAACTTTTTGGTTCAGTGCTGTGATCGACTGCTCGTGGAGGTACAGGATACTGTGTTGAGGATTCTCAGGCCAACACAGCGTGAGTAACGAACAGAGCTAGGTGTGATGAGCAGGCCCTGGCTTGGGAATTGGGGAGAGGTAGTGCTGTATGCACCTCACATGCCAACCCAGGAAAATCTCCTGGCATCGTATGAAAAGTATCGAGTAGAAAAGAATAACGTTAATATGAATTTATGATAAATCATTTTGCAATATTATTTGATTTTTTTCCCCCGTAATACTTAGCCTGGGAATAAGAAATACCATCAAAGGAATAAAGCAATGATGAGTTTATTTTTGAAATGCCTGACTATGAGATCCATATTCATGTATAGGCAAATAAAGCCTGAATTTGCACAATTCCATATTCTAGAAAGTGTGATCTAAAGGGAAAATGCATATTATGGAATTTGAATATCATATCTACTACTGATTAGCTGTGTCATTGGATACATTATAGTTAACCTGTTTCTAGAATCAAAAACTCGGTTTTGTCATCTTTAACAAAGGAATAATAACAGTAGTTTCTAAGTAGAGTTCAAGAGAAGTTAAATCATTGTAACATAATGCTTGATGTATTATCTCATGTTAGTTCTTTTCCCCCTTTTGTGTTTTTTATTCTGTCAATTTATCTTCTAGTTATTTTAATTTTCTGTGAGCTCCCAACGCAACCAAGAATCATGAATTAGGATTGAGTAATAAAATGGCAGACTGGTATTCCCTTGCTCATTTCCATTACTTTAATTATTTGCCTCCTTAACTTGCATTGCTTTATGTGCTATGTGGAGATAAAATATAGAAAAATCAATCATGAGTGATGTTGCTCTGCAGAGTAGGTGTGATCAAGGCTTCTTAAGAAAATGAAAAATTCAGTCCTGGCCAGTTAGATCAGTCAGTTAAAGTTTTGTCCTGAAATGACAAGATTGTAGGTTCGATCCCGGTCAGGGCACATATGGAAAGCAACCAATGAATGCACAGCTATAGTAAGTGAAATAACAAGGGAATGCTTCTCTCTCTCCCTTCTTCTCTCTCTCTCTCTCTCTCTCTCAAAATTCAATCAATATATAAATTTCTTTAATGACAGTATTTTTATTGAGTGATTCTTGGAAGTAGAGCAGGGGTCTCAAACTCGCGGCCCGCAGGCCGCATGTGGCCCGCCGAACAATTTTGTGCGGCCCGCAGACAAATCCACGAAGTTCAAAATATTTTGGATAAAATTAAGTAAGCCTAGGGGCCTACTTGTATTTTTTATTTCTCTAGCATCCTAGCTAGATATTAGCTTAGTTAACAGCAGTTGTGATGTGAACTACAGTTTCTGGTCGTTTTGTGACACTGAGTAAACTGCATGTACGATTGTGCTTGTTGTACTGATTTTTTTTTTGTTTTCAACTGCAGTGAGAAAAGTGTTGCATAACAGTTGCCTTTTGTAGACCTAGTGCGGCCCGCCAAAAGGCTGTGATCTTGCTCTGCGGCCCACATGCTGAGTTGAGTTTGAGACCCCTGAAGTAGAGGATCCATCACAGAACAGATACTCAGTTATTAGCTGGCAGCATCCTGTAAGTGTTGAGAAAAAAAAATAATGGCTGACATAGCCTAGCACTTTTGGAATAAGGGTTTCTACAGTGTGTCCGTAAAGTCATGGTGCACTTTGGACCGGTCACAGGAAAGCAACAAAAGACGATAGAAATGTGAAATTTGCACCAAATAAAAGGAAAACTCTCCCAGTTTCATACCTATTCAGTGCAGTTCGATGTGGGCTCATGCACAGATTTTTTAGGGCTCCTTAGGTAGCTATCCCATGTAGCAGGCATCCCCAAACTACGGCCCGCGGGCTGCAATGCGGCCCCCTGAGGCCATTTATCCAGCCCCCACTGCACTTCTGGAAGGGGCACCTCTTTCATTGGTTGTCAGTGAGAGGACCACTGTATTTGGCAGATCTCCAATGGTCTGAAGGACAGTGAACTGGCCCCCTGTGTAAAAAGTTTGGAGACCCCTGCATAGCCTCTACAGACTCATCACTGACTGATGGCCTACCAGAACAGGGTTTCTCCACCAAACTGCCGGTTTCCTTCAACTGCTTATCCCACCGAGTAATGTTATTCCTATGTGGTGGTGCTTTGTTATAAACGCACCTATATTCACGTTGCACTTTGGTCACGGATTTGAATTTAGTGAGCCACAGAACACACTGAACTTTCCTCTGTACCGTCCACATCTCGACTGGCATGGCCGTGGGCTGCTCCGCTGTATACACGGTGTTACGTCATCATCTGCGCAAGCGCACATGCTGCCACATCATCCTACAGAAACTGGGAGGGTTTTCCTTTTATTTGGTGCAGATTTCACATTTCTATTGTCTTTTGTTGCTTTCCTGTGACCGGTCAAAAGTGCACCATGACTTTACGGACACACTGATCATGGCATCTAGCTTAGATGTAGAACCTAACGTGTGCTCCAATGGAAGATCTCTGCTCAGAATAACATGCTACAATGCCAGTGAAGATTTACTCCTTCCTCGGGCTCTGGTCCTTGAGTCACGCTTGGCCAAGAGCCTCCTTGGCTGATGAACTTTCACATGAATGAATGCACTCCAAAGGAACAGGGCTGAGAGCCAAAGGGTGGGATGCATAAATTTCACAACCACCTTTTCCTTTTTATTCTTCAAGAAAATGTAAGAACATATGACGCTGACAGATGATAATATTTTTTGGCAGGGAGGTTAGGCCTTTGCTACAAGGCAGCTTTCCATCTTTGCAATTGCAAAGTTATAACTTGGTTTCTAAAAGAAATCCTCATAGCTATTCACCTAGTTCATATTTCACTTTCAGTGTGAAATTCCAATGAATTTACTCTCCTATTTTTATGTAAAAGCAGTGCTTTTAATTCAATATTTATATCTTTTACATATTGCTTACTCCACTTAATCTAATAAGAAAACAGCTATATAAAATGTTTTAGATTAAACATATTTATTAAAATATTATGTTAGGCTAGTTTAATTCAAATGGACTTCTTAACATGTAGCATTCACTATCTTTTTAGATAACTAGTTTTTCATTCTGTTCTTATGTATATGAGATTTCTTTACTTCTCTCTTTTGATACCCATCAAAATAATGGTTGTGTTTCCTTTTCAATAGTAATATTTACTACAAAAGTATAAGAAGCACAGATAAGCAAAGAGAAGAAATACAATCATATTTAATTTCACTATACTGAGAAATCTGTTGTTAAATCCAGTTCATTCTAAGGCATTGCAAAGTCAGATAACCTAGAGCAGTGGTCCCCAACCGCCGGGCCGCGGACCGGTACCGGTCCGTGGGCCATTTGGTACTGGTCCACAGAGAAAGAATAAATATATTATTTCTGTTTTATTTATATTTAAGTCTGAACGATGTTTTATTTTTAAAAAATGACCAGATTCCCTCTGTTACATTCGTCTAACACTCACTCTTGATGCTTGTCTCAGTCACGTGATACATTTATCCATCCTATCCTAAAGGCCAGTCCGTGAAAATAGTTTCTGACATTAAATTGGTCCATGGCCCAAAAAAGGTTGGGGACCACTGACCTAGAGGGACCAGGATGATAACGAATGAATCAGTCTGGATAGGGAACTGGGACTAGAAGGAGCAACTCTACTTAGCTTCACTGATTTTTGTACCATTCAAGAATGTGCGCCTATGGATCACCAGTTCTTCCTACAGTTCGAGAAAAGAGTACTAGGTTTTTTATATAATATATCTCATTTTGAAATTTAACTGACAGAATAATTAGTAAAGACCACATACAAACCAAACAGAACAGGTATGTAAACATTTTTCATTATTTCTTTTATATAATCTAACATTAGACTTTTTTTTTTTTTTTTTTTTACAGGGACAGAGAGAGTCAGAGAGAGGGATAGATAGGGACAGACAGACAGGAACGGAGAGAGATGAGAAGCATCAATCATCAGTTTTTTGTTGTGACTCCTTAGTTGTTCATTGATTGCTTTCTCATATGTGCCTTGACTGTGGGCCTTCAGCAGACCGAGTAACCCCTTGCTCGAGCCAGCAACCTTAGGTCCAAGCTGGTGAGCTTTGCTCAAACCAGATGAGCCCACACTCAAGCTGGTGACCTCGGGGTCTTGAACCTGGGTCCTCTGCATCCCATTCTGACGCTCTATCCACTGTGCCACCACCTGGTCAGGCTAACATTAGACATTTTAATTGTACTTGTCATTTTTTTAGTGTAAGGTTTTAGACATACAGAAGAATGTACAGCATGTAATTTATAATAAAATGAATGCTTGTCAACCCAGCACCCCACTTAAGAACATTACCTGTGTATACAACACTGTATTTTACACCATCTAATCCAATGATAATTGCTATCCACCAAGTTTGCATTTCTCATTCCTACCTGTTTGTTTGTTAGTATAAAAATGCACTATATCTGTATATACTTAAAACAATCTTCATTTAGTTTTTTTTTTTTTCTTCATTTTTCTGAAGCTGGAAACGGGGAGAGACAGTCAGACAGACTCCCGTATGCGCCCGACCGGGATCCACCCGGCACACCCACCATGGGGCAACGCTCTTCCCACCAGGGGGCGATGCTCTGCCCATCCTGGGCGTCGCCATATTGCGACCAGAGCCACTCTAGCGCCTGGGGCAGAGGCCACAGAGCCATCCCCAGCTCCCAGGCCATCTTTGCTCCAATGGAGCCACGGCTGCAGGAGGGGAAGAGAGAGACAGAGAGGAAAGTGCGGCGGTGGGGTGGAGAAGCAAATGGGCGCTTCTCCTGTGTGCCCTGGCCGGGAATCGAACCCGGGTCCTCCGCACGCTAGGCCGACGCTCTACCGCTGAGCCAACCGGCCAGGGCTTAGTTTTTTTTTGTTTTTTTTTTGTTTTTTTTTTGGAGCTTCGTAAACATAGCATGATAATATATGCAGTTTTCACTGAATATTTTGTTTTAAAATTCATCCTAAAGTTATTACGTATAGCTGGGATTTACTCATTTTCACTGTATTTTAATATTTCGTTACTTGAATAAATCACATTTGCTTCTCTAGTTTCCTCTTAATAGGCATGTATGTTACTTTAGGTTTTTCCTCTTGTAGTCAATACTCTTCTAAACATGCTGCTGATGCATGTTTGCTGGTACTTGTGTGGCTTTTTTTAGGGTATTTCTGCAAGTAGACTTGTTGAGTCATAATATGAATACGTGGAATTTTACAATTCCAAATAATTTTCAGAAATGGTTGGCATCATTTTGTACACTCGTCATCAATGTCAGAGTTCCCTTTGCCTGCATTTTCTCCAACACGTGTGTATTCAGAGTTCTTTCTATATGTCATCCATCTGGACGATACTAATGTAATTTTAATTTGCACTTTTCTGATTAGCGTGGGGTTGAACATCTTTGGATGTGTTTATTCAACATCTTGGGTTCTTTTCTGTCGTCATGAGAAAGGCCCCTTGTCTCTCTTCCTTTTGGGTTGTTTCTACAAGTTTTAACCAAGTTTTACAGGTTGTTGGGATCATCCAGTACTCGTACTGTGTCAATTTCATGTACCAATATCTTATCCCAGAATGTAGGTTGTCTTTTCACTTTATCATATTCCTTGATAAACAGAAGATTTTAATTTTAATAGGTTCAAATTTATTATTTTCTTTAACAATTCATACTCTTTTATGTCTTGTTTGAAATTCCTTTCTTATGAAAGTGGTCATAAAGCTATCTCCTTGTAATTATTCTAAAATTAAAGTTACCTATCATATTTTACCTTTAAGTCCACTTAGGATTTTTTCATGTCCAGGGTAAGGTAAGGATCCAGATTCACTTTTGTTCTCCATGTGTTAACCAAATGTCTGAAACTAGTTGTCGTGTATTAAATTCGTCATATATATGTTTAAAAAAACAACACTGTTCTGTTTCTGGGTTCCATTGGTTCCATTAATGATAACTTTGTCTGTAACATAAATTTCTTTTTAATAAAGTGAACTGTATTGTTTGTTAAATGTTGTTTACTTTCTGGAAAGAAAAATATTTAAATTAATTTTATGGAAAAAATGACCCTTAGTTCAATTAGTCATACCCTTGTGTTGGTTGTAAGGATTTACTCTTTCCATTAGCTGATCTTCATGATGGTCCAGTTGAGTTATGTTGAAAAAGAAAGAACATACACAGCTTTCAGACATATAATCAGGGAGAGAAAAATGAACACGGTAGCCCGCACATGACCAGTGACCAAGTCAAAGAGAGACATGCCTCTTTGTGGTGCCTCTGATCTCAAGAATAGGGGTTAGAATTGTTAAAGTCGCTATGTGGGTATATCCTTATGCTTGGATATACTGTTGACAAAAATCCTTATAACTATCTAGACACACAGAGATAATAAATCATCCCTTTTTTCTCTCTCTGTTACTAGGTTATGAGTCCACTAAACCCATTTTTCAGCCCCTGAAAATCTACCACCTGGCTAATTCAGATTGTTTATATATGGTACATTTAAGGTTTTCTTAATTTTTACCTTTGTTCTACTTTATTATCCTTTATGTATTAAAAAGAAAAGTATTCCCACATTTTCCATATCTCAGACTATAAAAATATTGACTAGATCATGCTATGTGTTTCTTTATTTTTTTAAATTAGAAATGAGATGAAATCCTCAGTTGTTTGTAATGAAATATTTTGAGTCCATTCTGTCTCATGAAACAACAGAATATTCAGATGCTTAAATAAACCATTTCTTACACTTAAAAAATGTTCTTTTTGTTAACTCAAATTCAAGAAAAAGGTAATTAACAAATGTCATTATTTTATATAGCAGTGTTTAGAATATTGTCATAATATGATTATCGTGTTGTCCAAAAATGAAACAAGATTCCTTTCCTTTTCTCATTCCTTTTTGTTTTCTTTGCTAAATATCTATAAGTTCCTGTCCTTCCATTGAAATCTTGAGAATACTTTGTCTTGAGCTTCATTTCTAGTCTTTATGGACTTAATGACTCTTTTAGTGGCATTTCTAATTAAATGTGAAATCTATTTCTCTCAAATGCTATGGGTTTTGCACTAAAGGAGACTGTACACAAGGACGATTAAATCAAGAGAGATGGCATTGTTATTATAAAAATCTCCTTAGAATTTTGCAGCGCAAGTCATGAAATGTGTGTCGTGGTCTATCAAAGAGAGACTCAGGAGGATGATTGAGAGAGTGTGCCACTTAACTGAGTCTGTCCCTGCCGTCATCCCCAAATGGGATTGTTAGCCTCCCCCAAATGGGACTGCTGCTCTGAGGAGAAAGAGTCTTATAGAGAATCCTTAAATCATTCTAGGGTAGGAGAGAATTATAAGGTCCATTTTCCCACCACCTGCCAATGCAGTAACATTTTTTTTTGTAGGTTCAAAGTCTCTTCAAAAAGAGTTTTTAGGCCCTGGCCGGTTGGCTCAGCGGTAGAGCGTCGGCCTAGCGTGCGGAGGACCCGGGTTCGATTCCCGGCCAGGGCACACAGGAGAAGCGCCCATTTGCTTCTCCACCCCTCCGCCGCGCTTTCCTCTCTGTCTCTCTCTTCCCCTCCCGCAGCCAAGGCTCCATTGGAGCAAGGATGGCCCGGGCGCTGGGGATGGCTCCTCGGCCTCTGCCCCAGGCGCTAGAGTGGCTCTGGTCGCAATATGGCGACGCCCAGGATGGGCAGAGCATCGCCCCCTGGTGGGCAGAGCGCCGCCCCATGGTGGGCGTGCCGGGTGGATCCCGGTCGGGCGCATGCGGGAGTCTGTCTGACTGTCTCTCCCTGTTTCCAGCTTCAGAAAAATGAAAAAAAAAAAAAAAAAGAGTTTTTATTTTTCGTAATGATCTTTTAAGACTTGTTTTTTGTTTTGTTTTGTTGGCAACTACAATATAACTAGTTCATATGGATAATGATCCTAAAAAGGAAAAAAAAGGTATGGATTTTAATAGACTGGAGCACAGCTATTAGGAAGGTTATTTATTCCAGCTAAGCATTGTGCACGTAGTCCTATATGGTCTTCAAGCCCCTGGCGGGTTACCTTCTTCCTGTACTCACTAGCAAGCCAGTCAGCGTGGTTCTAGTTAGAATCCCATAAATCTGCAATATAATTAATTGCATATCCTTTCAAGCTAGCAGTGAAAGGAGTAACACTGGCCAGGATTTTGATGTTTTGCCATATTCTGAAATCAACATGATGGTATACGACACTGCTGAAAACATTAATTTAGAGGGTGGCTGGAAATTGCTGAAAATATTGAACTCCAGCTAGTGAACCCAAACATTCTCCTTTTTTTTTTCTACTCCTACATCAGAGAGTCCGTGTAGTTAAAACTTCACTCCTAATCTAATTCTGTATTTCAAGTATATATGCATAAAACCATATTTTTTTGTTTAGCAAGCTCAACACTGCTTCTTATAATCTGAGTCTGTAAATCATAAGTGTGAGGCAATTGGATCACTGTGCTCTCTAAGAAGCATATTCCACAATAGTCAGTTTATTTTATTTGACTTTTATCTAGCCCTGGCTGGCAATATACTGGATTTCGCTTGATGCATTTTGCATAAGGGTTCTATTTGGTGCATAATGGTTTGTGTAATGAACTATTTGTCCTCTTCCAGATGACATCCAGTTGCTTAAAACCTATAATGAGATGTCAGGTGAATTGCCCTGATTGGCAGTGATGGATGAGCTTTTTGAAATATTGCAGGGTTTCCTGTAGGGGCATAGAGGAAAATTGCTGTTTGGAGCTTTGGATCTCCTAAGCATTGAAACAGTAATCACATAAACAGAACCACTTCTGCGGGTCCAAGGTGTCATCGTGAATTTTCTGGCTAATCCATCCATTCATCTCGACAGTCCAGAACTTGCGCTTCGTGTCACTCTTTGCCTTTGTTCTGCACTTTGATCTTTCAAAATGTCTGTCAGAAGAAAAGTGTGTATGTTGAATTATGTGTGGAAAAGGGTAGGGTGCATACTTCAGAAGCTTGGCATGAAATTTGCTAAATAAACCTTGCCCGTCGCTCTACAGCAATAATCAAGGTATGGATTTCAGTTTAACAAAATGTAGATATGCATTTTCCCCTCCGAAACAATATAATGTAGATGTGTAGGTGCAGGGGATTTGATTTTATTTCTTTATTCCGTACAATCCTTCTCGCACCTTTATTGTGAATGGTTAAAATGAATGTTAAGGAGGAAGATAAATTCGTATTTTTAATGAAATTTTTCTCCTAAAGTTCTGATTAAAGGAATGATGACTGCTAGAGAGGAATCAGCCTTTGTGTGTATATTTTATCTTATTGGTTCTATAAGACAGAGAGTCTATTTTAGTATCTACTGTGTATATTATACATATTAGAACATACGAGGGACCCTATAACAAAGCCAGAAACAAAATTAGGCACTGATCATGCGGAAAGTACTGTACAGATAAAAAAGAAAAGAAAAAAAATACAGGGGTATTATTAATTGCTGCATCCTATCACCAATATTCTTTCTTTTATTTCTCATATCATTTTAATAATTGTGGAATAAAGGTTCGATTATATTTTCTTTGAAGAGTATCTCAAGTGGTTTAAGAACTCTGAATCAGTTTCCACTGATGTGATGCTATGGGCAAGAACATATATAGTGGTTCCATTTCCCAGATTAATTTCCCTTACGATAAACAAAAACAACTCAGAGGCCTTTTGACATGGTCATATATCTTGGCTGAATCTGGCCACTGAAGTATTGGTGTCTCTGTTGCTATTAGCAGGTTCTCTAGATGGGACAGATTTATGCCAATCTTGGGACCTCTTTGAATTGCATTTGACTCACTACCCCCAATAACACTTATAATCTTGAATCAGTTATTTTCTCACTACTACAAATAAGAGATTTACGGAATCTGAATGAACTGAGTCAGATCAGTGAGGTTACTCACACCTAAAAAGTTATGGTTTGGTCTCCAGAGAGGCCCAGGCGTGAGTATTTTTGGAAGGTCTCTTGGTGATTTCAATATGCAGGCCGATTTGAGAACCACTGAGCTAGAGAGATTGAGCAGTGTTGCGACTATTTATATGAGACTTTCAGGCTGTTCAGGTGGAATGAACTATATGGAATCCAGTGAGCCATACTTTGTGGTAGCCTGCCCTACTAGTCTTCAGAGGGCTTTTCTTCTCCTGAGGACAAGGACAGGCATGGCAGAGCAATGGCTGAACCTTCAGCAGAGAGCTAGTGAGGCAAGAGGAATCTGTTTACCAGAGTTGGATTCCTCCTAGCTCAATATCCCTTCAGAAATTAAAAAACATTTTTAATTTTTTTATTGGTTTTGATTTGGTTAGTAGAGGCATCCTTTCCTATTATTAGGGTCATTCTTGAATGGTTGAAAACATTTCTATAGAAGAGTAAGAGGGACAGAGCAGTAATTATTTTCTGGAAAAATTTTAAACTTGAGACCAGTGGGGGCTCGGACCAGACCTAGTCTAATCCATGATCTACCAGGGCTAGTAGAAAAAGCTTTCTTGACAAGCTTGTCCGACTTGGTGTGTTGTATGGCTTAGGTCATCGTACTGGCAATGCTATGATTATAGGTATTAAGATTATCAGAGGGATAAGGCACTTTGTACAGGCAGCATGGTTATCCAAAGTGGTGCATTTTAATAAACTAGAAATTTCATATCTACATAGGCATTTATTTAACTTTGATTCAAAACGTAAATGAATTAGAGCCAAAAGACTTGAGTTTTTTTATCTGCAGTTGTAGTACTTTCTAGCTGAGCTCTATGACCATGTTTCCTTTACAGTATAGTAAGAAAAGGTGTGTATGTTTGTTTGTTTAAAGTTACTATTTATGCAGAGTCCAGTGTGTTTCAGAAAAAAAAAAATTAATGAGGTCCTACAGTATATTTTGTATAACAAAAAAGAAGGAAAAAATGATTATTTATATATGCCTCCTCTCAGTCTATTCATCTTTAAAGTGGGAATAATAACAGTGTTTACCTTATGGGGTTATTATTATAGATAAATATGTATATTTGGAGGAGCTTAACGATATTAACAACTAATCTGTTGAGTTTGTGTCCAAGAAATTCAGAAATCCTTACGAACTTTCTTTTATTTGAATATTAAAGACTTTTTTCTACTTTAATGGGATTTCATAGTAAGTTAGAGATTTCATGCCAAGAAATGAGGTGTTTAAGTGCCACATTTGCAAAGCTACTTCCCTTGAAATCCAGGTGAAACTGAAGGAGCTTTGAAGAGAACATACCAAAAGCTGAACTCTTGAGGTAACCCTTCCTTACTAATCATGGACATTTTTCAGCTTTGCCTTGAAATTACATTTGTTTTGGTTAAAAAATATATAATGTATTATTTCTGGCATTAAAAATATGTTAACTTTTTAAAAGAAATAGTAGACTTACACTTGTGACCCTTTGAATTTTTTTTTTTGGTTGATACTTGATATTTTTAGAAATACAAAAAACCCTCTCTATATATTTAACCCGAGTACTTCTAAAAATAATGGTAGATATTAATTTATTATAATTTATTGGTGCTATAAAAAGTTTTAGAATATAAAAATTATTAAAACCATAAAGTAGAATTAAAATGTGACTAGTTCTCTGTTAGATGTGTTTCTTTTAATTTGGATGAATATTTATTCACTAAACTATTCTCTTGCTCTCTCTCTCTCCACACACACACACACACACACACACACACCCCACACATGTATAACCCCTAAATCTCTCTATGTGTATTTGTTGACCTTGTAGGATGTATAGGAAGAGGCAACAATGTTTTAAGAAAAAAGTGTAGACATCAGAAGTTAGACAGTCAGGCCTCATAAAGGTTTAGTTTTCTCTCCTATAAAATGACTACTTTGTAAGGTTGTTTCCACGAATAAAGTAGACAATTTATATATGAATGGGCCTTGTGTATAGCTAGCTTTTAATAAGTTGTTGCTTCCCTTTCTCTCTAGCCAGGCCACCATACAGGTGGTACAGGTGAGACCCTGCACTTTGGCACCTGACTGAGGGGTATGTGGATATTAATATTTATTCATTTTAGAAAAGGGGGGAGAGAGAGGAGGGGGAGGAGCAGGAAGCATCAACTCCCATTATGTGCCTTGCCTGAGCAAGCCCAGGGTTTCGAACTGGTGACCTCAGCGTTCCAGGTCAACGCCTTATCCACTGTGCCACCACAAGTCAGGCTGGATATTAATATTTAACCTGCCCTTTTTAGCCAGTATCCAACCCCGGTGTGGAACTATGTTTGCATTAGCTGGGCTCGTTGGAGCCCTGCGGTGAGAATCAGAAATCTCAGACTAAATCCTGCCTGGCCCTAATCTGTGATATGACCCTAGTTATGTCATTGAATAACTTTTCATCTATTCCTCTATATAAAGAAAAGGCATCAGTATCTAATGGTAATGTCATTTTTAAAGATGAAATAAATAATGTCTCTTAAAAAATAATTATTATGAAAGTAATGTATTATGTAAATTTCTGTGTAACAGATTATTTTTTAATGCAGAATAGACAAGATTATTAAAATGTTCTGATGATTGGCATTGAGAATTATTGTTTTGTTAGGTGGATGGATTTTAAAATAAGAGGCCAAAAAATCTTTGTGACTCTTCTGAGTCAGAGCTGCTGTGTGTGAAGAACTAGAAAGTGCTGGGATCGAGTCCAAGGAGATGGTGGTCTGAGAAGTAAGATCCTGGAGGGAGTGAGAGACATGAGAGTTCGCCGTGAAAGGCAACGATCAGAGCGTGACATTGACCTTGCTTGGGCCGAAAGTCACTGTTGAAGGAAGAGCTACTCTACTCAGTTACAAATTTTTCAAAATAAATTCACTCTAGAAGCCCTGGCCGGTTGGCTCAGCGGTAGAGCGTCCGCCTAGCGTGCGGAGGACCCAGGTTCGATTCCCGGCCAGGGCACACAGGAGAAGCGCCCATCTGCTTCTCCACCCCTCCCCCTCTCCTTCCTCTCTGTCTCTCTCTTCCCCTCCCGCAGCCAAGGCTCCATTGGAGCGAAGATGGCCCGGGCGCTGGGGATGGCTCTGTGGCCTCTGCCTCAGGCGCTAGAGTGGCTCTGGTCGCAACATGGCGACGCCCAGGATGGGCAAAGCATCGCCCCCTGGTGGGCAGAGCGTCGCCCCATGGTGGGCGTGCTGGGTGGATCCCGGTCGGGCGCATGCGGGAGTCTGTCTGACTGTCTCTCCCTGTTTCCAGCTTCAGAAAAATGAAAAAAAAAAAAAAAAATTCCCTCTAGAAGTAGAATTACAGTTTCCCTCTAAATACAACTTGAAATGTGTACATTTATAATAGTTCTGTATCTGAGACATAAATATTTTAAAAACAATACTCAACTTGCTCTCTTGCCATGATTTTGATGCATAGAATGAACACATACTCTCCTCACGCTTCACATCCAGAAGGCTTTGATTCATTATCTTCGACATATTGCACACTCTGGCACCCTACAATGATGCATCTTTCCATTTTTCCTGTTCAATTATTGAGTGAATTAGTATATGTTTCTATTGTTGTGAGATCCTGGAAATGATGAAACAATCCTGGCACCGTATTGACACTAGCTTCTGACTATTAACTGTAATGCTAATGCAATGTTCCCTTACCTTTGCTGAAATTAAGAAAGAGCTATCAGAGACGCTGAGACTAAAATCCAGTTAATATCCTGCAAGCTCATTATGGGCCAATGCTTTGCTCATTTCTAGCCTGGAACGTCTACTTAATAGTCACTTTAAATCATAAATAATGCATTTTCTCTTTAAAAATTAGTACCTTGGGTTTTCTGGAGGTTTTCTTTAAAACTGAGCATTAGTTTTACCTACAAAATGCTATATGTGTTTTACTAGTTGGTAATACTTATTAATTACTGTATATCAATCTTTATTTACTTAGAAAAATTTCTTCTTATTTTTTTCTCCATTAAGAATGGAAAATATACCCAATGTCCACATGTATTCATGACACACGTTTTAGTTGAAGCTTAGGTATGGTAAGCTAATAATTTTTTTTTTTTTTTTTGTATTTTTCTGAAGCTGGAAATAGGGAGAGACAGTCAGACTCCCGCATGCGCCCGACCGGGATCCACCTGGCACGCCCACCAGGGGCGAAGCTCTGCCCACCAGGGGGCGATGCTGTGCCCCTCCGGGGCGTCGCTCTGCCTCAACCAGAGCCACTCTAGCGCCTGGGGCAGAGGCCAAGGAGCCATCCCCAGCGCCCAGGCCATCTTTGCTCCAATGGAGCCTTGGATGCGGGAGGGGAAGAGAGAGACAGAGAGGAAGGGGGGGGGGTGGAGAAGCAAATGGGCGCTTCTCCTATGTGCCCTGCCCGGGAATTGAACCTGGTTCCCCTGCACGCCAGGCCGACGCTCTACCGCTGAGCCAACCGGCCAGGGCCTAATAATTTTAAGTAAGTCTTAAATTCCCTTATCGGAGTGAATGTAGCGAAGGTGGTTAGTATGATTTGAAATGTAAATATCAGCCAACAGAGTCCAGGCATATTTCAGTCTTCCGGGAAACAAGGCAGGCTAAGCATGGACATTGAGTGCTACTCTGACCCATCTTTTGTGCTCTGTCCTCAAAAGGATAATAATGTAATAATTATTCATTATTAAGGATGCTCTTACATTTCAGCATTTAAAAATGACAGTTATTCATGTAAAGATGAGGATTTTAAAAAACAGTTTCCCTTTTTTTCTCTCCAGATGTAAAGTAGAAACTTGGTCCTTTAAATAGACAAGGGAACAGGCAGGTGTTTTGGTTCTACACATTGAGAAATGCTTTCACCCGAGAAAAACCTAATGATGGTGTCAAATTCCTCAATAGGTGGAACACAACTGGTGACTCGAGAGACTTGAAATTATAGGGACCTAATAGTGAAATTAGGTGCCGTTCTTTGTCTAGTGAACCCCTACTGGTTGCAGCCAGAGACTAGCAAATATGACCGATTTCACTCAGATTTAGGAAATGATAAAAAAGGTTATTAAAGTAAATATAAATGTACCTTTAAGCATAAACAAATGCCACAGCTAAACTTTTTGAATATGTAGGTTTACATATATAGGTAGGTTTACAGCTGTACATATGGAATATAATACAATAATTAATAGATAATAATACAAGAATAAATTCTGTGTTTTGTATATTCACAACTATAAATCTACTTTTTCCCCACCCTGTATATACACAATATATACATACACATATACACACATATATGTTCAGTATATATTATATATTTTTTATATTTGTATATATATTTTATGTTTACAGAACTATGGATTTATATATGTATTTGAAAAATATATTTATTGTACTTCATCGTTGATCATATTATGGAACAGTGCTTTCATAGTAATGCCAGATAAAACATAACTAGGAATGGATTAAATTTGCATTAAGAATAATTAGGGGGTAAAGGAGCCTAGCCCCAGATAATCAAATTTTAGTAATCTAATTTTTTTCCCTCTGGATGTTGACCAGAATATAGTGAATTTTATATATATCCATATATAACATAGATATATAGTTATTTATTCACAAGTATTTATGAGCATATAAATATGTTTATGTTTATGCAGAGTCTGTGTTTTGGAGTAAACATAGGCATTTTATAAAAGCAGAGCTCCTATCAAAACAAAACAAAAATGCCTTCTCTTCAATATGTCTGAGCAATTGAAGCAACACAACAGAGAGCAAAGGGAGCTTGTTTTTTGTTACATGACAACTGTATTGTTTTTACTAGAACTAAATATGAAAAGCCTCTTCTAATTCAATTGTGTCTAAAACTGTAATTGGTTATTTGATCTATGGGGATATCAGTTTTATTCAGCTACTGAAATTAAACCAAAGCTTGGTTTTTTTTAAAAGATTTATATCTAAAATTCATTATTCTCACTATATATAGGGATCTATGTTTTTACTTGGGGTGCAGTTATTGAAATTTATAACTTCATAATTCAAAACTGACTTCTGTCTTTAGTAATACTTTTGAAAGTCACCACTTAAAAATTTGGTTCTCTGAACAATAGAAGATGCACTTAAGAGAATGAGTATAAGAGCTAAATTGTTTTTAGAATGTTATAGACCAGGATTTATAGGTTCTTAGACAGGGATAGATTGAAATTGTAGCTATATTATCTTACATTAGTGGTTGCTGTTTAGCTTCTAGTATTCCTTTTAGTGGAACAAAGAATTAGATTTGCCAGTGTAGCAAATAGGCCCTCAATTCATAGATACTGCAGAAACAACTCTTTTGTCTTGCAACAATAAACCTGATTATTTTGTGAGCATCTTGTTAGGTAATTCAATATTATTTTTACATGGCTCCTTGAAAATATTGCACTATTCTGTTTCTAAGTAGCCTTCAGCTCTATCTCAGAAATTAAACTGAGTTTGGTAAGGAATTGGGTAGCCCACCAACTATATTTTCTTGAACTCACATACACACAGAAATCTAACTTCACAATCAGTTTTTAAACTTTACGATTAATAGTAAGTATGCAACCCCTTTCTGTCTTAGTTTCAGAATCTATCACAAGTGAACTGGATTTTTTTGTTCAATATTGATTTTCCGATTTTACTGGGAGGATTATTGTCTTCTTTCATTGTGGCATTGTTTCGCTGGTGCTCACAGCACATTCTTGGTAACGAATTATGGCGTCTCTCTTTCTTGATTCTTACCCATGTCTTTTGAACAGGTCTAAGGGATTTTGATTCCATATAGACTCTACAATGTTCCTAATGAATTCTTTGAACTATTAGCAGTACCCTTGAATTTGTGTCTTGTGACTTAACTGATTCAAGAAAGTCACCTTGAGAATGATGACCTGCAGACTGTTCCCCACCAGGATGGAGGGAGCAAAGTAACTCATTTTAGTCTTGCTCTAAAACCAGTTCAGTTCCTAAAATAAAGCCTTTGAGCCTTAGGTAAAAGGAGACATTTAATTATGCCAATTAACACAAATGCATCAAATTTCTACTTTAACAGACAAAAAGGTGCTTTCAGATTAAGCTTAAAAATACCCTGTTTCCTACAATAAGTTTAAAATCAAATAATGGGTTAGAATAGACTTGCTAAGTGCAAATAGGGAAGCATATAACAACTTATAGAATGTAATTTTAAAAAGCATTAAATGATAAAACGTGGACTTATTTTATATAATATGAAGAAACATCCACAGTAACAATAATTATGACACCTTATATATTACAAACACAAAGAAAAGAATGAAAAATTTAATTGTATTGGTTCACTTGCATTGTCAGTTTGGCAGTTCAGAGTAAAAGGAACAGAGCAAAACATTGTCATCAGTTTGTCATAAAATTTGCCAAAGGTTCGTGACTAAGGAGAAGAGAGTTGGCTGAACAGAGGAAGGATTCAGCAAATGACTGTGAGGATTTTCCTGTGCCCCTTATGCTGACGACCTTGACTCTTTCTTCTTGCATAGATACGGTCCTCGCAGAGTAGAAAGGGAGGTTGAATTCTTGCTGTGTTGGAATCCATTTACACATGGGCTTCCATCATTATTCCAGAACAACATACGCTCCTTATCTGTAGACTTCTCTTATAGGGGCTTTTTTGGTTCTTTAGAGAAGTTCATTATTTGTAAAGCTGCATCTTCACCTTCACTTCCAGCTTTCTGGAGTTCTATTTTTATTTATTTATTATTATTATTATTATTATTTTTATTTTTCTGAAGCTGGAAACGGGGAGAGACAGTCAGACAGACTCCCGCATGCGCCCGACCGGGATCCACCCGGCACGCCCACCAGGGGCGAAGCTCTGCCCACCAGGGGGCGATGCTCTGCCCCTCCGGGGCATCACTCTGCCCCTCTGGGGCGTCGCTGTGCCGCGACCAGAGCCACTCTAGCACCTGGGGAAGAGGCCAAGGAGCCATCCCAGCGCCCGGGCCATCTTTGCTCCAATGGAGCCTCGGCTGCGGGAGGAGAAGAGAGAGACAGAGAGGAAGGAGGGGGGTGGTGGAGAAGCAAATGAGCGCTTCTCCTATGTGCCCTGGCCGGGAATCGAACCCGGGTCCCCCGCACGCCAGGCCGACGCTCTACCGCTGAGCCAACCGGCCAGGGCCTCTGGAGTTCTAGAAAGCTGTCTTTTCATATTTATAGAGCAAAACTTTTGAAAAAGAAGATTCATAATGTTGGAAACACAGTTCTTCTGGGTCTTTGACAAATGGTTTGGGAAGAAGTTTGGAGGATATAATTAATGTGAATGAATAAATATTTCAAACAAGAAAGTACAGTTTACATTATCTCAACACAAAGCAATAATAAGGCAGAAATTAAT
Organism: Saccopteryx leptura; assembly: GCF_036850995.1. NCBI lineage: Eukaryota > Metazoa > Chordata > Mammalia > Chiroptera > Emballonuridae > Saccopteryx > Saccopteryx leptura. The sequence goes on along the minus strand of NC_089514.1, from coordinate 20,581,387 downwards.
AAGCTTTAAATAAAAGATACTAGAGACATGAAACGAAAATCACTTTTCTAAATTTTTGGATCATAAAGGAAATTAAAACTGTAATTACCAACAGGAAAAAAGTAGCAATGATGAGTTCATGTGTCAAAATGTGTGAGATAGAACAGCACTGCAATTAATAGCTCATTTCAGATCTATGTTTTGTTATTAAGTATGTAGTAAAAATAAACTATCCACTCAATATTAAAGTTTAGACATATAATAGCTCTGGAAAACATATGAAAAAATAATTTTCAAAATAAAATATTGATTAGAGGCAAATTTAATAGAGTAGACAAATAAGTTGAAGGATATATTATAGGAAAAATACATTTTGAAAATATGGAGTCATTTCAGAATTTGGCAGTATGTTTAATATTAGAAAATGTTTTTTATTTTATATGTTTTGTGGTTGTTTCATGGTTTTTGTTTCTTGGTTTTTGCTTTTTTTCCGTAGTGAGAAGCAGTGGGGAGGGAGACAGGTAGACTTCCACATGTGCCCAACCAGGATGCACCCGGCGTGCCCACCAGGGGGCAATGCTTGGCACTTCTGGGGCGTTGCTCCACTGCAGTCGGAGCCATTCTAGCACCTGAGGTGGAGGCCATGGAGCGGTCCTCAGTGCCTGGGCCAACTTTGCTCCAATGGGGTCTTGGCTGCACAGGAGGAGAAGATAGAGAGGAAGGAGAGGGGGAAAGGATGGAGGAGCAGATGGGTGCTTCTCCTGTGTGCCCTGGCCAAGAATCGAACCAGGGACTTCCACATGCTGGGCCAATGCTCTACCACTGAGCCAACCGGCCAGGGCCTGTTTGTTTGTTTTTTGTCTCAGGTATATGGATTCTTGGACTTAGATACACACTTGCTTTTACACAAATTTTATACAGACTTTAGATTTCAGAGGTTAAATGCATACTCTTATGCGAGTGAGGTTTTTCTAGATAGTGTCAGTATTTGTATCTCAAAAAGGTCTGAAAACCCCCACCCTTCAAAAGTATTATTTTTACTGAAACAGTAAATCTCTTTGGTAGAATAAAGGAGAAAACCTATATGATAATCTTTTTAGGAAATCTCTAATATGAAGTCCATGTGCATTATGTATTTAATTTTTTTTAAATCAATAAAAGAAACATCAGTTATAGAAAGATATTTTAGCAGTAACAAATTATTCCTAAACAATATTTAAGCATTTATCATATGTAATAGAGAAAAAACATTGACATTATAAGTAAAGAACAAGAAAAAAAAATATATTTTTTGTATTTTTCCGAAGCTGGAAACGGGGAGTGACAGACAAACTCCCACATGCGCCCGACCGGGATCCACCCGGCACGCCCACCAGGGGGCGACGCTCTGCCCACCAGGGGGCGTCGCTCTGTCGTGACCAGAGCCACTCTAGCGCCTGGGGCAGAGGCCAAGGAGCCATCTCTTGTGTGCCCTGGCCGGGAATCGAACCTGGGACTTCTGCACGCCAGGCCGACACTTGAACAAGAAAAATATTTATCTCCACCAAAATATTCTTGAAGTTCTAAGCTAGGAACCAAAATTTTGAGATAATAAGTCTTAAAAATATGAAGAGGACATTGCTATTAGTTTTGGAAGATTACTTTATTTGAAACCACAGAGTCATTTACCAATACTTATTGAACATCTGCTGTGTGGCCAGCACTGTTCTAGACACTGGAGAACGGCTATGCTCAGGGCAGGAAAGCCCGTGATCCCATGAACGGTGTCATTTATGGGAGACAAGTGGGAGAAGGCAATGAGGAAGGGAACAGGTGAACAAGGGTTAAGATAGAATTCCAATGACTTAGATTTGATGCCATTGGTTACCTAAAAATTCAAAATGTGTCAGCAGAAAAATGATAAATAATAAGCGAATGGTAAGTTAGGAGGATGTAAAATACATATAAAATTAATAGTTTTAAAATCATGTATAAAATGCAATGGACACATATCTCCATTCATAATAGTAACAAATAAGATGAAATATTTGGGAACAAACTTAACAGGAAAGTAGTACCAGACATATTTTAAAAACCTAGATGTGAATATATATTTATCACATATGAATACATACATATATATTAATTGAAAGACTAAATGACTGTATACATGGAACAACCTATGTTTCTGGCTAGAAAGACTCATAAAGTTGTCATATTTTTAATAAATTTACTGCTACTATCATTCTGACAAAATTCTTTGGGACACTTATTAAGAGAATATCATATTCACCTGGAATAATAAACATTAAAGAGCAGCCATAAATAATTTGGTTAAGAAGGGAAATGGAAGGGCCACAGATATTAAAATGTATCCTAAAGCTACAATGGGATTGAGCTGCAAATGCAGAAGCCACTTAACTAGTGCAGCGATGGCTCACTCATTCCAGTTGCCATCTTTTCCGACGTTCCTCGCCGTGACACATTCATTACTAAGTGACCCGAGTACCCGTTCCTGGGCCTGGATGTGATCTGAGAATACTCCAGGCGGGCGCTATTAGGCCATCAAAGTTGGCGCATGGATGAAAACATTCAGGAATTCCATTCAGGTATGTGATAAAAGTGGATTTAAGTTAGAAAAGACAGGAAGGATTCTTTCAGAAGTGATTCTGGAAAACCTGGCTGAGTCTTTGGAAAATAGTAGAGTTATCCTTTACTTTATATTACATATGAAAATAAATTCCAGATGGGTCAAAGGATTGAAGTGAAAAAAAGAAAGCAGGAGAGAGCTAGAAAATACCAGACTTACCTAACATCAAAGTAAAATGTGTTTTTTTTTTTCAAGCAGGAAAGCAAAGAAAGAAATCAGTAAGACAAGGGCTAGATAGATAAGTTATTCCAAAATGTATATTTTCTGTAAGGCTTAAAAGTACAATTTATAGAACATACTGGGCATGTTTTATAATATTTTATAAAATACTATTTGAAGAAATATATATCTATACACATATGTACATACAAAAGAGATTCGATTGAAACATACAAAAATAGTTTAGCCACTCATAAGGTGGGAAGATTATGGATAATTTTTTTTTTCAGTTTTGTACAAGAAATATGCTATTCCAAAAAGAAGTATGCATCAGATTTATGAAGGGAAACATAGAAAAACTAATATTTTTTAAAATCGAATATTCAATATTTTTATAGACATTATTGCTGAATTCTCTTGCCAAACTCCTGAGGTACGTAATAATATTCCATTTTAAACACGAGGGGCCTGAGGGTCAGTGAGATTCCATAGATGCCCCAGGTTAACTCTGGTCGGCAGTGGTGGAGTTGTGATCTGAAGTGGAGGTTTGTGTGATCCCGCAGGCCATTAGCCAGCATCAGTTTCAGACCTCCATCTGCTCGATGCCAGAATTGGAGAGAAAGAAGAGAGGGAAAAAAGGTGATGTATGTATTCAGGTCTGACTTGCAACAGCAAAAGGGAGCTTATTTCATCCTACTTGCTGCGTGTCCCCAGTTCCTCCCATTCAGTCCTTCAAGGGGGTGGAAGGCAAACACCCATCCCTAGCTGTTAGGCTCTTAGAGACAAAATGTCAGAACTGGGTAAAAAGTGAGCGCTTTCCGTTCTTATTTACCGTTTGCAAATCTGAGTCTATACTTGAAGATAACCCTTTGATCCTTCTCTTTCTGGCCCACTACTTTGTAAATCTTGTATTGTAGTTCTTGTGGTTGCCAAAAGTGTTAAAGAAAAAGAAAAGATTCAGTGCTTTATTCCAGACATTCTGGGGCCTTTAATTCTATGTATCATAGGCACCTTGCTGCAAAATGATGGAATCAAATACACGATTGGTTCCGACAGACCAGTCGTAACACAACTTGGTCGTAAGTTGAGTAGGCTATATGTACAGTACTGTGAAATGATGTTATAAAAATCTTTAAGTCATATTTTATCATAATTTTCTTTCATTGTTATATATCATAATTTTATTTGTTCATTTTATGCCATTTGTATCATCTTTACACCATTTTGTTTCTTATTTTTACATTTGTCAGGTTTAAGTAAAACACTGCATTACCAGTACAACTGGTTTAATATTTGCAAAGACAATTTCCTCTTGGTAGACATCTTGGGAGGGGTTTGATGAAAAATATCCAAGACACAAAACACAAATTGCTGTACCGAGTCTGGAATAACAGTTGAAATGGTGCACGCGGAGATGGTAGTGCTGCCGGAAGCTGGTCCGCACTGTTGTACGCCCAGCTGGGCAACGCTTGTGCTGCCAGACGCAGAGCAGTCGTGGCTAGCAATTGTGGTTGTAAAGTTGAATGGTCATAAGTTGCATAGATCGTAAGTCGATCAATATTTGTATATGCATCATAACTCTGGGTAAGAGAGAAGTTCTCTTTAGTGCACATTGATTTTGAGACTGTTAATTAAGTTTAGATAGGTGTATTTTCAGCATACAGGACTTTCAAACCCCATAAATTTCCTTTTGGATGATAGCACTGTAAGAAATGATTACATTTATGTTAGTATGCTAGTGAATATAGCCGGCTTATGTTTGGGTCTGGGGTATGTTAGTCTGCTAAAATAAATTTGCCTGAGTTTGGGAAATACATTTTGTGTCTATCATGATTGCTATTATTCTCTGGCCTGAGTTTGGGGCAATTTCTCTATTTCTTCTGTTCACAAGGGATCATTATTTAAACAATCAAACTAGATGTAACAAATTTCAAATTGATCAAAATGAGGACCATAGTTATACTTGGGATATTATTCCTGTAGAACTACTTGGTGATAGCAATTTTCTTCCAAGTTAGCTTGAAGAAAGGAGTTCTACACAGAATGACTGCGCTCACGTGATTTCCTGCCTCCCGAGCTGCACCGAAGCCTCTGATCCTTTCATTTTTCAGTCCAGTTTATAACATCGCAGCCATTATGGACATTCTAGAAGAGCTGGAGGGAAGACTTCCTAGCACGGGACCTTACTGCTACCTTTCAAGCAGCTTTTATTACTGTCCTTTTTGTTCCAGCAAAGTAGTAACATTCAATATTCAGCCGATGATCCTCATTTTCTATTTTCTTTGGTCATTACCGTTTGGATGACCTGGTCTATCTTCTTCCTCCTATCTCTGTCTGGTGAGACTCTACCTACCTTAACTCATCAATGGAGTTTTCCCCCTTCTCAAAGTCTGACCTCCCACAAATCCTTTGCTCGGACCTCTGATACTGTCTACCTTGTACAGACTCTCTGAAAGTCCCCTTGCCAGCCAGCTCGGCCAGGCAGCCCTGTAACAGGCACCCGATGAGCACCTGTGTCCTGTATCCTTTCCATCCTCCCAGGTAATTCCTCATTCTTCCCTTCATTGACTCCAGTTTTACATCTTGAGGTGGGGTCTTATTTTCACTGAACCCCTTGCATTGGCAATCTCACTTTGTAAATTTTATTTGGAAATAGCCCCTTGAGGACATCTCTTTGCCCTTGTGCATGTCACATATACTTTTTGAGACCAGAAGGACCTGGAGACCAAGCCATAACTTGAAACCCAGTTCACTGTCACCTTAAACCTGCCCTTCCTTTGCCCCACCAATCAGAGGAAGGGAATTATACACCTACAAGAATATTACACTTAATATTGCAGTTGAGGAAGGGGTTCCCCAGTCCTTTTTGTGGAGCCTAATTAGGGTGACAAAGTGACCTATTATAATGAAGTCACAGCTGGAAAGAAGAATGTTTAGTCTCTTCGGTTTCAAGCACTGTGTTCCCAATTCGATTGAGTCCCAGGATGAAGACCATTCTAGACTGCCGCCTTCAGTCTTTTTAGCTCGTTTGCTGATTTTTTACTCATGGAATTTCGTCCTAGTCTTCAGGGACGCACCGTGTGGCCAAGTCCCTTCTCTACTTTTGGCAGAGACATCCCTCCCGAGTCCTCTCTATTTAGCGCTCTCATGCCATTTTCTTCCCTTCTCCCAATCCAGCAGTCATCTGTCTTTTTTTTTTTTTTTTTTTTTTCATTTTTCTGAAGCTGGAAACAGGGAGAGACAGTCAGACTCCCGCATGCGCCCGACCGGGATCCACCCGGCACGCCCACCATGGGGCGATGCTCTGCCCACCAGGGGGCGATGCTCTGCCCATCCTGGGCGTCGCCATGTTGCGACCAGAGCCACTCTAGCGCCTGAGGCAGAGGCCACAGAGCCATCCCCAGCGCCCGGGCCATCTTTGCTCCAATGGAGCCTTGGCTGCGGGAGGGGAAGAGAGAGACAGAGAGGAAAGCGCGGCGGAGGGGTGGAGAAGCAAATGGGCGCAGAAGCAAATGGGCGCTTCTCCTGTGTGCCCTGGCCAGGAATCGAACCCGGGTCCTCCGCACGCTAGGCCGACGCTCTACCGCTGAGCCAACCGGCCAGGGCCTCATCTGTCTTTTTTATGTCGTTGGACCCCTCTTGTGCCTGGCCTTTTATGGAGATGGTTAGTTTCAGGTCTCTGTGTGCTGCTAGATAAGGAGTGGTGACCTTTCGCTTCTGAGGACAGAAGATGGAAAGAGGAAAGTATATCTGTTGATGAAAGAGTGTCTGTCTCTATCTTTGCTTTAAAAGTTTCCTTTTTTTAAAAATAACCTTAACCTGTTGTATGTTTCAGCATTGGATGGGTCAGCGGAAAACCTGCTGTGCCCATCTTTTCTGTTCATAACTATTCTTGCTCCTCTCATGTTTGTATTGCTAGCCAGTACCCGAGTGAGAAGACTTGCATGTAGAAGGTGCTCAATTAAATGCTGGATTCATAATCCTGTCCTTTTTTTTTTTATTTTTGACTTCCCACATCTTATTCTCTTTTGCTATTGCAGAATCTGAGTACAATTTACGCCTTTGCCAAATTGCCTGTGTTGTATTTCTCAGTCAAAAGCTTGCAAAGAATATTTTAAACAGTTGTCGTGTGGGCTTTTCCTGAAATGCCATGTCACTCCAAAAGTGATACTCTGCTATTTTGACTACTCATAGAAAATGAGGAAGGAGGTGGGCTGAACGGAGAGAAATTCCAACTGAAATAGTATTCCTAGCCAAGCCAGTGGGGTAGGAACATTGCTTATCTTTAGAATTTTAGAAATAGGTAATGCAGTGTGAATTTTAACAAATATCCCCTCTATATGGCCAAAGTACATTAGAACTAATGTTGAGAGTTCATATAGGGATAATCTATTGGGGGTAAAAGCCCTCCTTTCTTGATATTTTTGATACTAATTCCAATAGTATGATATGATAATATACTTTTTAGGGACTGTGTGTATTCAAGTAAAACAACAAATTATATCAAGTCACTATTTGAAAAACCCCTGAACACTTTTTTGTATGTTTTAAATTAGTTTTGGGGGGATAATCTATTGGGGGCAAAGAGAAAAAAAACTTTCTATTCACATTAGATTACAGCAGCTCAGTGATTTCTTGTGCTTTTAAAAGGTTCCTTAAATGTTAGTTTTAAATGCTAGTAATGATGTTTTATTTATTTATTATTTATTTATTTATTTATTTATTTATTTATTTATTTATTTTTCATTTTTCTGAAGCTGGAAACAGGGAGAGACAGTCAGACTCCCGCATGCGCCCGACCGGGATCCACCCGGCATGCCCACCAGGGGCGACGCTCTGCCCACCAGGGGGCGATGCTCTGCCCATCCTGGGCGTCGCCATGTTGCGACCAGAGCCACTCTAGCGCCTGAGGCAGAGGCCACAGAGCCATCCCCAGCGCCCGGGCCATCTTTGCTCCAATGGAGCCTTGGCTGTGGGAGGGGAAGAGAGAGACAGAGAGGAAAGCGCAGCGGAGGGGTGGAGAAGCAAATGGGCGCTTCTCCTGTGTGTCCTGGCCGGGAATCGAACCCGGGTCCTCCGCACACTAGGCCGACGCTCTACCACTGAGCCAACCGGCCAGGGCAGTAATGATGTTTTAAGTTATACATAGGAGATGTTTGTAGTCATTTTGCCCAGAAGAGAGACAGCTGTATCACTTAACCATGGGCGTTGCTTTCTGAAAATAATATAAATATTCTGACCAAAAACATTTTGTTGTGTTTGAATGTGTGGCTAAAATAATCAAATGATACCACTCCCCATATTATTCCCAGAATATTCTATATATATCTTCATTGGCTTCGGCCACAATCCTCTGGAATGTTCTCTCGTGTTCATGGCTCCCCCTGAACACCCCAGAACACGTCTGAAGTGGGTGGTTGTGGACAAGTCCTGCCAGGGGTGAGGACGATGGAGACGCAAAGACCCGACTCCGGGGACCAGGTTCAGTGACACAGATCCACTTTATCCAGGAAGTAAGCTAGCTTATATACATGGGTTCAGCCAATAGGATGTTACAGCATGTCCTTCATAGCCAATGGCTGAAAAGATCAGGGAGCTGCGTGGTTGGCACTGAGTCACTTCCTCACAGCGGGCGAGCTCCCTTCCTGGGTGTGCCCAGGAGGGTTCTGGGAGCTGGAGTATTCTCACAGCATTGCATCAGCCACTGCTGCTAGGAATGCACTCTGCACTCCACTCACAGGTGGTGAGGAAGGTAAGGTGCCCACTGGGGGAGCTAATAGCATTCACAGTGCACAGCTCACTGGCATCAGTTTGGAGCCCTGGTATTAGTTTGGCAGCTTCCAGAAGGGGAAGAAGGAGGATGAATTTTTGATGACGATAAGAATGACTTAAGAAAATTCTGAGATAACTTAGCTTCTCTAGCAAAGGCTCTTAGAATCTTCAGCAGTTCATTCATAAATTTAGTAGGCTTCTGATCTATCGCTTTCAATGAGTTCCATGGCCACACTCCATGTTTTTCTAACCACTGTTCTTAACTCTGTTCTTTTTCTTTCATCTGTCTTCTGTGCTTTTTCTCACGTCCGTGGTGGCCATCTTGAATCCCTCTGAAACAAGGGCTAGGGAATAGATGGGGTGGTGCACTAGCTACAATCTTATTTTTGCCACAGAGTGAAATCTTGTCCCATTGGAAATTTTTAATGGCTTTTGTTGTTCAATGCCTTTTACAATTAGATATACTTTTACTATTTGGGGAACAGAAGCAGTCAGATATTACAGTTTTGCGAAGTGCAAAATCTCTGGACTCTGTTCTCTTTCCCATTTCTGTCTCCAAACCGGTTAATTTTTTGCCTGAGCTCGTCTTTTGTGTCATAATGTACAAGGAATAAGTAATACGCCCTGATGTGGTGGCCTTTTGCAGCTTCTTCCCCCAGAGCTGCAAGTTCATTAGGCACTTGGATTGCTTTTTGAGTAATTGTAGGCTTCCATTTTACCGAATGTTTTTCAGTGGCACGAACTGCCAGCTTTTCAGTTGGTATATCCGTTTTCTTGCTACCTGATTCTGACCATTAAGCTGACATTAAAGTCTGGGGCCCATGTTATGCTCCTGTTCTGTTTCAAGGTGTCAGTTCCTCTCCGCTAAGCTAGGGTAAGCATGGTAACAAACACCACAAAATGTCAGTGGGTAATCACAAACTTTTGTATTTCATTTACATAAGAGTCCTTGGGTTATAGGAATAAGTAAGCACGATGGTTTTCCTCTCTCATGTCTTTCATGGATGCATACGGATGGTAGTTTTGAAATTTTCCACACATAGCTTCCCATGATGCCCGGGCACTGGGATATTTTGAAAGGTGTAACTATTCTGATCATTGTGATTGTAGCAACGGAAAGGGTAGGGTAATAAAAGTTGTTCCATATGTCTGCATGCTTTAAAGAGTGTGTGACTGGCTGAGGATATAGTTTCTAAAATTTATTTTGGCATATTGTGAACACAACTAACATGCTGTCTCCACTTATCAGTTAGTGTTGTTGTTTTGAAAACAATAAGATCTATTTAGATGTTAATCGTGCTTGCCCCTGGGGGAAGAAAGACACCACACACACACACACACACACACACACACACAGAGGAAAAATTGAGAAAAGGAGGCAGTGGAGGATGAGACAAGCATGAGAACCAAAAATCTGTTTAAAGGTTAGACTATGATTTTCTTGGCTTTTGTTGGGAAAGCTGCATTTAAAAGTAATTGTTAGATAATGACGAGGTGATATTTGCCTGACTCTTGGCAGCTGACGCCTCCCTGGCATGGGAGAGAAGGTTTTAGTGCCAGCCCTCAGCCGTCTTCAAATTACAGCTAAGAACCCAGTAGGTCAGCAAGTTCTGTCTCCCACAGGAAGTACTGGGACCGAGAGATCTCAAGGCTTACCGCTCTTCTTGAATGTTTGATTTCTTGCTTCCTGCCTTTTCTTTCTGCCACCTCCTAGACAAGCCCACTTTGCACGTCATTCCTGGACTCCTTCAATAGTTTTGGAATAGCTGCTAATGTCTTTCCACGTTGGTATATTCTGTACCCTGATTTTTCCTGCCCATACAATTTTTAAAGGGTGTGCACTTTCTATAGGATCTATTTCAAGACCTGTCATCTCTGTGCCTAGACAAGGCCTGGCCCAGTAGACAGAGATCTATGATCCTGGCTTCCAGTTTACCACCCCCTGCTGCATGACCATGGGGAAGTCACTTAGGAGACACTAAGTGTCACCTGCTGTTCTGCAAAACAATAACTATTTCTTGGTCACAGAAGATTAGAAAAGATTGTGCACTATATCCTTTTCCTAGTAATCCAAAACTGCATAGTGGAACATTTTAAAAGTTCTGAGAAGTTCTCAGGCCACAAAGTGACCTGTTTCCTGGGTTTAACCCTGCATGCCCCTTACTTATTGACCATCAGGTCCTTTTATTCACACATTACTATTGATAAGTGCAAGCCGACGGTGTTCCCCTGAAGACACACTTGGAAATAGTGATTTAGGTTTGAAGGCACTAAGGACCTTTGAAAATATTTTTCACTTTTTTCTTCTTTTTCAACTACTGAGAATGGCAGCTCCAGAGGGAGACATCTGGATATTGTAAATCCAAGTTTCCTCACTTACTGCGTGGGCAACCTTGGGTGAGTTATTTAACGTTTTTGTTCCTTGGTTTTTTATTTGTCAGACGAGGACAATATTAGCTTTTACCTAATGAGATTGTTTTCAGGATTAGGTGAGCTCACGCAAGTTTAATACTTAGAGCCGAACCTGGCGTGAAGTAAGTGTGACCTCTCTTATTGATCACTATCTCCTTTGTATAGCTTTTACTTTCCTGTCCTTTTATGTTTATATATATATATTAATATATATATCCTCTCCCTTAAATGAGATGACTCTCTCATGTTCATATCTTAGCTAACACCTTCTTGAATGTAATAAGCAAGATCTAGTGAAAAGAGAGCAGTTTTTAGATTTGTGTTGGCACCCCCTACCACAAGTTATAAGCAGTGTTCCCTGAGCGAATGACTCAGTCTGCCTGGACTGCAGGCTCCCTGGTGAACTGGGATTATTATGATGACCCACAAGTTTGCTGTGGGTGCTCCTGTTATACACACTCGCGCGTGCGCGCGCACACACACACACACACACACACACACAGTATATGTCTTGTGTGGGTGATGCTAATCTCAGTTACTGACACCTATAGGTATTTGGTAAAAGACTGTTGCTATTATTATCTTAATATATTTTAATAGATTAGATATTATTAGCTTAAATTCAATTCTCACGTTGTCATTTTCCCTGACCACTGCAGTCCAAGTCATACCATTTCCCCAAGAACTGTAAGAGCTCAACTTCTATATTCACACAGCTTTATTATTTCATTATTGCCTTAAAGTGTGTGTGTGTGTGTGTGTGTGTGTGTGTGTGTGTGTGTATATATATATTCCTCGTTATTATCAGCAAAAGTTTTGAAGTTAAGGTCTACATGCGATACTTTTTTCTTCGTTCAGAGGACATGGCCTTTCACCTGTTCACACAGACGGGCTCATTGGATGCAATTTAGGCTAAAAAAAGAGCCGAAGGAGTGCTGAGGGCTATAATGAATATCCTTTCCTGCTGATCCTGTTTGTCTGCTGGCCTGTGACAGTCAGAGTAATCAGTCACTGGAAGGCTCCAGACGTGAGGATGAAGGTCCTGAATGTCGCTCTGGGTGTAATTGACAGAAACAGTCGGAAAGATGAATAAAATAGCCAAGTCCTTCCAAGATTTATTTAAAAAAAAAAATAAGTGTGGAAATACATATAAACATGGTTAGAAATGGGAGCGGGCATAATGATGTTTTGATAAGGATCTTAAAGTCATAAGGAAATATGAAAAACTCTGAGCCAATAATTTTTAAAACTTAGAAACAACAGATTTTCAAAAAATAACACCATCAATTGAATTAAGCTGAGAGAGAAAACTTGATCCATGAGCAGTAACTAAATTAACTCAGCTCAAGGCGCAGAGTGACTTGAACTACATAGTGAAATTTGTAAGATCCATTATGGATAAGAGAGAAAACATAAAACTTGTCGGAATTAAAACTAGTTGAAAAGGAGTTTTTTGGAGGAGGGATCATTTTGGCTTGATCTGATCAGGGACATTTCCGTAAGATGAATTAGACCAGGGTGGTATTAGAGAAGGAAGGATAAAAGAGAGACCAAGTGGAGGTGGCGAAAGACCAACCCAGTGAAAATCGATCATGCGTCTCGAATTATTTTTGCTTCCTCTCTGGACACTGGAGATCTTTCTAAGTTTAAAATGAGGATTCTAAGAGAATGAACGAGGCGCGGTGGGAACGGGGAGAAGCGCCCTATCCGGGGATAGACTTTCGTTCAGAGGTGCGGGAGGAGAGGGAGCTGAAATGAGAGCCGCCGAATTTTCTTGACTCGGTGAGCCCCGTGTTTCTCGCTCCTGCTGCTCTGACAGAGCGGCTTTTAGTTCCCTAGATGCTGAGAGCTTGGGAAGTGTATATATTTTTTAAGTGAACTCATTCTGGCTTTCCTTTTCTTGGTTATGGGAAATGGTTTCAGTGAAAATTTCCTACAGGCTGCTTTAAAAGCACTGCGAGGAACGCCGGGTCCTGTGGCGAGGGAGATGCGTGTGGGGAAGTACTTAGAGTTTCATGGGGGTTATTTTTATTTCCATTCATAGACATGTCTCAGTGAAGTTCAAATTATCCCTTGGACAGTGGAAGGCAGTCTGTTAATTTAAAGCTAGACTTTTTTTGGTTCCATAAAGCCAAATTTAGGATAGATTTCTAAAGCTAAATAAACAACGGTCTACCTCCCCATTAAAAATGAGTGTGTCGGGTTTCTGTGTACTTAACTTCTTTAAATAATCTTCACTTAGCATTTCTACAAGGGGCCTTAAATATTTAGGAAGAGGCTATCTTTTACAGTCAGGCCTTGTGAGAAAAAGGGACATGAAGACATGGGCGCCTTCTTAATTTTATTACTAGAGTTCTGCTGGTGTCCCACTGATTTCAACAAACTATTGAATAAAACGAAGGCTGAGAAAGTTGTGCATATTGGGGGGGGGGGGTGCAAAGCTGACGCGCTCAGTGGCAGCAGAGTCGGAAGTCCTTAGAGATGGCGCTCAGCATTGCTTCTCTGTAATGCCATAAAATGTTATTTCAAAAAATTGTCAGAAGAAGTGAATGTTATACTTTATAGCAGTGGTTCTGAATCTGATTCTTGATAGAGTCCCCTGTGGAGTTCTTTCAAATATGGAATAGGGGCCCGGTTTTGGGAGTTCTGATTCAGTAGTAATTCAGGCGTGTATGTGTGTGCTGTGCGTCTTTGTGTTGAGAGTTTCACAGGTTCTTCTGAAGCAGACCAGGGGTTGAGAGCTGTTACAGTACACTAAATTCCTTCTCAGTGTACTGTAATGGAAATCCACTGTTTAACCGCTACAGCCTGAGGATTTTGTGCATGCCAGCTTGGACCAGGGCAACTACTTAAGGCACCTGAATCCATGTTAACACAATAAATTAAAATTAATAAACATTAAAAAAAAAAAGAAATTGCAAGGTACAGGGTTAGTAGAAGAACTGTTGATTGTATGAGTGTGTCATTTCTTTTTACAAAGGACCCTTTACAAATCAATTAATAACACAGTTGTCTATGTACTTAAACAGTTATGCATTTTAGTTTTTAAATTTTTATTTACCATATTAAAGAAAATACAACCTTCACTATGTTCAGACATAATTATTGGGCAATTTAACAATATTCTGCTTAACATGATAATTGACATGATTTACAGAAAACTTTCATCAAAATGATAGTTAATTGACCCTGGCCAAGTCGCTCAGTTGGTTAGAGCATCATCCTGATACACCAAGGTTGCAGGTTTGATTTCTGGTCAAGGCACATGCAAGACTCAACCAAAAAATAAATGGAACAACAAATCAATGTTTTTCTTTCTTCTTCTCTTTCTCTCTCTCTCTCTCTCTCTCAGCCCCTTCCTCTCTCTCTCAAATCAACAAATAAAAAAAAATGATAGTCATTTTACAAAGTGGCTTTAAATGAATAATTACACTGTGTTCGCCATCCTACTGAGAGAAGATTATTTTTGTTAAGAGGCTGTGGGGTAGGGAGACAGATAAGCTAGACAGAGTTGAAGTAAGTTCCAGTCCCACCCGTGTGGCCAGACTACTGCCGTACCCATAAAATAGGGCTAATCTTATCAACTTTACTACAATGTTATTTTGAGGGTTAAATGAGATACCATATGAAATTCTACATACGTATAAAGTAATATCATTAAATACTTGGGGTGAGGATCACTTTGCATGCGTTCCCTATTGAAAAATGATATACACAGGTACGTGAGTATATCCTGTGGTAGTTTTTTGTGTGTGGATTGTAGAATTGCAGAAGAAATAAATTATGCAAGACATTTTCACTCTGATATTTTTAGTAATGTAAGCCTTCCAAAAGGGAATTGTTGTAAATATCTCTCCACACTTTTGCGAAGCAGAACATTCTTTGTTAGTGTTCTCAGGTGGGACTGTTCTCCCCAGGGTTTGGATTTCTTTAGTGTTACTTCTGATTACATAGGAGATATATTCTGTGTGATGGAAACTTGACATCGCCAGCACATATGTCTCTTTAAACATGAGACTTTCAATCACTGCTCCCCCAAGGCCGTTACATTATTTCAGAGAAGGAGCCTGATGCTTTTAATTTTTCCTAAAAAAATTCTAGAGCTGTAGAATTTCATGCTGACACCATAACATTCGAGAAAACTTTTTCATGTGAGGAAAACTTGGGAGGTACCATTTTCTAAAAATCTATGTATTGGTCGAGGAGTTGATTCTACTTTAGGTTATGGTTTTTTGTTATGGTTTTTTTTTTTTTTTTTTAACAGAGACAGAGTGAGAGTCAGAGAGAGGGATAGATAGGGACAGACAGACAGGAACAGAGAGAGATGAGAAGCATCAATCATCAGTTTTTCGTTGTGACACCTTAGTTGTTCATTGATTGCTTTCTCATACGTGCCTTGACCGTGAGGCTTCAGCAGACCAAGTAACCCCTTGCTCAAGCCAGCGACCTTGGGTCCAAGCTGGTGAGCTTTTTGCTCAAACCAGATGAGCCCGCGCTCAAGCTGGCGACCTCGGGGTCTCAAACCTGAGTCCTCTGCATCCCAGTCCGATGCTCTGTCCACTGCGCCACCACCTGGTCAGGCTAGGTTATGTTTTCTCACATGAAGAACTATAGTATTTGGATTACTACATAATTTTTATTCCATTAGAAACATTGTTGGGAAAATGCAGTCTATAATCATCATTCTCCTCCCTCCCTCCCTTTGGCCCTTCCTTCCTAATGTTTATCAAGGGACACAGTATGCCGGGCCCTGTACTAGGCACTAGGGTAGATATGATTCATAAAACACCTGCTCATAATGAACTTGCATTCTAGTGAGGGAGACAAATAATAAGTTGAAATATGTAAGATGATTTCAGAAATGGGAAAGACTATGCAGACATTAGCAGGTTGGTGTTGTAGACAAACAAGGAATAGAATTGATGGGTTCATCTTCTTGCATGAGGCAAGGGATAGGCAAATACATGATTGATACCCCAGCAGCTCAGAAACAGGAGGAGCTGATATTTCCCACTGACCTCTCCTCCCGTACATTCTGCTCTGTAACTTTATTTACCCTTTTAGGCTTTTCTTGCCTTTTAATTTGAACCCAGTTCTATCCCTGTAAATAGTTTTAAAGGCTAGAGGTCAAGGTGTTCATTTTTACCCCTGTTTGGCACGATTAAGAGATGATGACCCTAAGTTTCACCCCTTCCTAATGGAGACCAGGCTCAGAAATTCGAGGGGTCTTCATAGCAGTGATGAAAGCCTGTAAAATATTGGCGTTTTGCTTGGGAAAAACATTTCAATGAACGTGTTCTCCTTGGAAAGAGCAGGTACCCTGATTCAGTTTGCTTGCTTTGATGATAGAATTAACCGGCTTGGGGTGATGGTGGTCCTGTCCTACAATGCCTTCCCACCCTCCGAGCCCACCCCCACCTGCTTTCTAAGGAGAGAAGTCAATGCTACGTTGGAAAAAAATAATTTCTCTTTCCTATCTTTGAACAGAATAAGAAGGGCACAGAGGAAATAGATTTGGGATGCGTGAAAATAGGTAATTCAGGGAGATAATGGCTAGAAATCGAAGTAGATTAGAAGCACACAGGTATAAATTGTGGGAAAGAGGACAGGAAGGAAGGCGTGGCCACTGTGTGTTAGTGTTCATATCGTTTTGCTTCTCAAGAAAAGAAAATGATTTAGACATATTAGCACTAAGTGAGTTAAGAATTTTGTTGGTAAAAACACTAGTGTATTTTGAACTCGAAAATGCTTTACTTGCACTGAGTTGCAAGAAAATGCTTGTTTATTACAGAAAGAAAAACACACCACGGGATCTGGAAGTGGCAGCCTGAAATCCATAAAGGACTTTATCAAGTACAATCAGCATGGAGATTATTCCGTAGGCCAGGTTTTGCTAAGTGGATCATTCCCTTAATTTACTGTTTTAGGAAAAGTGAGACACCACCACCTTCTAAGAAAACACCTAGGTTCCCCTCCTCTCTGTGTTAATGAGTGTCTTTGAGAACACAGAATTCTTTTCATGTTAACCTGAAGCCAGACATCATTCAGAAATGCAGCATGCTTCTAAAAAATTCATGTAATATCTGGAACAATCGAAATATAGATGATCTTTTAAATATTCTGCTATATAGAAATACATTGCCTTGTGACATTTCACTCCGGTACTTGATAACAAAAGGTTAGTGCTAGTGAGGTTTATATCCGAGATCAATACACAGAAAATATCATGTGCCCAATTATTATTGACACAATTTTTCGTACTAGATCAATCAGGA